>NW_028327181.1:35247909-35584159 GCF_987537825.1 Furipterus horrens | reverse complement strand
TCCCATGGCCACCCTCTGAGTGGTTGACAGTGACATTCCGCGTGCGGCCTTATGTTGAGACATAGAGACAAGAGCGGCCAGGATGCTGGCGGCTCGTCATGCTGGGGCCGGGTCTACAATTCCTGAAACCATGAGGAGTGTTTGCCCACAATAGTTTTATGGGAACTCCTTTGTAGGTAACTCTGTTATTTTGTATCATTGCCTTTAAGATTCTCTCTTTATCTTCCACCTTTGGCATTTTAATTATGATGTGTCTTGGTGTGGTGTTCTTTCGGTCTAGCTTGTTTGGGACTCTCTTTGCTTCCTGGACTTGTACGTCTATTTCCTGGACCAAATTTGGGAAGTTAGTTTTCATTTTTTCAAATACGTTTTCAGTCTCTTGCTCTTTCTCTTCTCCTTCTGGCACCGCTAGGATTCAGATGTTGGTATGTTTAAAGTTGTCCTAGATGTTCGATTCCTGGTTCTCCTTTCTGTTTTGGGCACATGTTTCTTTCTTTCTTTTGTTCCACATTGCTGAATTGAATCATGGCTTCTTCCTATCTCCGTTGGTTCCTTGTATATTTTTCTTCATTTCACTTTGTATATCCTTCACTCTTTTTTATTCATTTTGTGGTTTTACTCAATAATTTCTTTGAGCATTCTGATTACCAGTGTTTTGAACTCTGCATCTGATGGGTTGGCTATCTACATTTCATATATTTCTTTATCTGGGTTTTGTTCTGTTCTTTCATGTGGGCCATATTTCTTTACCTCTTCAACTTAGCAGCCTCACTGTGTTTGTTTCTGTGTACTAGGTAGAACTGCCTTGACTCCGTGTCTTGGTAGCATGGCCTACTGTAGTACGTGTCCTATAGGGTCCCATCCCACAGCCTCCCCTATCACCCAAGCTGGGTACTTGAGGTGTACCAGCGGTGTGGGCTGAGTACACCTTCCTCTTGTAGTTGAGCCTTGGTTGGTGTTGGCAGGTTATGGCGGTGGTGCCACACACACACACACACACACACACACACACACCGAAGCTCAGTTGGAAGTCGCTCTGTCCAGTAGAGGCCTCGTGGCCACAGCAGAACAAACTTACCCAGGACACTTTATTATATCTGGGGGAAGGAAGGTGACTGCCTCTCTAGCGGAGACCAGCAGCCAAACCTTCATCGCTCATGTCTTTTCCTGAGGAGGATACATACGAGAGATGCAAGGCTAAAATTCATAAATTGTCTATTGTATTCAGTTGTTTGACAGTAACAGATAACTTACACTAATTCAGGAATCGCTCTTACCGATCAGAGTCAAGGTCTATAAAACGTTTGGACCAGTTGCAGGGTCCCATAGACTCCCTGCTAAAGATAGCTTACACCGCATTGCTGATAAGAAAAGCAGAGCAAGTTCTAAAGCATAATGATCATGATGAGCGCTCTTTGATCTAATTCCCATGGCCACCCTCTGAGTGGTTGACAGTGACATTCCGCGTGCGGCCTTATGTTGAGACATAGAGACAAGAGCGGCCAGGATGCTGGCGGCTCGTCATGCTGGGGCCGGGTCTACAATTCCTGAAACCATGAGGAGTGTTTGCCCACAATAGTTTTATGGGAACTCCTTTGTAGGTAACTCTGTTATTTTGTATCATTGCCTTTAAGATTCTCTCTTTATCTTCCACCTTTGGCATTTTAATTATGATGTGTCTTGGTGTGGTGTTCTTTCGGTCTAGCTTGTTTGGGACTCTCTTTGCTTCCTGGACTTGTACGTCTATTTCCTGGACCAAATTTGGGAAGTTAGTTTTCATTTTTTCAAATACGTTTTCAGTCTCTTGCTCTTTCTCTTCTCCTTCTGGCACCGCTAGGATTCAGATGTTGGTATGTTTAAAGTTGTCCTAGATGTTCGATTCCTGGTTCTCCTTTCTGTTTTGGGCACATGTTTCTTTCTTTCTTTTGTTCCACATTGCTGAATTGAATCCTGGCTTCTTCCTATCTCCGTTGGTTCCTTGTATATTTTTCTTCATTTCACTTTGTATATCCTTCACTCTTTTTTATTCATTTTGTGGTTTTACTCAATAATTTCTTTGAGCATTCTGATTACCAGTGTTTTGAACTCTGCATCTGATGGGTTGGCTATCTACATTTCATATATTTCTTTATCTGGGTTTTGTTCTGTTCTTTCATGTGGGCCATATTTCTTTGCCTCTTCAACTTAGCAGCCTCACTGTGTTTGTTTCTGTGTACTAGGTAGAACTGCCTTGACTCCGTGTCTTGGTAGCATGGCCTACTGTACTACGTGTCCTATAGGGTCCCATCCCACAGCCTCCCCTATCACCCAAGCTGGGTACTTGAGGTGTGCCAGCGGTGTGGGCTGAGTACACCTTCCTCTTGTAGTTGAGCCTTGGTTGGTGTTGGCAGGTTATGGCGGTGGTGCCACACACACACACACACACACCCGAGGCTCAGTTGGAAGTCACTCTGTTCAGTAGAGGCCTCGTGGCCACAGCAGAACAAACTTACCCAGGACACTTTATTATATCTGGGGGAAGGAAGGTGACTGCCTCTCTAGCGGAGACCAGCAGCCAAACCTTCATCGCTCATGTCTTTTCTTGAGGAGGATACATACGAGAGATGCAAGGCTAAAATTCATAAATTGTCTATTGTATTCAGTTGTTTGACAGTAACAGATAACATACACTAATTCAGGAATCGCTCTTACCGATCAGAGTCAAGGTCTATAAAACGTTTGGACCAGTTGCAGGGTCCCATAGACTCCCTGCTAAAGACGGCTTACACCGCATTGCTGATAAGAAAAGCAGAGCAAGTTCTAAAGCATAATGAGCATGAGGAGCGCTCTTTGATCTAATTCCCATGGCCACCCTCTGAGTGGTTGACAGTGACATTCCGCGTGCGGCCTTATGTTGAGACATAGAGACAAGAGCGGCCAGGATGCTGGCGGCTCGTCATGCTGGGGCCGGGTCTACAATTCCTGAAACCATGAGGAGTGTTTGCCCACAATAGTTTTATGGGAACTCCTTTGTAGGTAACTCTGTTATTTTGTATCATTGCCTTTAAGATTCTCTCTTTATCTTCCACCTTTGGCATTTTAATTATGATGTGTCTTGGTGTGGTGTTCTTTCGGTCTAGCTTGTTTGGGACTCTCTTTGCTTCCTGGACTTGTACGTCTATTTCCTGGACCAAATTTGGGAAGTTAGTTTTCATTTTTTCAAATACGTTTTCAGTCTCTTGCTCTTTCTCTTCTCCTTCTGGCACCGCTAGGATTCAGATGTTGGTATGTTTAAAGTTGTCCTAGATGTTCGATTCCTGGTTCTCCTTTCTGTTTTGGGCACATGTTTCTTTCTTTCTTTTGTTCCACATTGCTGAATTGAATCCTGGCTTCTTCCTATCTCCGTTGGTTCCTTGTATATTTTTCTTCATTTCACTTTGTATATCCTTCACTCTTTTTTATTCATTTTGTGGTTTTACTCAATAATTTCTTTGAGCATTCTGATTACCAGTGTTTTGAACTCTGCATCTGATGGGTTGGCTATCTACATTTCATATATTTCTTTATCTGGGTTTTGTTCTGTTCTTTCATGTGGGCCATATTTCTTTGCCTCTTCAACTTAGCAGCCTCACTGTGTTTGTTTCTGTGTACTAGGTAGAACTGCCTTGACTCCGTGTCTTGGTAGCATGGCCTACTGTACTACGTGTCCTATAGGGTCCCATCCCACAGCCTCCCCTATCACCCAAGCTGGGTACTTGAGGTGTGCCAGCGGTGTGGGCTGAGTACACCTTCCTCTTGTAGTTGAGCCTTGGTTGGTGTTGGCAGGTTATGGCGGTGGTGCCACACACACACACACACACACCCGAGGCTCAGTTGGAAGTCACTCTGTTCAGTAGAGGCCTCGTGGCCACAGCAGAACAAACTTACCCAGGACACTTTATTATATCTGGGGGAAGGAAGGTGACTGCCTCTCTAGCGGAGACCAGCAGCCAAACCTTCATCGCTCATGTCTTTTCTTGAGGAGGATACATACGAGAGATGCAAGGCTAAAATTCATAAATTGTCTATTGTATTCAGTTGTTTGACAGTAACAGATAACATACACTAATTCAGGAATCGCTCTTACCGATCAGAGTCAAGGTCTATAAAACGTTTGGACCAGTTGCAGGGTCCCATAGACTCCCTGCTAAAGACGGCTTACACCGCATTGCTGATAAGAAAAGCAGAGCAAGTTCTAAAGCATAATGAGCATGAGGAGCGCTCTTTGATCTAATTCCCATGGCCACCCTCTGAGTGGTTGACAGTGACATTCCGCGTGCGGCCTTATGTTGAGACATAGAGACAAGAGCGGCCAGGATGCTGGCGGCTCGTCATGCTGGGGCCGGGTCTACAATTCCTGAAACCATGAGGAGTGTTTGCCCACAATAGTTTTATGGGAACTCCTTTGTAGGTAACTCTGTTATTTTGTATCGTTGCCTTTAATATTCTCTCTTATCTTCCACCTTTGGCATTTTAATTATGATGTGTCTTGGTGTGGTCTTCTTTCGGTCTAGCTTGTTTGGGACTCTCTTTGCTTCCTGGACTTGTACGTCTATTTCCTGGACCATATTTGGGAAGTTAGTTTTCATTTTTTCAAATACGTTTTCAGTCTCTTGCTCTTTCTCTTCTCCTTCTGGCACCGCTAGGATTCAGATGTTGGTATGTTTAAAGTTGTCCTAGATGTTCGATTCTTGTTTCTCCTTTCTGTTTTAGGCACATGTTTCTTTCTTTTTTTTTTTCCACATTGTTGAATTGAATCCTGGCTTCTTCCTATCTCCGTTGGTTCCTTGTATATTTTTCTTCATTTCACTTTGTATAAACTTCACTTTTTTTTATTTATTTTGTGGTTTTACTCAATAATTTCTTTGAGCATTCTGATTACCAGTGTTTTGAACTCTGCATCTGATGGGTTGGCTAGCTACATTTCATATATTTCTTTATCTGGGTTTTGTTCTGTTCTTTCATGTGGGCCATATTTCTTTGCCTCTTCAACTTAGCAGCCTCCTTGTGTTTGTTTCTGTGTACTAGGTAGAACTGCCTTGACTCCGTGTCTTGGTAGCATGGCCTACTGTAGTACGTGTCCTATAGGGTCCCATCCCACAGCCTCCCCTATCACCCAAGCTGGGTACTTGAGGTGTGCCAGCGGTGTGGGCTGAGTACACCTTCCTCTTGTAGTTGAGCCTTGGTTGGTGTTGGCAGGTTATGGCGGTGGTGCCACACACACACACACACACACACACACACACACACACACCGAAGCTCAGTTGGAAGTCGCTCTGTCCAGTAGAGGCCTCGTGGCCACAGCAGAACAAACTTACCCAGGACACTTTATTATATCTGGGGGAAGGAAGGTGACTGCCTCTCTAGCGGAGACCAGCAGCCAAACCTTCATCGCTCATGTCTTTTCTTGAGGAGGATACATACGAGAGATGCAAGGCTAAAATTCATAAATTGTCTATTGTATTCAGTTGTTTGACAGTAACAGATAACTTACACTAATTCAGGAATCGCTCTTACCGATCAGAGTCAAGGTCTATAAAACGTTTGGACCAGTTGCAGGGTCCCATAGACTCCCTGCTAAAGATAGCTTATACCGCATTGCTGATAAGAAAAGCAGAGCAAGTTCTAAAGCATAATGATCATGATGAGCGCTCTTTGATCTAATTCCCATGGCCACCCTCTGAGTGGTTGACAGTGACATTCCGCGTGCGGCCTTATGTTGAGACATAGAGACAAGAGCGGCCAGGATGCTGGCGGCTCGTCATGCTGGGGCCGGGTCTACAATTCCTGAAACCATGAGGAGTGTTTGCCCACAATAGTTTTATGGGAACTCCTTTGTAGGTAACTCTGTTATTTTGTATCATTGCCTTTAAGATTCTCTCTTTATCTTCCACCTTTGGCATTTTAATTATGATGTGTCTTGGTGTGGTGTTCTTTCGGTCTAGCTTGTTTGGGACTCTCTTTGCTTCCTGGACTTGTACGTCTATTTCCTGGACCAAATTTGGGAAGTTAGTTTTCATTTTTTCAAATACGTTTTCAGTCTCTTGCTCTTTCTCTTCTCCTTCTGGCACCGCTAGGATTCAGATGTTGGTATGTTTAAAGTTGTCCTAGATGTTCGATTCCTGGTTCTCCTTTCTGTTTTGGGCACATGTTTCTTTCTTTCTTTTGTTCCACATTGCTGAATTGAATCATGGCTTCTTCCTATCTCCGTTGGTTCCTTGTATATTTTTCTTCATTTCACTTTGTATATCCTTCACTCTTTTTTATTCATTTTGTGGTTTTACTCAATAATTTCTTTGAGCATTCTGATTACCAGTGTTTTGAACTCTGCATCTGATGGGTTGGCTATCTACATTTCATATATTTCTTTATCTGGGTTTTGTTCTGTTCTTTCATGTGGGCCATATTTCTTTGCCTCTTCAACTTAGCAGCCTCACTGTGTTTGTTTCTGTGTACTAGGTAGAACTGCCTTGACTCCGTGTCTTGGTAGCATGGCCTACTGTACTACGTGTCCTATAGGGTCCCATCCCACAGCCTCCCCTATCACCCAAGCTGGGTACTTGAGGTGTGCCAGCGGTGTGGGCTGAGTACACCTTCCTCTTGTAGTTGAGCCTTGGTTGGTGTTGGCAGGTTATGGCGGTGGTGCCACACACACACACACACACACCCGAGGCTCAGTTGGAAGTCACTCTGTTCAGTAGAGGCCTCGTGGCCACAGCAGAACAAACTTACCCAGGACACTTTATTATATCTGGGGGAAGGAAGGTGACTGCCTCTCTAGCGGAGACCAGCAGCCAAACCTTCATCGCTCATGTCTTTTCTTGAGGAGGATACATACGAGAGATGCAAGGCTAAAATTCATAAATTGTCTATTGTATTCAGTTGTTTGACAGTAACAGATAACATACACTAATTCAGGAATCGCTCTTACCGATCAGAGCCAAGGTCTATAAAACGTTTGGACCAGTTGCAGGGTCCCATAGACTCCCTGCTAAAGATAGCTTACACCGCATTGCTGATAAGAAAAGCAGAGCAAGTTCTAAAGCATAATGAGCATGATGAGCGCTCTTTGATCTAATTCCCATGGCCACCCTCTGAGTGGTTGACAGTGACATTCCGCGTGCGGCCTTATGTTGAGACATAGAGACAAGAGCGGCCAGGATGCTGGCGGCTCGTCATGCTGGGGCCGGGTCTACAATTCCTGAAACCATGAGGAGTGTTTGCCCACAATAGTTTTATGGGAACTCCTTTGTAGGTAACTCTGTTATTTTGTATCGTTGCCTTTAAGATTCTCTCTTATCTTCCACCTTTGGCATTTTAATTATGATGTGTCTTGGTGTGGTGTTCTTTCGGTCTAGCTTGTTTGGGACTCTCTTTGCTTCCTGGACTTGTACGTCTATTTCCTGGACCATATTTGGGAAGTTAGTTTTCATTTTTTCAAATACGTTTTCAGTCTCTTGCTCTTTCTCTTCTCCTTCTGGCACCGCTAGGATTCAGATGTTGGTATGTTTAAAGTTGTCCTAGATGTTCGATTCTTGTTTCTCCTTTCTGTTTTAGGCACATGTTTCTTTCTTTTTTTTTTTCCACATTGTTGAATTGAATCCTGGCTTCTTCCTATCTCCGTTGGTTCCTTGTATATTTTTCTTCATTTCACTTTGTATAAACTTCACTTTTTTTTATTTATTTTGTGGTTTTACTCAATAATTTCTTTGAGCATTCTGATTACCAGTGTTTTGAACTCTGCATCTGATGGGTTGGCTATCTACATTTCATATATTTCTTTATCTGGGTTTTGTTCTGTTCTTTCATGTGGGCCATATTTCTTTGCCTCTTCAACTTAGCAGCCTCCTTGTGTTTGTTTCTGTGTACTAGGTAGAACTGCCTTGACTCCGTGTCTTGGTAGCATGGCCTACTGTAGTACGTGTCCTATAGGGTCCCATCCCACAGCCTCCCCTATCACCCAAGCTGGGTACTTGAGGTGTACCAGCGGTGTGGGCTGAGTACACCTTCCTCTTGTAGTTGAGCCTTGGTTGGTGTTGGCAGGTTATGGCGGTGGTGCCACACACACACACACACACACACACACACACACACACACCGAAGCTCAGTTGGAAGTCGCTCTGTCCAGTAGAGGCCTCGTAGCCACAGCAGAACAAACTTACCCAGGACACTTTATTATATCTGGGGGAAGGAAGGTGACTGCCTCTCTAGCGGAGACCAGCAGCCAAACCTTCATCGCTCATGTCTTTTCCTGAGGAGGATACATACGAGAGATGCAAGGCTAAAATTCATAAATTGTCTATTGTATTCAGTTGTTTGACAGTAACAGATAACTTACACTAATTCAGGAATCGCTCTTACCGATCAGAGTCAAGGTCTATAAAACGTTTGGACCAGTTGCAGGGTCCCATAGACTCCCTGCTAAAGATAGCTTACACCGCATTGCTGATAAGAAAAGCAGAGCAAGTTCTAAAGCATAATGATCATGATGAGCGCTCTTTGATCTAATTCCCATGGCCACCCTCTGAGTGGTTGACAGTGACATTCCGCGTGCGGCCTTATGTTGAGACATAGAGACAAGAGCGGCCAGGATGCTGGCGGCTCGTCATGCTGGGGCCGGGTCTACAATTCCTGAAACCATGAGGAGTGTTTGCCCACAATAGTTTTATGGGAACTCCTTTGTAGGTAACTCTGTTATTTTGTATCATTGCCTTTAAGATTCTCTCTTTATCTTCCACCTTTGGCATTTTAATTATGATGTGTCTTGGTGTGGTATTCTTTCGGTCTAGCTTGTTTGGGACTCTCTTTGCTTCCTGGACTTGTACGTCTATTTCCTGGACCAAATTTGGGAAGTTAGTTTTCATTTTTTCAAATACGTTTTCAGTCTCTTGCTCTTTCTCTTCTCCTTCTGGCACCGCTAGGATTCAGATGTTGGTATGTTTAAAGTTGTCCTAGATGTTCGATTCCTGGTTCTCCTTTCTGTTTTGGGCACATGTTTCTTTCTTTCTTTTGTTCCACATTGCTGAATTGAATCATGGCTTCTTCCTATCTCCGTTGGTTCCTTGTATATTTTTCTTCATTTCACTTTGTATATCCTTCACTCTTTTTTATTCATTTTGTGGTTTTACTCAATAATTTCTTTGAGCATTCTGATTACCAGTGTTTTGAACTCTGCATCTGATGGGTTGGCTATCTACATTTCATATATTTCTTTATCTGGGTTTTGTTCTGTTCTTTCATGTGGGCCATATTTCTTTGCCTCTTCAACTTAGCAGCCTCACTGTGTTTGTTTCTGTGTACTAGGTAGAACTGCCTTGACTCCGTGTCTTGGTAGCATGGCCTACTGTAGTACGTGTCCTATAGGGTCCCATCCCACAGCCTCCCCTATCACCCAAGCTGGGTACTTGAGGTGTGCCAGCGGTGTGGGCTGAGTACACCTTCCTCATGTAGTTGAGCCTTGGTTGGTGTTGGCAGGTTATGGCGGTGGTGCCACACACACACACACACACACCCGAGGCTCAGTTGGAAGTCACTCTGTTCAGTAGAGGCTTCGTGGCCACAGCAGAACAAACTTACCCAGGACACTTTATTATATCTGGGGGAAGGAAGGTGACTGCCTCTCTAGCGGAGACCAGCAGCCAAACCTTCATCGCTCATGTCTTTTCCTGAGGAGGATACATACGAGAGATGCAAGGCTAAAATTCATAAATTGTCTATTGTATTCAGTTGTTTGACAGTAACAGATAACTTACACTAATTCAGGAATCGCTCTTACCGATCAGAGTCAAGGTCTATAAAACGTTTGGACCAGTTGCAGGGTCCCATAGACTCCCTGCTAAAGATAGCTTACACCGCATTGCTGATAAGAAAAGCAGAGCAAGTTCTAAAGCATAATGATCATGATGAGCGCTCTTTGATCTAATTCCCATGGCCACCCTCTGAGTGGTTGACAGTGACATTCCGCGTGCGGCCTTATGTTGAGACATAGAGACAAGAGCGGCCAGGATGCTGGCGGCTCGTCATGCTGGGGCCGGGTCTACAATTCCTGAAACCATGAGGAGTGTTTGCCCACAATAGTTTTATGGGAACTCCTTTGTAGGTAACTCTGTTATTTTGTATCGTTGCCTTTAAGATTCTCTCTTTATCTTCCACCTTTGGCATTTTAATTATGATGTGTCTTGGTGTGGTGTTCTTTCGGTCTAGCTTGTTTGGGACTCTCTTTGCTTCCTGGACTTGTACGTCTATTTCCTGGACCAAATTTGGGAAGTTAGTTTTCATTTTTTCAAATACGTTTTCAGTCTCTTGCTCTTTCTCTTCTCCTTCTGGCACCGCTAGGATTCAGATGTTGGTATGTTTAAAGTTGTCCTAGATGTTCGATTCCTGGTTCTCCTTTCTGTTTTGGGCACATGTTTCTTTCTTTCTTTTGTTCCACATTGCTGAATTGAATCATGGCTTCTTCCTATCTCCGTTGGTTCCTTGTATATTTTTCTTCATTTCACTTTGTATATCCTTCACTCTTTTTTATTCATTTTGTGGTTTTACTCAATAATTTCTTTGAGCATTCTGATTACCAGTGTTTTGAACTCTGCATCTGATGGGTTGGCTATCTACATTTCATATATTTCTTTATCTGGGTTTTGTTCTGTTCTTTCATGTGGGCCATATTTCTTTGCCTCTTCAACTTAGCAGCCTCACTGTGTTTGTTTCTGTGTACTAGGTAGAACTGCCTTGACTCCGTGTCTTGGTAGCATGGCCTACTGTAGTACGTGTCCTATAGGGTCCCATCCCACAGCCTCCCCTATCACCCAAGCTGGGTACTTGAGGTGTGCCAGCGGTGTGGGCTGAGTACACCTTCCTCTTGTAGTTGAGCCTTGGTGGGTGTTGGCAGGTTATGGCGGTGGTGCCACACACACACACACACACACACACACACACACACACACCGAAGCTCAGTTGGAAGTCGCTCTGTCCAGTAGAGGCCTCGTGGCCACAGCAGAACAAACTTACCCAGGACACTTTATTATATCTGGGGGAAGGAAGGTGACTGCCTCTCTAGCGGAGACCAGCAGCCAAACCTTCATCGCTCATGTCTTTTCCTGAGGAGGATACATACGAGAGATGCAAGGCTAAAATTCATAAATTGTCTATTGTATTCAGTTGTTTGACAGTAACAGATAACTTACACTAATTCAGGAATCGCTCTTACCGATCAGAGTCAAGGTCTATAAAACGTTTGGACCAGTTGCAGGGTCCCATAGACTCCCTGCTAAAGATAGCTTACACCGCATTGCTGATAAGAAAAGCAGAGCAAGTTCTAAAGCATAATGATCATGATGAGCGCTCTTTGATCTAATTCCCATGGCCACCCTCTGAGTGGTTGACAGTGACATTCCGCGTGCGGCCTTATGTTGAGACATAGAGACAAGAGCGGCCAGGATGCTGGCGGCTCGTCATGCTGGGGCCGGGTCTACAATTCCTGAAACCATGAGGAGTGTTTGCCCACAATAGTTTTATGGGAACTCCTTTGTAGGTAACTCTGTTATTTTGTATCATTGCCTTTAAGATTCTCTCTTTATCTTCCACCTTTGGCATTTTAATTATGATGTGTCTTGGTGTGGTGTTCTTTCGGTCTAGCTTGTTTGGGACTCTCTTTGCTTCCTGGACTTGTACGTCTATTTCCTGGACCAAATTTGGGAAGTTAGTTTTCATTTTTTCAAATACGTTTTCAGTCTCTTGCTCTTTCTCTTCTCCTTCTGGCACCGCTAGGATTCAGATGTTGGTATGTTTAAAGTTGTCCTAGATGTTCGATTCCTGGTTCTCCTTTCTGTTTTGGGCACATGTTTCTTTCTTTCTTTTGTTCCACATTGCTGAATTGAATCATGGCTTCTTCCTATCTCCGTTGGTTCCTTGTATATTTTTCTTCATTTCACTTTGTATATCCTTCACTCTTTTTTATTCATTTTGTGGTTTTACTCAATAATTTCTTTGAGCATTCTGATTACCAGTGTTTTGAACTCTGCATCTGATGGGTTGGCTATCTACATTTCATATATTTCTTTATCTGGGTTTTGTTCTGTTCTTTCATGTGGGCCATATTTCTTTGCCTCTTCAACTTAGCAGCCTCACTGTGTTTGTTTCTGTGTACTAGGTAGAACTGCCTTGACTCCGTGTCTTGGTAGCATGGCCTACTGTAGTACGTGTCCTATAGGGTCCCATCCCACAGCCTCCCCTATCACCCAAGCTGGGTACTTGAGGTGTGCCAGCGGTGTGGGCTGAGTACACCTTCCTCTTGTAGTTGAGCCTTGGTTGGTGTTGGCAGGTTATGGCGGTGGTGCCACACACACACACACACACACACACACACACACACACACCGAAGCTCAGTTGGAAGTCGCTCTGTCCAGTAGAGGCCTCGTGGCCACAGCAGAACAAACTTACCCAGGACACTTTATTATATCTGGGGGAAGGAAGGTGACTGCCTCTCTAGCGGAGACCAGCAGCCAAACCTTCATCGCTCATGTCTTTTCCTGAGGAGGATACATACGAGAGATGCAAGGCTAAAATTCATAAATTGTCTATTGTATTCAGTTGTTTGACAGTAACAGATAACATACACTAATTCAGGAATCGCTCTTACCGATCAGAGTCAAGGTCTATAAAACGTTTGGACCAGTTGCAGGGTCCCATAGACTCCCTGCTAAAGACGGCTTACACCGCATTGCTGATAAGAAAAGCAGAGCAAGTTCTAAAGCATAATGAGCATGAGGAGCGCTCTTTGATCTAATTCCCATGGCCACCCTCTGAGTGGTTGACAGTGACATTCCGCGTGCGGCCTTATGTTGAGACATAGAGACAAGAGCGGCCAGGATGCTGGCGGCTCGTCATGCTGGGGCCGGGTCTACAATTCCTGAAACCATGAGGAGTGTTTGCCCACAATAGTTTTATGGGAACTCCTTTGTAGGTAACTCTGTTATTTTGTATCATTGCCTTTAAGATTCTCTCTTTATCTTCCACCTTTGGCATTTTAATTATGATGTGTCTTGGTGTGGTGTTCTTTCGGTCTAGCTTGTTTGGGACTCTCTTTGCTTCCTGGACTTGTACGTCTATTTCCTGGACCAAATTTGGGAAGTTAGTTTTCATTTTTTCAAATACGTTTTCAGTCTCTTGCTCTTTCTCTTCTCCTTCTGGCACCGCTAGGATTCAGATGTTGGTATGTTTAAAGTTGTCCTAGATGTTCGATTCCTGGTTCTCCTTTCTGTTTTGGGCACATGTTTCTTTCTTTCTTTTGTTCCACATTGCTGAATTGAATCATGGCTTCTTCCTATCTCCGTTGGTTCCTTGTATATTTTTCTTCATTTCACTTTGTATATCCTTCACTCTTTTTTATTCATTTTGTGGTTTTACTCAATAATTTCTTTGAGCATTCTGATTACCAGTGTTTTGAACTCTGCATCTGATGGGTTGGCTATCTACATTTCATATATTTCTTTATCTGGGTTTTGTTCTGTTCTTTCATGTGGGCCATATTTCTTTGCCTCTTCAACTTAGCAGCCTCACTGTGTTTGTTTCTGTGTACTAGGTAGAACTGCCTTGACTCCGTGTCTTGGTAGCATGGCCTACTGTAGTACGTGTCCTATAGGGTCCCATCCCACAGCCTCCCCTATCACCCAAGCTGGGTACTTGAGGTGTGCCAGCGGTGTGGGCTGAGTACACCTTCCTCTTGTAGTTGAGCCTTGGTGGGTGTTGGCAGGTTATGGCGGTGGTGCCACACACACACACACACACACACACACACACACACACACCGAAGCTCAGTTGGAAGTCGCTCTGTCCAGTAGAGGCCTCGTGGCCACAGCAGAACAAACTTACCCAGGACACTTTATTATATCTGGGGGAAGGAAGGTGACTGCCTCTCTAGCGGAGACCAGCAGCCAAACCTTCATCGCTCATGTCTTTTCCTGAGGAGGATACATACGAGAGATGCAAGGCTAAAATTCATAAATTGTCTATTGTATTCAGTTGTTTGACAGTAACAGATAACTTACACTAATTCAGGAATCGCTCTTACCGATCAGAGTCAAGGTCTATAAAACGTTTGGACCAGTTGCAGGGTCCCATAGACTCCCTGCTAAAGACGGCTTACACCGCATTGCTGATAAGAAAAGCAGAGCAAGTTCTAAAGCATAATGATCATGATGAGCGCTCTTTGATCTAATTCCCATGGCCACCCTCTGAGTGGTTGACAGTGACATTCCGCGTGCGGCCTTATGTTGAGACATAGAGACAAGAGCGGCCAGGATGCTGGCGGCTCGTCATGCTGGGGCCGGGTCTACAATTCCTGAAACCATGAGGAGTGTTTGCCCACAATAGTTTTATGGGAACTCCTTTGTAGGTAACTCTGTTATTTTGTATCATTGCCTTTAAGATTCTCTCTTTATCTTCCACCTTTGGCATTTTAATTATGATGTGTCTTGGTGTGGTGTTCTTTCGGTCTAGCTTGTTTGGGACTCTCTTTGCTTCCTGGACTTGTACGTCTATTTCCTGGACCAAATTTGGGAAGTTAGTTTTCATTTTTTCAAATACGTTTTCAGTCTCTTGCTCTTTCTCTTCTCCTTCTGGCACCGCTAGGATTCAGATGTTGGTATGTTTAAAGTTGTCCTAGATGTTCGATTCCTGGTTCTCCTTTCTGTTTTGGGCACATGTTTCTTTCTTTCTTTTGTTCCACATTGCTGAATTGAATCATGGCTTCTTCCTATCTCCGTTGGTTCCTTGTATATTTTTCTTCATTTCACTTTGTATATCCTTCACTCTTTTTTATTCATTTTGTGGTTTTACTCAATAATTTCTTTGAGCATTCTGATTACCAGTGTTTTGAACTCTGCATCTGATGGGTTGGCTATCTACATTTCATATATTTCTTTATCTGGGTTTTGTTCTGTTCTTTCATGTGGGCCATATTTCTTTGCCTCTTCAACTTAGCAGCCTCACTGTGTTTGTTTCTGTGTACTAGGTAGAACTGCCTTGACTCCGTGTCTTGGTAGCATGGCCTACTGTAGTACGTGTCCTATAGGGTCCCATCCCACAGCCTCCCCTATCACCCAAGCTGGGTACTTGAGGTGTGCCAGCGGTGTGGGCTGAGTACACCTTCCTCTTGTAGTTGAGCCTTGGTTGGTGTTGGCAGGTTATGGCGGTGGTGCCACACACACACACACACACACACACACACACACACACACACACCGAAGCTCAGTTGGAAGTCGCTCTGTCCAGTAGAGGCCTCGTGGCCACAGCAGAACAAACTTACCCAGGACACTTTATTATATCTGGGGGAAGGAAGGTGACTGCCTCTCTAGCGGAGACCAGCAGCCAAACCTTCATCGCTCATGTCTTTTCCTGAGGAGGATACATACGAGAGATGCAAGGCTAAAATTCATAAATTGTCTATTGTATTCAGTTGTTTGACAGTAACAGATAACTTACACTAATTCAGGAATCGCTCTTACCGATCAGAGTCAAGGTCTATAAAACGTTTGGACCAGTTGCAGGGTCCCATAGACTCCCTGCTAAAGATAGCTTACACCGCATTGCTGATAAGAAAAGCAGAGCAAGTTCTAAAGCATAATGATCATGATGAGCGCTCTTTGATCTAATTCCCATGGCCACCCTCTGAGTGGTTGACAGTGACATTCCGCGTGCGGCCTTATGTTGAGACATAGAGACAAGAGCGGCCAGGATGCTGGCGGCTCGTCATGCTGGGGCCGGGTCTACAATTCCTGAAACCATGAGGAGTGTTTGCCCACAATAGTTTTATGGGAACTCCTTTGTAGGTAACTCTGTTATTTTGTATCATTGCCTTTAAGATTCTCTCTTTATCTTCCACCTTTGGCATTTTAATTATGATGTGTCTTGGTGTGGTGTTCTTTCGGTCTAGCTTGTTTGGGACTCTCTTTGCTTCCTGGACTTGTACGTCTATTTCCTGGACCAAATTTGGGAAGTTAGTTTTCATTTTTTCAAATACGTTTTCAGTCTCTTGCTCTTTCTCTTCTCCTTCTGGCACCGCTAGGATTCAGATGTTGGTATGTTTAAAGTTGTCCTAGATGTTCGATTCCTGGTTCTCCTTTCTGTTTTGGGCACATGTTTCTTTCTTTCTTTTGTTCCACATTGCTGAATTGAATCATGGCTTCTTCCTATCTCCGTTGGTTCCTTGTATATTTTTCTTCATTTCACTTTGTATATCCTTCACTCTTTTTTATTCATTTTGTGGTTTTACTCAATAATTTCTTTGAGCATTCTGATTACCAGTGTTTTGAACTCTGCATCTGATGGGTTGGCTATCTACATTTCATATATTTCTTTATCTGGGTTTTGTTCTGTTCTTTCATGTGGGCCATATTTCTTTGCCTCTTCAACTTAGCAGCCTCACTGTGTTTGTTTCTGTGTACTAGGTAGAACTGCCTTGACTCCGTGTCTTGGTAGCATGGCCTACTGTAGTACGTGTCCTATAGGGTCCCATCCCACAGCCTCCCCTATCACCCAAGCTGGGTACTTGAGGTGTGCCAGCGGTGTGGGCTGAGTACACCTTCCTCTTGTAGTTGAGCCTTGGTTGGTGTTGGCAGGTTATGGCGGTGGTGCCACACACACACACACACACACACACACACACACACACACCGAAGCTCAGTTGGAAGTCGCTCTGTCCAGTAGAGGCCTCGTGGCCACAGCAGAACAAACTTACCCAGGACACTTTATTATATCTGGGGGAAGGAAGGTGACTGCCTCTCTAGCGGAGACCAGCAGCCAAACCTTCATCGCTCATGTCTTTTCCTGAGGAGGATACATACGAGAGATGCAAGGCTAAAATTCATAAATTGTCTATTGTATTCAGTTGTTTGACAGTAACAGATAACATACACTAATTCAGGAATCGCTCTTACCGATCAGAGTCAAGGTCTATAAAACGTTTGGACCAGTTGCAGGGTCCCATAGACTCCCTGCTAAAGACGGCTTACACCGCATTGCTGATAAGAAAAGCAGAGCAAGTTCTAAAGCATAATGAGCATGAGGAGCGCTCTTTGATCTAATTCCCATGGCCACCCTCTGAGTGGTTGACAGTGACATTCCGCGTGCGGCCTTATGTTGAGACATAGAGACAAGAGCGGCCAGGATGCTGGCGGCTCGTCATGCTGGGGCCGGGTCTACAATTCCTGAAACCATGAGGAGTGTTTGCCCACAATAGTTTTATGGGAACTCCTTTGTAGGTAACTCTGTTATTTTGTATCATTGCCTTTAAGATTCTCTCTTTATCTTCCACCTTTGGCATTTTAATTATGATGTGTCTTGGTGTGGTGTTCTTTCGGTCTAGCTTGTTTGGGACTCTCTTTGCTTCCTGGACTTGTACGTCTATTTCCTGGACCAAATTTGGGAAGTTAGTTTTCATTTTTTCAAATACGTTTTCAGTCTCTTGCTCTTTCTCTTCTCCTTCTGGCACCGCTAGGATTCAGATGTTGGTATGTTTAAAGTTGTCCTAGATGTTCGATTCCTGGTTCTCCTTTCTGTTTTGGGCACATGTTTCTTTCTTTCTTTTGTTCCACATTGCTGAATTGAATCATGGCTTCTTCCTATCTCCGTTGGTTCCTTGTATATTTTTCTTCATTTCACTTTGTATATCCTTCACTCTTTTTTATTCATTTTGTGGTTTTACTCAATAATTTCTTTGAGCATTCTGATTACCAGTGTTTTGAACTCTGCATCTGATGGGTTGGCTATCTACATTTCATATATTTCTTTATCTGGGTTTTGTTCTGTTCTTTCATGTGGGCCATATTTCTTTGCCTCTTCAACTTAGCAGCCTCACTGTGTTTGTTTCTGTGTACTAGGTAGAACTGCCTTGACTCCGTGTCTTGGTAGCATGGCCTACTGTAGTACGTGTCCTATAGGGTCCCATCCCACAGCCTCCCCTATCACCCAAGCTGGGTACTTGAGGTGTGCCAGCGGTGTGGGCTGAGTACACCTTCCTCTTGTAGTTGAGCCTTGGTTGGTGTTGGCAGGTTATGGCGGTGGTGCCACACACACACACACACACACACACACACACACACACACACACCGAAGCTCAGTTGGAAGTCGCTCTGTCCAGTAGAGGCCTCGTGGCCACAGCAGAACAAACTTACCCAGGACACTTTATTATATCTGGGGGAAGGAAGGTGACTGCCTCTCTAGCGGAGACCAGCAGCCAAACCTTCATCGCTCATGTCTTTTCCTGAGGAGGATACATACGAGAGATGCAAGGCTAAAATTCATAAATTGTCTATTGTATTCAGTTGTTTGACAGTAACAGATAACTTACACTAATTCAGGAATCGCTCTTACCGATCAGAGTCAAGGTCTATAAAACGTTTGGACCAGTTGCAGGGTCCCATAGACTCCCTGCTAAAGATAGCTTACACCGCATTGCTGATAAGAAAAGCAGAGCAAGTTCTAAAGCATAATGATCATGATGAGCGCTCTTTGATCTAATTCCCATGGCCACCCTCTGAGTGGTTGACAGTGACATTCCGCGTGCGGCCTTATGTTGAGACATAGAGACAAGAGCGGCCAGGATGCTGGCGGCTCGTCATGCTGGGGCCGGGTCTACAATTCCTGAAACCATGAGGAGTGTTTGCCCACAATAGTTTTATGGGAACTCCTTTGTAGGTAACTCTGTTATTTTGTATCATTGCCTTTAAGATTCTCTCTTTATCTTCCACCTTTGGCATTTTAATTATGATGTGTCTTGGTGTGGTGTTCTTTCGGTCTAGCTTGTTTGGGACTCTCTTTGCTTCCTGGACTTGTACGTCTATTTCCTGGACCAAATTTGGGAAGTTAGTTTTCATTTTTTCAAATACGTTTTCAGTCTCTTGCTCTTTCTCTTCTCCTTCTGGCACCGCTAGGATTCAGATGTTGGTATGTTTAAAGTTGTCCTAGATGTTCGATTCCTGGTTCTCCTTTCTGTTTTGGGCACATGTTTCTTTCTTTCTTTTGTTCCACATTGCTGAATTGAATCATGGCTTCTTCCTATCTCCGTTGGTTCCTTGTATATTTTTCTTCATTTCACTTTGTATATCCTTCACTCTTTTTTATTCATTTTGTGGTTTTACTCAATAATTTCTTTGAGCATTCTGATTACCAGTGTTTTGAACTCTGCATCTGATGGGTTGGCTATCTACATTTCATATATTTCTTTATCTGGGTTTTGTTCTGTTCTTTCATGTGGGCCATATTTCTTTGCCTCTTCAACTTAGCAGCCTCACTGTGTTTGTTTCTGTGTACTAGGTAGAACTGCCTTGACTCCGTGTCTTGGTAGCATGGCCTACTGTAGTACGTGTCCTATAGGGTCCCATCCCACAGCCTCCCCTATCACCCAAGCTGGGTACTTGAGGTGTGCCAGCGGTGTGGGCTGAGTACACCTTCCTCTTGTAGTTGAGCCTTGGTTGGTGTTGGCAGGTTATGGCGGTGGTGCCACACACACACACACACACACACACACACACACACACACCGAAGCTCAGTTGGAAGTCGCTCTGTCCAGTAGAGGCCTCGTGGCCACAGCAGAACAAACTTACCCAGGACACTTTATTATATCTGGGGGAAGGAAGGTGACTGCCTCTCTAGCGGAGACCAGCAGCCAAACCTTCATCGCTCATGTCTTTTCCTGAGGAGGATACATACGAGAGATGCAAGGCTAAAATTCATAAATTGTCTATTGTATTCAGTTGTTTGACAGTAACAGATAACATACACTAATTCAGGAATCGCTCTTACCGATCAGAGTCAAGGTCTATAAAACGTTTGGACCAGTTGCAGGGTCCCATAGACTCCCTGCTAAAGACGGCTTACACCGCATTGCTGATAAGAAAAGCAGAGCAAGTTCTAAAGCATAATGAGCATGAGGAGCGCTCTTTGATCTAATTCCCATGGCCACCCTCTGAGTGGTTGACAGTGACATTCCGCGTGCGGCCTTATGTTGAGACATAGAGACAAGAGCGGCCAGGATGCTGGCGGCTCGTCATGCTGGGGCCGGGTCTACAATTCCTGAAACCATGAGGAGTGTTTGCCCACAATAGTTTTATGGGAACTCCTTTGTAGGTAACTCTGTTATTTTGTATCATTGCCTTTAAGATTCTCTCTTTATCTTCCACCTTTGGCATTTTAATTATGATGTGTCTTGGTGTGGTGTTCTTTCGGTCTAGCTTGTTTGGGACTCTCTTTGCTTCCTGGACTTGTACGTCTATTTCCTGGACCAAATTTGGGAAGTTAGTTTTCATTTTTTCAAATACGTTTTCAGTCTCTTGCTCTTTCTCTTCTCCTTCTGGCACCGCTAGGATTCAGATGTTGGTATGTTTAAAGTTGTCCTAGATGTTCGATTCCTGGTTCTCCTTTCTGTTTTGGGCACATGTTTCTTTCTTTCTTTTGTTCCACATTGCTGAATTGAATCATGGCTTCTTCCTATCTCCGTTGGTTCCTTGTATATTTTTCTTCATTTCACTTTGTATATCCTTCACTCTTTTTTATTCATTTTGTGGTTTTACTCAATAATTTCTTTGAGCATTCTGATTACCAGTGTTTTGAACTCTGCATCTGATGGGTTGGCTATCTACATTTCATATATTTCTTTATCTGGGTTTTGTTCTGTTCTTTCATGTGGGCCATATTTCTTTGCCTCTTCAACTTAGCAGCCTCACTGTGTTTGTTTCTGTGTACTAGGTAGAACTGCCTTGACTCCGTGTCTTGGTAGCATGGCCTACTGTAGTACGTGTCCTATAGGGTCCCATCCCACAGCCTCCCCTATCACCCAAGCTGGGTACTTGAGGTGTGCCAGCGGTGTGGGCTGAGTACACCTTCCTCTTGTAGTTGAGCCTTGGTTGGTGTTGGCAGGTTATGGCGGTGGTGCCACACACACACACACACACACACACACACACACACACACACACCGAAGCTCAGTTGGAAGTCGCTCTGTCCAGTAGAGGCCTCGTGGCCACAGCAGAACAAACTTACCCAGGACACTTTATTATATCTGGGGGAAGGAAGGTGACTGCCTCTCTAGCGGAGACCAGCAGCCAAACCTTCATCGCTCATGTCTTTTCCTGAGGAGGATACATACGAGAGATGCAAGGCTAAAATTCATAAATTGTCTATTGTATTCAGTTGTTTGACAGTAACAGATAACTTACACTAATTCAGGAATCGCTCTTACCGATCAGAGTCAAGGTCTATAAAACGTTTGGACCAGTTGCAGGGTCCCATAGACTTCCTGCTAAAGATAGCTTACACCGCATTGCTGATAAGAAAAGCAGAGCAAGTTCTAAAGCATAATGATCATGATGAGCGCTCTTTGATCTAATTCCCATGGCCACCCTCTGAGTGGTTGACAGTGACATTCCGCGTGCGGCCTTATGTTGAGACATAGAGACAAGAGCGGCCAGGATGCTGGCGGCTCGTCATGCTGGGGCCGGGTCTACAATTCCTGAAACCATGAGGAGTGTTTGCCCACAATAGTTTTATGGGAACTCCTTTGTAGGTAACTCTGTTATTTTGTATCATTGCCTTTAAGATTCTCTCTTTATCTTCCACCTTTGGCATTTTAATTATGATGTGTCTTGGTGTGGTGTTCTTTCGGTCTAGCTTGTTTGGGACTCTCTTTGCTTCCTGGACTTGTACGTCTATTTCCTGGACCAAATTTGGGAAGTTAGTTTTCATTTTTTCAAATACGTTTTCAGTCTCTTGCTCTTTCTCTTCTCCTTCTGGCACCGCTAGGATTCAGATGTTGGTATGTTTAAAGTTGTCCTAGATGTTCGATTCCTGGTTCTCCTTTCTGTTTTGGGCACATGTTTCTTTCTTTCTTTTGTTCCACATTGCTGAATTGAATCATGGCTTCTTCCTATCTCCGTTGGTTCCTTGTATATTTTTCTTCATTTCACTTTGTATATCCTTCACTCTTTTTTATTCATTTTGTGGTTTTACTCAATAATTTCTTTGAGCATTCTGATTACCAGTGTTTTGAACTCTGCATCTGATGGGTTGGCTATCTACATTTCATATATTTCTTTATCTGGGTTTTGTTCTGTTCTTTCATGTGGGCCATATTTCTTTGCCTCTTCAACTTAGCAGCCTCACTGTGTTTGTTTCTGTGTACTAGGTAGAACTGCCTTGACTCCGTGTCTTGGTAGCATGGCCTACTGTAGTACGTGTCCTATAGGGTCCCATCCCACAGCCTCCCCTATCACCCAAGCTGGGTACTTGAGGTGTGCCAGCGGTGTGGGCTGAGTACACCTTCCTCTTGTAGTTGAGCCTTGGTTGGTGTTGGCAGGTTATGGCGGTGGTGCCACACACACACACACACACACACACACACACACACACACACCGAAGCTCAGTTGGAAGTCGCTCTGTCCAGTAGAGGCCTCGTGGCCACAGCAGAACAAACTTACCCAGGACACTTTATTATATCTGGGGGAAGGAAGGTGACTGCCTCTCTAGCGGAGACCAGCAGCCAAACCTTCATCGCTCATGTCTTTTCCTGAGGAGGATACATACGAGAGATGCAAGGCTAAAATTCATAAATTGTCTATTGTATTCAGTTGTTTGACAGTAACAGATAACTTACACTAATTCAGGAATCGCTCTTACCGATCAGAGTCAAGGTCTATAAAACGTTTGGACCAGTTGCAGGGTCCCATAGACTCCCTGCTAAAGATAGCTTACACCGCATTGCTGATAAGAAAAGCAGAGCAAGTTCTAAAGCATAATGATCATGATGAGCGCTCTTTGATCTAATTCCCATGGCCACCCTCTGAGTGGTTGACAGTGACATTCCGCGTGCGGCCTTATGTTGAGACATAGAGACAAGAGCGGCCAGGATGCTGGCGGCTCGTCATGCTGGGGCCGGGTCTACAATTCCTGAAACCATGAGGAGTGTTTGCCCACAATAGTTTTATGGGAACTCCTTTGTAGGTAACTCTGTTATTTTGTATCATTGCCTTTAAGATTCTCTCTTTATCTTCCACCTTTGGCATTTTAATTATGATGTGTCTTGGTGTGGTGTTCTTTCGGTCTAGCTTGTTTGGGACTCTCTTTGCTTCCTGGACTTGTACGTCTATTTCCTGGACCAAATTTGGGAAGTTAGTTTTCATTTTTTCAAATACGTTTTCAGTCTCTTGCTCTTTCTCTTCTCCTTCTGGCACCGCTAGGATTCAGATGTTGGTATGTTTAAAGTTGTCCTAGATGTTCGATTCCTGGTTCTCCTTTCTGTTTTGGGGACATGTTTCTTTCTTTCTTTTGTTCCACATTGCTGAATTGAATCCTGGCTTCTTCCTATCTCCGTTGGTTCCTTGTATATTTTTCTTCATTTCACTTTGTATATCCTTCACTCTTTTTTATTCATTTTGTGGTTTTACTCAATAATTTCTTTGAGCATTCTGATTACCAGTGTTTTGAACTCTGCATCTGATGGGTTGGCTATCTACATTTCATATATTTCTTTATCTGGGTTTTGTTCTGTTCTTTCATGTGGGCCATATTTCTTTGCCTCTTCAACTTAGCAGCCTCACTGTGTTTGTTTCTGTGTACTAGGTAGAACTGCCTTGACTCCGTGTCTTGGTAGCATGGCCTACTGTAGTACGTGTCCTATAGGGTCCCATCCCACAGCCTCCCCTATCACCCAAGCTGGGTACTTGAGGTGTGCCAGCGGTGTGGGCTGAGTACACCTTCCTCTTGTAGTTGAGCCTTGGTTGGTGTTGGCAGGTTATGGCGGTGGTGCCACACACACACACACACACACCCGAGGCTCAGTTGGAAGTCACTCTGTTCAGTAGAGGCCTCGTGGCCACAGCAGAACAAACTTACCCAGGACACTTTATTATATCTGGGGGAAGGAAGGTGACTGCCTCTCTAGCGGAGACCAGCAGCCAAACCTTCATCGCTCATGTCTTTTCTTGAGGAGGATACATACGAGAGATGCAAGGCTAAAATTCATAAATTGTCTATTGTATTCAGTTGTTTGACAGTAACAGATAACATACACTAATTCAGGAATCGCTCTTACCGATCAGAGTCAAGGTCTATAAAACGTTTGGACCAGTTGCAGGGTCCCATAGACTCCCTGCTAAAGACGGCTTACACCGCATTGCTGATAAGAAAAGCAGAGCAAGTTCTAAAGCATAATGAGCATGAGGAGCGCTCTTTGATCTAATTCCCATGGCCACCCTCTGAGTGGTTGACAGTGACATTCCGCGTGCGGCCTTATGTTGAGACATAGAGACAAGAGCGGCCAGGATGCTGGCGGCTCGTCATGCTGGGGCCGGGTCTACAATTCCTGAAACCATGAGGAGTGTTTGCCCACAATAGTTTTATGGGAACTCCTTTGTAGGTAACTCTGTTATTTTGTATCGTTGCCTTTAATATTCTCTCTTATCTTCCACCTTTGGCATTTTAATTATGATGTGTCTTGGTGTGGTCTTCTTTCGGTCTAGCTTGTTTGGGACTCTCTTTGCTTCCTGGACTTGTACGTCTATTTCCTGGACCATATTTGGGAAGTTAGTTTTCATTTTTTCAAATACGTTTTCAGTCTCTTGCTCTTTCTCTTCTCCTTCTGGCACCGCTAGGATTCAGATGTTGGTATGTTTAAAGTTGTCCTAGATGTTCGATTCTTGTTTCTCCTTTCTGTTTTAGGCACATGTTTCTTTCTTTTTTTTTTTCCACATTGTTGAATTGAATCCTGGCTTCTTCCTATCTCCGTTGGTTCCTTGTATATTTTTCTTCATTTCACTTTGTATAAACTTCACTTTTTTTTATTTATTTTGTGGTTTTACTCAATAATTTCTTTGAGCATTCTGATTACCAGTGTTTTGAACTCTGCATCTGATGGGTTGGCTAGCTACATTTCATATATTTCTTTATCTGGGTTTTGTTCTGTTCTTTCATGTGGGCCATATTTCTTTGCCTCTTCAACTTAGCAGCCTCCTTGTGTTTGTTTCTGTGTACTAGGTAGAACTGCCTTGACTCCGTGTCTTGGTAGCATGGCCTACTGTAGTACGTGTCCTATAGGGTCCCATCCCACAGCCTCCCCTATCACCCAAGCTGGGTACTTGAGGTGTACCAGCGGTGTGGGCTGAGTACACCTTCCTCTTGTAGTTGAGCCTTGGTTGGTGTTGGCAGGTTATGGCGGTGGTGCCACACACACACACACACACACACACACACACACACACACCGAAGCTCAGTTGGAAGTCGCTCTGTCCAGTAGAGGCCTCGTGGCCACAGCAGAACAAACTTACCCAGGACACTTTATTATATCTGGGGGAAGGAAGGTGACTGCCTCTCTAGCGGAGACCAGCAGCCAAACCTTCATCGCTCATGTCTTTTCCTGAGGAGGATACATACGAGAGATGCAAGGCTAAAATTCATAAATTGTCTATTGTATTCAGTTGTTTGACAGTAACAGATAACTTACACTAATTCAGGAATCGCTCTTACCGATCAGAGTCAAGGTCTATAAAACGTTTGGACCAGTTGCAGGGTCCCATAGACTCCCTGCTAAAGATAGCTTACACCGCATTGCTGATAAGAAAAGCAGAGCAAGTTCTAAAGCATAATGATCATGATGAGCGCTCTTTGATCTAATTCCCATGGCCACCCTCTGAGTGGTTGACAGTGACATTCCGCGTGCGGCCTTATGTTGAGACATAGAGACAAGAGCGGCCAGGATGCTGGCGGCTCGTCATGCTGGGGCCGGGTCTACAATTCCTGAAACCATGAGGAGTGTTTGCCCACAATAGTTTTATGGGAACTCCTTTGTAGGTAACTCTGTTATTTTGTATCATTGCCTTTAAGATTCTCTCTTTATCTTCCACCTTTGGCATTTTAATTATGATGTGTCTTGGTGTGGTGTTCTTTCGGTCTAGCTTGTTTGGGACTCTCTTTGCTTCCTGGACTTGTACGTCTATTTCCTGGACCAAATTTGGGAAGTTAGTTTTCATTTTTTCAAATACGTTTTCAGTCTCTTGCTCTTTCTCTTCTCCTTCTGGCACCGCTAGGATTCAGATGTTGGTATGTTTAAAGTTGTCCTAGATGTTCGATTCCTGGTTCTCCTTTCTGTTTTGGGCACATGTTTCTTTCTTTCTTTTGTTCCACATTGCTGAATTGAATCCTGGCTTCTTCCTATCTCCGTTGGTTCCTTGTATATTTTTCTTCATTTCACTTTGTATATCCTTCACTCTTTTTTATTCATTTTGTGGTTTTACTCAATAATTTCTTTGAGCATTCTGATTACCAGTGTTTTGAACTCTGCATCTGATGGGTTGGCTATCTACATTTCATATATTTCTTTATCTGGGTTTTGTTCTGTTCTTTCATGTGGGCCATATTTCTTTGCCTCTTCAACTTAGCAGCCTCACTGTGTTTGTTTCTGTGTACTAGGTAGAACTGCCTTGACTCCGTGTCTTGGTAGCATGGCCTACTGTAGTACGTGTCCTATAGGGTCCCATCCCGCAGCCTCCCCTATCACCCAAGCTGGGTACTTGAGGTGTGCCAGCGGTGTGGGCTGAGTACACCTTCCTCCTGTAGTTGAGCCTTGGTTGGTGTTGGCAGGTTATGGCGGTGGTGCCACACACACACACACACACACCCGAGGCTCAGTTGGAAGTCACTCTGTTCAGTAGAGGCCTCGTGGCCACAGCAGAACAAACTTACCCAGGACACTTTATTATATCTGGGGGAAGGAAGGTGACTGCCTCTCTAGCGGAGACCAGCAGCCAAACCTTCATCGCTCATGTCTTTTCTTGAGGAGGATACATACGAGAGATGCAAGGCTAAAATTCATAAATTGTCTATTGTATTCAGTTGTTTGACAGTAACAGATAACATACACTAATTCAGGAATCGCTCTTACCGATCAGAGTCAAGGTCTATAAAACGTTTGGACCAGTTGCAGGGTCCCATAGACTCCCTGCTAAAGACGGCTTACACCGCATTGCTGATAAGAAAAGCAGAGCAAGTTCTAAAGCATAATGAGCATGAGGAGCGCTCTTTGATCTAATTCCCATGGCCACCCTCTGAGTGGTTGACAGTGACATTCCGCGTGCGGCCTTATGTTGAGACATAGAGACAAGAGCGGCCAGGATGCTGGCGGCTCGTCATGCTGGGGCCGGGTCTACAATTCCTGAAACCATGAGGAGTGTTTGCCCACAATAGTTTTATGGGAACTCCTTTGTAGGTAACTCTGTTATTTTGTATCGTTGCCTTTAAGATTCTCTCTTTATCTTCCACCTTTGGCATTTTAATTATGATGTGTCTTGGTGTGGTGTTCTTTCGGTCTAGCTTGTTTGGGACTCTCTTTGCTTCCTGGACTTGTACGTCTATTTCCTGGACCAAATTTGGGAAGTTAGTTTTCATTTTTTCAAATACGTTTTCAGTCTCTTGCTCTTTCTCTTCTCCTTCTGGCACCGCTAGGATTCAGATGTTGGTATGTTTAAAGTTGTCCTAGATGTTCGATTCTTGTTTCTCCTTTCTCTTTTAGGCACATGTTTTTTCTTTTTTTTTCCACATTGCTGAATTGAATCCTGGCTTCTTCCTATCTCTGTCGGTTCCTTGTATATTTTTCTTCATTTCACTTTGTATAACCTTCACTTTTTTTATTTATTTTGTGGTTTTACTCAATAATTTCTTTGAGCATTCTGATTACCAGTGTTTTGAACTCTGCATCTGATGGGTTGGCTATCTACATTTCATATATTTCTTTATCTGGGTTTTGTTCTGTTCTTTCATGTGGGCCATATTTCTTTGCCTCTTCAACTTAGCAGCCTCCCTGTGTTTGTTTCTGTGTACTAGGTAGAACTGCCTTGACTCCGTGTCTTGGTATCATGGCCTACTGTAGTATGTGTCCTATAGGGTCCCATTCCACACCCTCCCCTATCACCCAAGCTGGGTACTTGAGGTGTGCCAGCGGTGTGGGCTGAGTACACCTTCCTCTTGTAGTTGAGCCTTGGTTGGTGTTGGCAGGTTATGGCGGTGGTGCCACACACACACAAACACACACACACACACACACCCCGAAGCTCAGTTGGAAGTCGCTCTGTCCAGTAGAGGCCTCGTGGCCACAGCAGAACAAACTTACCCAGGACACTTTATTATATCTGGGGGAAGGAAGGTGACTGCCTCTCTAGCGGAGACCAGCAGCCAAACCTTCATCGCTCATGTCTTTTCCTGAGGAGGATACATACGAGAGATGCAAGGCTAAAATTCATAAATTGTCTATTGTATTCAGTTGTTTGACAGTAACAGATAACTTACACTAATTCAGGAATCGCTCTTACCGATCAGAGTCAAGGTCTATAAAACGTTTGGACCAGTTGCAGGGTCCCATAGACTCCCTGCTAAAGATAGCTTACACCGCATTGCTGATAAGAAAAGCAGAGCAAGTTCTAAAGCATAATGATCATGATGAGCGCTCTTTGATCTAATTCCCATGGCCACCCTCTGAGTGGTTGACAGTGACATTCCGCGTGCGGCCTTATGTTGAGACATAGAGACAAGAGCGGCCAGGATGCTGGCGGCTCGTCATGCTGGGGCCGGGTCTACAATTCCTGAAACCATGAGGAGTGTTTGCCCACAATAGTTTTATGGGAACTCCTTTGTAGGTAACTCTGTTATTTTGTATCATTGCCTTTAAGATTCTCTCTTTATCTTCCACCTTTGGCATTTTAATTATGATGTGTCTTGGTGTGGTGTTCTTTCGGTCTAGCTTGTTTGGGACTCTCTTTGCTTCCTGGACTTGTACGTCTATTTCCTGGACCAAATTTGGGAAGTTAGTTTTCATTTTTTCAAATACGTTTTCAGTCTCTTGCTCTTTCTCTTCTCCTTCTGGCACCGCTAGGATTCAGATGTTGGTATGTTTAAAGTTGTCCTAGATGTTCGATTCCTGGTTCTCCTTTCTGTTTTGGGCACATGTTTCTTTCTTTCTTTTGTTCCACATTGCTGAATTGAATCATGGCTTCTTCCTATCTCCGTTGGTTCCTTGTATATTTTTCTTCATTTCACTTTGTATATCCTTCACTCTTTTTTATTCATTTTGTGGTTTTACTCAATAATTTCTTTGAGCATTCTGATTACCAGTGTTTTGAACTCTGCATCTGATGGGTTGGCTATCTACATTTCATATATTTCTTTATCTGGGTTTTGTTCTGTTCTTTCATGTGGGCCATATTTCTTTGCCTCTTCAACTTAGCAGCTTCACTGTGTTTGTTTCTGTGTACTAGGTAGAACTGCCTTGACTCCGTGTCTTGGTAGCATGGCCTACTGTAGTACGTGTGCTATAGGGTCCCATCCCACAGCCTCCCCTATCACCCAAGCTGGGTACTTGAGGTGTCCCAGCGGTGTGGGCTGAGTACACCTTCCTCTTGTAGTTGAGCCTTGCTTGGTGTTGGCAGGTTATGGCGGTGGTGCCACACACACACACACACACACACACACCCGAGGCTCAGTTGGAAGTCACTCTGTTCAGTAGAGGCCTCGTGGCCACAGCAGAACAAACTTACCCAGGACACTTTATTATATCTGGGGGAAGGAAGGTGACTGCCTCTCTAGCGGAGACCAGCAGCCAAACCTTCATCGCTCATGTCTTTTCTTGAGGAGGATACATACGAGAGATGCAAGGCTAAAATTCATAAATTGTCTATTGTATTCAGTTGTTTGACAGTAACAGATAACATACACTAATTCAGGAATCGCTCTTACCGATCAGAGTCAAGGTCTATAAAACGTTTGGACCAGTTGCAGGGTCCCATAGACTCCCTGCTAAAGACGGCTTACACCGCATTGCTGATAAGAAAAGCAGAGCAAGTTCTAAAGCATAATGAGCATGAGGAGCGCTCTTTGATCTAATTCCCATGGCCACCCTCTGAGTGGTTGACAGTGACATTCCGCGTGCGGCCTTATGTTGAGACATAGAGACAAGAGCGGCCAGGATGCTGGCGGCTCGTCATGCTGGGGCCGGGTCTACAATTCCTGAAACCATGAGGAGTGTTTGCCCACAATAGTTTTATGGGAACTCCTTTGTAGGTAACTCTGTTATTTTGTATCGTTGCCTTTAATATTCTCTCTTATCTTCCACCTTTGGCATTTTAATTATGATGTGTCTTTGTGTGGTCTTCTTTCGGTCTAGCTTGTTTGGGACTCTCTTTGCTTCCTGGACTTGTACGTCTATTTCCTGGACCATATTTGGGAAGTTAGTTTTCATTTTTTCAAATACGTTTTCAGTCTCTTGCTCTTTCTCTTCTCCTTCTGGCACCGCTAGGATTCAGATGTTGGTATGTTTAAAGTTGTCCTAGATGTTCGATTCTTGTTTCTCCTTTCTGTTTTAGGCACATGTTTCTTTCTTTTTTTTTTTCCACATTGTTGAATTGAATCCTGGCTTCTTCCTATCTCCGTTGGTTCCTTGTATATTTTTCTTCATTTCACTTTGTATAAACTTCACTTTTTTTTATTTATTTTGTGGTTTTACTCAATAATTTCTTTGAGCATTCTGATTACCAGTGTTTTGAACTCTGCATCTGATGGGTTGGCTATCTACATTTCATATATTTCTTTATCTGGGTTTTGTTCTGTTCTTTCATGTGGGCCATATTTCTTTGCCTCTTCAACTTAGCAGCCTCCTTGTGTTTGTTTCTGTGTACTAGGTAGAACTGCCTTGACTCCGTGTCTTGGTAGCATGGCCTACTGTAGTACGTGTCCTATAGGGTCCCATCCCACAGCCTCCCCTATCACCCAAGCTGGGTACTTGAGGTGTACCAGCGGTGTGGGCTGAGTACACCTTCCTCTTGTAGTTGAGCCTTGGTTGGTGTTGGCAGGTTATGGCGGTGGTGCCACACACACACACACACACACACACACACACACACCGAAGCTCAGTTGGAAGTCGCTCTGTCCAGTAGAGGCCTCGTGGCCACAGCAGAACAAACTTACCCAGGACACTTTATTATATCTGGGGGAAGGAAGGTGACTGCCTCTCTAGCGGAGACCAGCAGCCAAACCTTCATCGCTCATGTCTTTTCCTGAGGAGGATACATACGAGAGATGCAAGGCTAAAATTCATAAATTGTCTATTGTATTCAGTTGTTTGACAGTAACAGATAACTTACACTAATTCAGGAATCGCTCTTACCGATCAGAGTCAAGGTCTATAAAACGTTTGGACCAGTTGCAGGGTCCCATAGACTCCCTGATAAAGATAGCTTACACCGCATTGCTGATAAGAAAAGCAGAGCAAGTTCTAAAGCATAATGATCATGATGAGCGCTCTTTGATCTAATTCCCATGGCCACCCTCTGAGTGGTTGACAGTGACATTCCGCGTGCGGCCTTATGTTGAGACATAGAGACAAGAGCGGCCAGGATGCTGGCGGCTCGTCATGCTGGGGCCGGGTCTACAATTCCTGAAACCATGAGGAGTGTTTGCCCACAATAGTTTTATGGGAACTCCTTTGTAGGTAACTCTGTTATTTTGTATCATTGTCTTTAAGATTCTCTCTTTATCTTCCACCTTTGGCATTTTAATTATGATGTGTCTTGGTGTGGTGTTCTTTCGGTCTAGCTTGTTTGGGACTCTCTTTGCTTCCTGCACTTGTACGTCTATTTCCTGGACCAAATTTGGGAAGTTTGTTTTCATTTTTTCAAATACGTTTTCAGTCTCTTGCTCTTTCTCTTCTCCTTCTGGCACCGCTAGGATTCAGATGTTGGTATGTTTAAAGTTGTCCTAGATGTTCGATTCCTGGTTCTCCTTTCTGTTTTGGGCACATGTTTCTTTCTTTCTTTTGTTCCACATTGCTGAATTGAATCCTGGCTTCTTCCTATCTCCGTTGGTTCCTTGTATATTTTTCTTCATTTCACTTTGTATATCCTTCACTCTTTTTTATTCATTTTGTGGTTTTACTCAATAATTTCTTTGAGCATTCTGATTACCAGTGTTTTGAACTCTGCATCTGATGGGTTGGCTATCTACATTTCATATATTTCTTTATCTGGGTTTTGTTCTGTTCTTTCATGTGGGCCATATTTCTTTGCCTCTTCAACTTAGCAGCCTCACTGTGTTTGTTTCTGTGTACTAGGTAGAACTGCCTTGACTCCGTGTCTTGGTAGCATGGCCTACTGTAGTACGTGTCCTATAGGGTCCCATCCCACAGCCTCCCCTATCACCCAAGCTGGGTACTTGAGGTGTGCCAGCGGTGTGGGCTGAGTACACCTTCCTCCTGTAGTTGAGCCTTGGTTGGTGTTGGCAGGTTATGGCGGTGGTGCCACACACACACACACACACACCCGAGGCTCAGTTGGAAGTCACTCTGTTCAGTAGAGGCCTCGTGGCCACAGCAGAACAAACTTACCCAGGACACTTTATTATATCTGGGGGAAGGAAGGTGACTGCCTCTCTAGCGGAGACCAGCAGCCAAACCTTCATCGCTCATGTCTTTTCTTGAGGAGGATACATACGAGAGATGCAAGGCTAAAATTCATAAATTGTCTATTGTATTCAGTTGTTTGACAGTAACAGATAACATACACTAATTCAGGAATCGCTCTTACCGATCAGAGTCAAGGTCTATAAAACGTTTGGACCAGTTGCAGGGTCCCATAGACTCCCTGCTAAAGACGGCTTACACCGCATTGCTGATAAGAAAAGCAGAGCAAGTTCTAAAGCATAATGAGCATGAGGAGCGCTCTTTGATCTAATTCCCATGGCCACCCTCTGAGTGGTTGACAGTGACATTCCGCGTGCGGCCTTATGTTGAGACATAGAGACAAGAGCGGCCAGGATGCTGGCGGCTCGTCATGCTGGGGCCGGGTCTACAATTCCTGAAACCATGAGGAGTGTTTGCCCACAATAGTTTTATGGGAACTCCTTTGTAGGTAACTCTGTTATTTTGTATCGTTGCCTTTAAGATTCTCTCTTTATCTTCCACCTTTGGCATTTTAATTATGATGTGTCTTGGTGTGGTGTTCTTTCGGTCTAGCTTGTTTGGGACTCTCTTTGCTTCCTGGACTTGTACGTCTATTTCCTGGACCAAATTTGGGAAGTTAGTTTTCATTTTTTCAAATACGTTTTCAGTCTCTTGCTCTTTCTCTTCTCCTTCTGGCACCGCTAGGATTCAGATGTTGGTATGTTTAAAGTTGTCCTAGATGTTCGATTCTTGTTTCTCCTTTCTCTTTTAGGCACATGTTTTTTCTTTTTTTTTCCACATTGCTGAATTGAATCCTGGCTTCTTCCTATCTCTGTCGGTTCCTTGTATATTTTTCTTCATTTCACTTTGTATAACCTTCACTTTTTTTATTTATTTTGTGGTTTTACTCAATAATTTCTTTGAGCATTCTGATTACCAGTGTTTTGAACTCTGCATCTGATGGGTTGGCTATCTACATTTCATATATTTCTTTATCTGGGTTTTGTTCTGTTCTTTCATGTGGGCCATATTTCTTTGCCTCTTCAACTTAGCAGCCTCCCTGTGTTTGTTTCTGTGTACTAGGTAGAACTGCCTTGACTCCGTGTCTTGGTATCATGGCCTACTGTAGTACGTGTCCTATAGGGTCCCATTCCACACCCTCCCCTATCACCCAAGCTGGGTACTTGAGGTGTGCCAGCGGTGTGGGCTGAGTACACCTTCCTCTTGTAGTTGAGCCTTGGTTGGTGTTGGCAGGTTATGGCGGTGGTGCCACACACACACAAACACACACACACACACACACCCCGAAGCTCAGTTGGAAGTCGCTCTGTCCAGTAGAGGCCTCGTGGCCACAGCAGAACAAACTTACCCAGGACACTTTATTATATCTGGGGGAAGGAAGGTGACTGCCTCTCTAGCGGAGACCAGCAGCCAAACCTTCATCGCTCATGTCTTTTCCTGAGGAGGATACATACGAGAGATGCAAGGCTAAAATTCATAAATTGTCTATTGTATTCAGTTGTTTGACAGTAACAGATAACTTACACTAATTCAGGAATCGCTCTTACCGATCAGAGTCAAGGTCTATAAAACGTTTGGACCAGTTGCAGGGTCCCATAGACTCCCTGCTAAAGATAGCTTACACCGCATTGCTGATAAGAAAAGCAGAGCAAGTTCTAAAGCATAATGAGCATGATGAGCGCTCTTTGATCTAATTCCCATGGCCACCCTCTGAGTGGTTGACAGTGACATTCCGCGTGCGGCCTTATGTTGAGACATAGAGACAAGAGCGGCCAGGATGCTGGCGGCTCGTCATGCTGGGGCCGGGTCTACAATTCCTGAAACCATGAGGAGTGTTTGCCCACAATAGTTTTATGGGAACTCCTTTGTAGGTAACTCTGTTATTTTGTATCGTTGCCTTTAATATTCTCTCTTATCTTCCACCTTTGGCATTTTAATTATGATGTGTCTTGGTGTGGTCTTCTTTCGGTCTAGCTTGTTTGGGACTCTCTTTGCTTCCTGGACTTGTACGTCTATTTCCTGGACCATATTTGGGAAGTTAGTTTTCATTTTTTCAAATACGTTTTCAGTCTCTTGCTCTTTCTCTTCTCCTTCTGGCACCGCTAGGATTCAGATGTTGGTATGTTTAAAGTTGTCCTAGATGTTCGATTCTTGTTTCTCCTTTCTGTTTTAGGCACATGTTTCTTTCTTTTTTTTTTTCCACATTGTTGAATTGAATCCTGGCTTCTTCCTATCTCCGTTGGTTCCTTGTATATTTTTCTTCATTTCACTTTGTATAAACTTCACTTTTTTTTATTTATTTTGTGGTTTTACTCAATAATTTCTTTGAGCATTCTGATTACCAGTGTTTTGAACTCTGCATCTGATGGGTTGGCTATCTACATTTCATATATTTCTTTATCTGGGTTTTGTTCTGTTCTTTCATGTGGGCCATATTTCTTTGCCTCTTCAACTTAGCAGCCTCCTTGTGTTTGTTTCTGTGTACTAGGTAGAACTGCCTTGACTCCGTGTCTTGGTAGCATGGCCTACTGTAGTACGTGTCCTATAGGGTCCCATCCCACAGCCTCCCCTATCACCCAAGCTGGGTACTTGAGGTGTACCAGCGGTGTGGGCTGAGTACACCTTCCTCTTGTAGTTGAGCCTTGGTTGGTGTTGGCAGGTTATGGCGGTGGTGCCACACACACACACACACACACACACACACACACACACACACCGAAGCTCAGTTGGAAGTCGCTCTGTCCAGTAGAGGCCTCGTGGCCACAGCAGAACAAACTTACCCAGGACACTTTATTATATCTGGGGGAAGGAAGGTGACTGCCTCTCTAGCGGAGACCAGCAGCCAAACCTTCATCGCTCATGTCTTTTCCTGAGGAGGATACATACGAGAGATGCAAGGCTAAAATTCATAAATTGTCTATTGTATTCAGTTGTTTGACAGTAACAGATAACTTACACTAATTCAGGAATCGCTCTTACCGATCAGAGTCAAGGTCTATAAAACGTTTGGACCAGTTGCAGGGTCCCATAGACTCCCTGCTAAAGATAGCTTACACCGCATTGCTGATAAGAAAAGCACAGCAAGTTCTAAAGCATAATGATCATGATGAGCGCTCTTTGATCTAATTCCCATGGCCACCCTCTGAGTGGTTGACAGTGACATTCCGCGTGCGGCCTTATGTTGAGACATAGAGACAAGAGCGGCCAGGATGCTGGCGGCTCGTCATGCTGGGGCCGGGTCTACAATTCCTGAAACCATGAGGAGTGTTTGCCCACAATAGTTTTATGGGAACTCCTTTGTAGGTAACTCTGTTATTTTGTATCATTGCCTTTAAGATTCTCTCTTTATCTTCCACCTTTGGCATTTTAATTATGATGTGTCTTGGTGTGGTGTTCTTTCGGTCTAGCTTGTTTGGGACTCTCTTTGCTTCCTGGACTTGTACGTCTATTTCCTGGACCAAATTTGGGAAGTTAGTTTTCATTTTTTCAAATACGTTTTCAGTCTCTTGCTCTTTCTCTTCTCCTTCTGGCACCGCTAGGATTCAGATGTTGGTATGTTTAAAGTTGTCCTAGATGTTCGATTCCTGGTTCTCCTTTCTGTTTTGGGCACATGTTTCTTTCTTTCTTTTGTTCCACATTGCTGAATTGAATCATGGCTTCTTCCTATCTCCGTTGGTTCCTTGTATATTTTTCTTCATTTCACTTTGTATATCCTTCACTCTTTTTTATTCATTTTGTGGTTTTACTCAATAATTTCTTTGAGCATTCTGATTACCAGTGTTTTGAACTCTGCATCTGATGGGTTGGCTATCTACATTTCATATATTTCTTTATCTGGGTTTTGTTCTGTTCTTTCATGTGGGCCATATTTCTTTGCCTCTTCAACTTAGCAGCCTCACTGTGTTTGTTTCTGTGTACTAGGTAGAACTGCCTTGACTCCGTGTCTTGGTAGCATGGCCTACTGTAGTACGTGTCCTATAGGGTCCCATCCCACAGCCTCCCCTATCACCCAAGCTGGGTACTTGAGGTGTGCCAGCGGTGTGGGCTGAGTACACCTTCCTCTTGTAGTTGAGCCTTGGTTGGTGTTGGCAGGTTATGGCGGTGGTGCCACACACACACACACACACACCCGAGGCTCAGTTGGAAGTCACTCTGTTCAGTAGAGGCCTCGTGGCCACAGCAGAACAAACTTACCCAGGACACTTTATTATATCTGGGGGAAGGAAGGTGACTGCCTCTCTAGCGGAGACCAGCAGCCAAACCTTCATCGCTCATGTCTTTTCTTGAGGAGGATACATACGAGAGATGCAAGGCTAAAATTCATAAATTGTCTATTGTATTCAGTTGTTTGACAGTAACAGATAACATACACTAATTCAGGAATCGCTCTTACCGATCAGAGTCAAGGTCTATAAAACGTTTGGACCAGTTGCAGGGTCCCATAGACTCCCTGCTAAAGACGGCTTACACCGCATTGCTGATAAGAAAAGCAGAGCAAGTTCTAAAGCATAATGAGCATGATGAGCGCTCTTTGATCTAATTCCCATGGCCACCCTCTGAGTGGTTGACAGTGACATTCCGCGTGCGGCCTTATGTTGAGACATAGAGACAAGAGCGGCCAGGATGCTGGCGGCTCGTCATGCTGGGGCCGGGTCTACAATTCCTGAAACCATGAGGAGTGTTTGCCCACAATAGTTTTATGGGAACTCCTTTGTAGGTAACTCTGTTATTTTGTATCGTTGCCTTTAATATTCTCTCTTATCTTCCACCTTTGGCATTTTAATTATGATGTGTCTTGGTGTGGTCTTCTTTCGGTCTAGCTTGTTTGGGACTCTCTTTGCTTCCTGGACTTGTACGTCTATTTCCTGGACCATATTTGGGAAGTTAGTTTTCATTTTTTCAAATACGTTTTCAGTCTCTTGCTCTTTCTCTTCTCCTTCTGGCACCGCTAGGATTCAGATGTTGGTATGTTTAAAGTTGTCCTAGATGTTCGATTCTTGTTTCTCCTTTCTGTTTTAGGCACATGTTTCTTTCTTTTTTTTTTTCCACATTGTTGAATTGAATCCTGGCTTCTTCCTATCTCCGTTGGTTCCTTGTATATTTTTCTTCATTTCACTTTGTATAAACTTCACTTTTTTTTATTTATTTTGTGGTTTTACTCAATAATTTCTTTGAGCATTCTGATTACCAGTGTTTTGAACTCTGCATCTGATGGGTTGGCTATCTACATTTCATATATTTCTTTATCTGGGTTTTGTTCTGTTCTTTCATGTGGGCCATATTTCTTTGCCTCTTCAACTTAGCAGCCTCCTTGTGTTTGTTTCTGTGTACTAGGTAGAACTGCCTTGACTCCGTGTCTTGGTAGCATGGCCTACTGTAGTACGTGTCCTATAGGGTCCCATCCCACAGCCTCCCCTATCACCCAAGCTGGGTACTTGAGGTGTACCAGCGGTGTGGGCTGAGTACACCTTCCTCTTGTAGTTGAGCCTTGGTTGGTGTTGGCAGGTTATGGCGGTGGTGCCACACACACACACACACACACCCGAGGCTCAGTTGGAAGTCACTCTGTTCAGTAGAGGCCTCGTGGCCACAGCAGAACAAACTTACCCAGGACACTTTATTATATCTGGGGGAAGGAAGGTGACTGCCTCTCTAGCGGAGACCAGCAGCCAAACCTTCATCGCTCATGTCTTTTCTTGAGGAGGATACATACGAGAGATGCAAGGCTAAAATTCATAAATTGTCTATTGTATTCAGTTGTTTGACAGTAACAGATAACATACACTAATTCAGGAATCGCTCTTACCGATCAGAGTCAAGGTCTATAAAACGTTTGGACCAGTTGCAGGGTCCCATAGACTCCCTGCTAAAGACGGCTTACACCGCATTGCTGATAAGAAAAGCAGAGCAAGTTCTAAAGCATAATGAGCATGAGGAGCGCTCTTTGATCTAATTCCCATGGCCACCCTCTGAGTGGTTGACAGTGACATTCCGCGTGCGGCCTTATGTTGAGACATAGAGACAAGAGCGGCCAGGATGCTGGCGGCTCGTCATGCTGGGGCCGGGTCTACAATTCCTGAAACCATGAGGAGTGTTTGCCCACAATAGTTTTATGGGAACTCCTTTGTAGGTAACTCTGTTATTTTGTATCGTTGCCTTTAATATTCTCTCTTATCTTCCACCTTTGGCATTTTAATTATGATGTGTCTTGGTGTGGTCTTCTTTCGGTCTAGCTTGTTTGGGACTCTCTTTGCTTCCTGGACTTGTACGTCTATTTCCTGGACCATATTTGGGAAGTTAGTTTTCATTTTTTCAAATACGTTTTCAGTCTCTTGCTCTTTCTCTTCTCCTTCTGGCACCGCTAGGATTCAGATGTTGGTATGTTTAAAGTTGTCCTAGATGTTCGATTCTTGTTTCTCCTTTCTGTTTTAGGCACATGTTTCTTTCTTTTTTTTTTTCCACATTGTTGAATTGAATCCTGGCTTCTTCCTATCTCCGTTGGTTCCTTGTATATTTTTCTTCATTTCACTTTGTATAAACTTCACTTTTTTTTATTTATTTTGTGGTTTTACTCAATAATTTCTTTGAGCATTCTGATTACCAGTGTTTTGAACTCTGCATCTGATGGGTTGGCTATCTACATTTCATATATTTCTTTATCTGGGTTTTGTTCTGTTCTTTCATGTGGGCCATATTTCTTTGCCTCTTCAACTTAGCAGCCTCCTTGTGTTTGTTTCTGTGTACTAGGTAGAACTGCCTTGACTCCGTGTCTTGGTAGCATGGCCTACTGTAGTACGTGTCCTATAGGGTCCCATCCCACAGCCTCCCCTATCACCCAAGCTGGGTACTTGAGGTGTACCAGCGGTGTGGGCTGAGTACACCTTCCTCTTGTAGTTGAGCCTTGGTTGGTGTTGGCAGGTTATGGCGGTGGTGCCACACACACACACACACACACACACACACACACACACCGAAGCTCAGTTGGAAGTCGCTCTGTCCAGTAGAGGCCTCGTGGCCACAGCAGAACAAACTTACCCAGGACACTTTATTATATCTGGGGGAAGGAAGGTGACTGCCTCTCTAGCGGAGACCAGCAGCCAAACCTTCATCGCTCATGTCTTTTCCTGAGGAGGATACATACGAGAGATGCAAGGCTAAAATTCATAAATTGTCTATTGTATTCAGTTGTTTGACAGTAACAGATAACTTACACTAATTCAGGAATCGCTCTTACCGATCAGAGTCAAGGTCTATAAAACGTTTGGACCAGTTGCAGGGTCCCATAGACTCCCTGATAAAGATAGCTTACACCGCATTGCTGATAAGAAAAGCAGAGCAAGTTCTAAAGCATAATGAGCATGATGAGCGCTCTTTGATCTAATTCCCATGGCCACCCTCTGAGTGGTTGACAGTGACATTCCGCGTGCGGCCTTATGTTGAGACATAGAGACAAGAGCGGCCAGGATGCTGGCGGCTCGTCATGCTGGGGCCGGGTCTACAATTCCTGAAACCATGAGGAGTGTTTGCCCACAATAGTTTTATGGGAACTCCTTTGTACATAACTCTGTTATTTTGTATCATTGCCTTTAAGATTCTCTCTTTATCTTCCACCTTTGGCATTTTAATTATGATGTGTCTTGGTGTGGTGTTCTTTCGGTCTAGCTTGTTTGGGACTCTCTTTGCTTCCTGGACTTGTACGTCTATTTCCTGGACCAAATTTGGGAAGTTAGTTTTCATTTTTTCAAATACGTTTTCAGTCTCTTGCTCTTTCTCTTCTCCTTCTGGCACCGCTAGGATTCAGATGTTGGTATGTTTAAAGTTGTCCTAGATGTTCGATTCCTGGTTCTCCTTTCTGTTTTGGGCACATGTTTCTTTCTTTCTTTTGTTCCACATTGCTGAATTGAATCATGGCTTCTTCCTATCTCCGTTGGTTCCTTGTATATTTTTCTTCATTTCACTTTGTATATCCTTCACTCTTTTTTATTCATTTTGTGGTTTTACTCAATAATTTCTTTGAGCATTCTGATTACCAGTGTTTTGAACTCTGCATCTGATGGGTTGGCTATCTACATTTCATATATTTCTTTATCTGGGTTTTGTTCTGTTCTTTCATGTGGGCCATATTTCTTTGCCTCTTCAACTTAGCAGCCTCACTGTGTTTGTTTCTGTGTACTAAGTAGAACTGCCTTGACTCCGTGTCTTGGTAGCATGGCCTACTGTAGTACGTGTCCTATAGGGTCCCATCCCACAGCCTCCCCTATCACCCAAGCTGGGTACTTGAGGTGTGCCAGCGGTGTGGGCTGAGTACACCTTCCTCTTGTAGTTGAGCCTTGGTTGGTGTTGGCAGGTTATGGCGGTGGTGCCACACACACACACACACCCCCCGCCCGAGGCTCAGTTGGAAGTCGCTCTGTCCAGTAGAGGCCTCGTGGCCACAGCAGAACAAACTTACCCAGGACACTTTATTATATCTGGGGGAAGGAAGGTGACTGCCTCTCTAGCGGAGACCAGCAGCCAAACCTTCATCCCTCATGTCTTTTCTTGAGGAGGATACATACGAGAGATGCAAGGCTAAAATTCATAAATTGTCTATTGTATTCAGTTGTTTGACAGTAACAGATAACATACACTAATTCAGGAATCGCTCTTACCGATCAGAGCCAAGGTCTATAAAACGTTTGGACCAGTTGCAGGGTCCCATAGACTCCCTGCTAAAGATAGCTTACACCGCATTGCTGATAAGAAAAGCAGAGCAAGTTCTAAAGCATAATGAGCATGATGAGCGCTCTTTGATCTAATTCCCATGGCCACCCTCTGAGTGGTTGACAGTGACATTCCGCGTGCGGCCTTATGTTGAGACATAGAGACAAGAGCGGCCAGGATGCTGGCGGCTCGTCATGCTGGGGCCGGGTCTACAATTCCTGAAACCATGAGGAGTGTTTGCCCACAATAGTTTTATGGAAACTCCTTTGTAGGTAACTCTGTTATTTTGTATCGTTGCCTTTAAGATTCTCTCTTATCTTCCACCTTTGGCATTTTAATTATGATGTGTCTTGGTGTGGTCTTCTTTCGGTCTAGCTTGTTTGGGACTCTCTTTGCTTCCTGGACTTGTACGTCTATTTCCTGGACCATATTTGGGAAGTTAGTTTTCATTTTTCAAATACGTTTTCAGTCTCTTGCTCTTTCTCTTCTCCTTCTGGCACCGCTAGGATTCAGATGTTGGTATGTTTAAAGTTGTCCTAGATGTTCGATTCTTGTTTCTCCTTTCTGTTTTAGGCACATGTTTCTTTCTTTTTTTTTTTCCACATTGTTGAATTGAATCCTGGCTTCTTCCTATCTCCGTTGGTTCCTTGTATATTTTTCTTCATTTCACTTTGTATAAACTTCACTTTTTTTTATTTATTTTGTGGTTTTACTCAATAATTTCTTTGAGCATTCTGATTACCAGTGTTTTGAACTCTGCATCTGATGGGTTGGCTATCTACATTTCATATATTTCTTTATCTGGGTTTTGTTCTGTTCTTTCATGTGGGCCATATTTCTTTGCCTCTTCAACTTAGCAGCCTCCTTGTGTTTGTTTCTGTGTACTGGGTAGAACTGCCTTGACTCCGTGTCTTGGTAGCATGGCCTACTGTAGTACGTGTCCTATAGGGTCCCATCCCACAGCCTCCCCTATCACCCAAGCTGGGTACTTGAGGTGTACCAGCGGTGTGGGCTGAGTACACCTTCCTCTTGTAGTTGAGCCTTGGTTGGTGTTGGCAGGTTATGGCGGTGGTGCCACACACACACACACACACACACACACACACACACCGAAGCTCAGTTGGAAGTCGCTCTGTCCAGTAGAGGCCTCGTGGCCACAGCAGAACAAACTTACCCAGGACACTTTATTATATCTGGGGGAAGGAAGGTGACTGCCTCTCTAGCGGAGACCAGCAGCCAAACCTTCATCGCTCATGTCTTTTCCTGAGGAGGATACATACGAGAGATGCAAGGCTAAAATTCATAAATTGTCTATTGTATTCAGTTGTTTGACAGTAACAGATAACTTACACTAATTCAGGAATCGCTCTTACCGATCAGAGTCAAGGTCTATAAAACGTTTGGACCAGTTGCAGGGTCCCATAGACTCCCTGATAAAGATAGCTTACACCGCATTGCTGATAAGAAAAGCAGAGCAAGTTCTAAAGCATAATGAGCATGATGAGCGCTCTTTGATCTAATTCCCATGGCCACCCTCTGAGTGGTTGACAGTGACATTCCGCGTGCGGCCTTATGTTGAGACATAGAGACAAGAGCGGCCAGGATGCTGGCGGCTCGTCATGCTGGGGCCGGGTCTACAATTCCTGAAACCATGAGGAGTGTTTGCCCACAATAGTTTTATGGGAACTCCTTTGTAGGTAACTCTGTTATTTTGTATCATTGCCTTTAAGATTCTCTCTTTATCTTCCACCTTTGGCATTTTAATTATGATGTGTCTTGGTGTGGTCTTCTTTCGGTCTAGCTTGTTTGGGACTCTCTTTGCTTCCTGGACTTGTACGTCTATTTCCTGGACCAAATTTGGGAAGTTAGTTTTCATTTTTTCAAATACGTTTTCAGTCTCTTGCTCTTTCTCTTCTCCTTCTGGCACCGCTAGGATTCAGATGTTGGTATGTTTAAAGTTGTCCTAGATGTTCGATTCCTGGTTCTCCTTTCTGTTTTGGGCACATGTTCCTTTCTTTCTTTTGTTCCACATTGCTGAATTGAATCCTGGCTTCTTCCTATCTCCGTTGGTTCCTTGTATATTTTTCTTCATTTCACTTTGTATAAACTTCACTTTTTTTTATTTATTTTGTGGTTTTACTCAATAATTTCTTTGAGCATTCTGATTACCAGTGTTTTGAACTCTGCATCTGATGGGTTGGCTATCTACATTTCATATATTTCTTTATCTGGGTTTTGTTCTGTTCTTTCATGTGGGCCATATTTCTTTGCCTCTTCAACTTAGCAGCCTCCTTGTGTTTGTTTCTGTGTACTAGGTAGAACTGCCTTGACTCCGTGTCTTGGTAGCATGGCCTACTGTAGTACGTGTCCTATAGGGTCCCATCCCACAGCCTCCCCTATCACCCAAGCTGGGTACTTGAGGTGTACCAGCGGTGTGGGCTGAGTACACCTTCCTCTTGTAGTTGAGCCTTGGTTGGTGTTGGCAGGTTATGGCGGTGGTGCCACACACACACACACACACACACACACACACACACACACACCGAAGCTCAGTTGGAAGTCGCTCTGTCCAGTAGAGGCCTCGTGGCCACAGCAGAACAAACTTACCCAGGACACTTTATTATATCTGGGGGAAGGAAGGTGACTGCCTCTCTAGCGGAGACCAGCAGCCAAACCTTCATCGCTCATGTCTTTTCCTGAGGAGGATACATACGAGAGATGCAAGGCTAAAATTCATAAATTGTCTATTGTATTCAGTTGTTTGACAGTAACAGATAACTTACACTAATTCAGGAATCGCTCTTACCGATCAGAGTCAAGGTCTATAAAACGTTTGGACCAGTTGCAGGGTCCCATAGACTCCCTGATAAAGATAGCTTACACCGCATTGCTGATAAGAAAAGCAGAGCAAGTTCTAAAGCATAATGATCATGATGAGCGCTCTTTGATCTAATTCCCATGGCCACCCTCTGAGTGGTTGACAGTGACATTCCGCGTGCGGCCTTATGTTGAGACATAGAGACAAGAGCGGCCAGGATGCTGGCGGCTCGTCATGCTGGGGCCGGGTCTACAATTCCTGAAACCATGAGGAGTGTTTGCCCACAATAGTTTTATGGGAACTCCTTTGTAGGTAACTCTGTTATTTTGTATCATTGCCTTTAAGATTCTCTCTTTATCTTCCACCTTTGGCATTTTAATTATGATGTGTCTTGGTGTGGTGTTCTTTCGGTCTAGCTTGTTTGGGACTCTCTTTGCTTCCTGGACTTGTACGTCTATTTCCTGGACCAAATTTGGGAAGTTAGTTTTCATTTTTTCAAATACGTTTTCAGTCTCTTGCTCTTTCTCTTCTCCTTCTGGCACCGCTAGGATTCAGATGTTGGTATGTTTAAAGTTGTCCTAGATGTTCGATTCCTGGTTCTCCTTTCTGTTTTGGGCACATGTTTCTTTCTTTCTTTTGTTCCACATTGCTGAATTGAATCATGGCTTCTTCCTATCTCCGTCGGTTCCTTGTATATTTTTCTTCATTTCACTTTGTATATCCTTCACTCTTTTTTATTCATTTTGTGGTTTTACTCAATAATTTCTTTGAGCATTCTGATTACCAGTGTTTTGAACTCTGCATCTAATGGGTTGGCTATCTACATTTCATATATTTCTTTATCTGGGTTTTGTTCTGTTCTTTCATGTGGGCCATATTTCTTTGCCTCTTCAACTTAGCAGCCTCCCTGTGTTTGTTTCTGTGTACTAGGTAGAACTGCCTTGACTCCGTGTCTTGGTAGCATGGCCTACTGTAGTACGTGTCCTATAGGGTCCCATCCCACAGCCTCCCCTATCACCCAAGCTGGGTACTTGAGGTGTGCCAGCGGTGTGGGCTGAGTACACCTTCCTCTTGTAGTTGAGCCTTGGTTGGTGTTGGCAGGTTATGGCGGTGGTGCCACACACACACACACACACACACACACACACACCCCGAAGCTCAGTTGGAAGTCGCTCTGTCCAGTAGAGGCCTCGTGGCCACAGCAGAACAAACTTACCCAAGACACTTTATTATATCTGGGGGAAGGAAGGTGACTGCCTCTCTAGCGGAGACCAGCAGCCAAACCTTCATCGCTCATGTCTTTTCCTGAGGAGGATACATACGAGAGATGCAAGGCTAAAATTCATAAATTGTCTATTGTATTCAGTTGTTTGACAGTAACAGATAACTTACACTAATTCAGGAATCGCTCTTACCGATCAGAGTCAAGGTCTATAAAACGTTTGGACCAGTTGCAGGGTCCCATAGACTCCCTGATAAAGATAGCTTACACCGCATTGCTGATAAGAAAAGCAGAGCAAGTTCTAAAGCATAATGAGCATGATGAGCGCTCTTTGATCTAATTCCCATGGCCACCCTCTGAGTGGTTGACAGTGACATTCCGCGTGCGGCCTTATGTTGAGACATAGAGACAAGAGCGGCCAGGATGCTGGCGGCTCGTCATGCTGGGGCCGGGTCTACAATTCCTGAAACCATGAGGAGTGTTTGCCCACAATAGTTTTATGGGAACTCCTTTGTAGGTAACTCTGTTATTTTGTATCGTTGCCTTTAAGATTCTCTCTTTATCTTCCACCTTTGGCATTTTAATTATGATGTGTCTTGGTGTGGTGTTCTTTCGGTCTAGCTTGTTTGGGACTCTCTTTGCTTCCTGGACTTGTACGTCTATTTCCTGGACCAAATTTGGGAAGTTAGTTTTCATTTTTTCAAATACGTTTTCAGTCTCTTGCTCTTTCTCTTCTCCTTCTGGCACCGCTAGGATTCAGATGTTGGTATGTTTAAAGTTGTCCTAGATGTTCGATTCCTGGTTCTCCTTTCTGTTTTGGGCACATGTTTCTTTCTTTCTTTTGTTCCACATTGCTGAATTGAATCATGGCTTCTTCCTATCTCCGTTGGTTCCTTGTATATTTTTCTTCATTTCATTTTGTATATCCTTCACTCTTTTTTATTCATTTTGTGGTTTTACTCAATAATTTCTTTGAGCATTCTGATTAGCAGTGTTTTGAACTCTGCATCTGATGGGTTGGCTATCTACATTTCATATATTTCTTTATCTGGGTTTTGTTCTGTTCTTTCATGTGGGCCATATTTCTTTGCCTCTTCAACTTAGCAGCCTCACTGTGTTTGTTTCTGTGTACTAAGTAGAACTGCCTTGACTCCGTGTCTTGGTATCATGGCCTACTGTAGTACGTGTCCTATAGGGTCCCATCCCACAGCCTCCCCTATCACCCAAGCTGGGTACTTGAGGTGTGCCAGCGGTGTGGGCTGAGTACACCTTCCTCTTGTAGTTGAGCCTTGGTTGGTGTTGGCAGGTTATGGCGGTGGTGCCACACACACACACACACCCCCCGCCCGAGGCTCAGTTGGAAGTCGCTCTGTCCAGTAGAGGCCTCGTGGCCACAGCAGAACAAACTTACCCAGGACACTTTATTATATCTGGGGGAAGGAAGGTGACTGCCTCTCTAGCGGAGACCAGCAGCCAAACCTTCATCGCTCATGTCTTTTCCTGAGGAGGATACATACGAGAGATGCAAGGCTAAAATTCATAAATTGTCTATTGTATTCAGTTGTTTGACAGTAACAGATAACATACACTAATTCAGGAATCGCTCTTACCGATCAGAGTCAAGGTCTATAAAACGTTTGGACCAGTTGCAGGGTCCCATAGACTCCCTGATAAAGATAGCTTACACCGCATTGCTGATAAGAAAAGCAGAGCAAGTTCTAAAGCATAATGAGCATGATGAGCGCTCTTTGATCTAATTCCCATGGCCACCCTCTGAGTGGTTGACAGTGACATTCCGCGTGCGGCCTTATGTTGAGACATAGAGACAAGAGCGGCCAGGATGCTGGCGGCTCGTCATGCTGGGGCCGGGTCTACAATTCCTGAAACCATGAGGAGTGTTTGCCCACAATAGTTTTATGGGAACTCCTTTGTAGGTAACTCTGTTATTTTGTATCGTTGCCTTTAAGATTCTCTCTTATCTTCCACCTTTGGCATTTTAATTATGATGTGTCTTGGTGTGGTCTTCTTTCGGTCTAGCTTGTTTGGGACTCTCTTTGCTTCCTGGACTTGTACGTCTATTTCCTGGACCATATTTGGGAAGTTAGTTTTCATTTTTTCAAATACGTTTTCAGTCTCTTGCTCTTTCTCTTCTCCTTCTGGCACCGCTAGGATTCAGATGTTGGTATGTTTAAAGTTGTCCTAGATGTTCGATTCTTGTTTCTCCTTTCTGTTTTAGGCACATGTTTCTTTCTTTTTTTTTTTCCACATTGTTGAATTGAATCCTGGCTTCTTCCTATCTCCGTTGGTTCCTTGTATATTTTTCTTCATTTCACTTTGTATAAACTTCACTTTTTTTTATTTATTTTGTGGTTTTACTCAATAATTTCTTTGAGCATTCTGATTACCAGTGTTTTGAACTCTGCATCTGATGGGTTGGCTATCTACATTTCATATATTTCTTTATCTGGGTTTTGTTCTGTTCTTTCATGTGGGCCATATTTCTTTGCCTCTTCAACTTAGCAGCCTCCTTGTGTTTGTTTCTGTGTACTAGGTAGAACTGCCTTGACTCCGTGTCTTGGTAGCATGGCCTACTGTAGTACGTGTCCTATAGGGTCCCATCCCACAGCCTCCCCTATCACCCAAGCTGGGTACTTGAGGTGTACCAGCGGTGTGGGCTGAGTACACCTTCCTCTTGTAGTTGAGCCTTGGTTGGTGTTGGCAGGTTATGGCGGTGGTGCCACACACACACACACACACACACACACACCGAAGCTCAGTTGGAAGTCGCTCTGTCCAGTAGAGGCCTCGTGGCCACAGCAGAACAAACTTACCCAGGACACTTTATTATATCTGGGGGAAGGAAGGTGACTGCCTCTCTAGCGGAGACCAGCAGCCAAACCTTCATCGCTCATGTCTTTTCCTGAGGAGGATACATACGAGAGATGCAAGGCTAAAATTCATAAATTGTCTATTGTATTCAGTTGTTTGACAGTAACAGATAACTTACACTAATTCAGGAATCGCTCTTACCGATCAGAGTCAAGGTCTATAAAACGTTTGGACCAGTTGCAGGGTCCCATAGACTCCCTGCTAAAGATAGCTTACACCGCATTGCTGATAAGAAAAGCAGAGCAAGTTCTAAAGCATAATGAGCATGATGAGCGCTCTTTGATCTAATTCCCATGGCCACCCTCTGAGTGGTTGACAGTGACATTCCGCGTGCGGCCTTATGTTGAGACATAGAGACAAGAGCGGCCAGGATGCTGGCGGCTCGTCATGCTGGGGCCGGGTCTACAATTCCTGAAACCATGAGGAGTGTTTGCCCACAATAGTTTTATGGGAACTCCTTTGTAGGTAACTCTGTTATTTTGTATCATTGCCTTTAAGATTCTCTCTTTATCTTCCACCTTTGGCATTTTAATTATGATGTGTCTTGGTGTGGTGTTCTTTCGGTCTAGCTTGTTTGGGACTCTCTTTGCTTCCTGGACTTGTACGTCTATTTCCTGGACCAAATTTGGGAAGTTAGTTTTCATTTTTTCAAATACGTTTTCAGTCTCTTGCTCTTTCTCTTCTCCTTCTGGCACCGCTAGGATTCAGATGTTGGTATGTTTAAAGTTGTCCTAGATGTTCGATTCCTGGTTCTCCTTTCTGTTTTGGGCACATGTTTCTTTCTTTCTTTTGTTCCACATTGCTGAATTGAATCATGGCTTCTTCCTATCTCCGTTGGTTCCTTGTATATTTTTCTTCATTTCACTTTGTATATCCTTCACTCTTTTTTATTCATTTTGTGGTTTTACTCAATAATTTCTTTGAGCATTCTGATTACCAGTGTTTTGAACTCTGCATCTAATGGGTTGGCTATCTACATTTCATATATTTCTTTATCTGGGTTTTGTTCTGTTCTTTCATGTGGGCCATATTTCTTTGCCTCTTCAACTTAGCAGCCTCCCTGTGTTTGTTTCTGTGTACTAGGTAGAACTGCCTTGACTCCGTGTCTTGGTAGCATGGCCTACTGTAGTACGTGTCCTATAGGGTCCCATCCCACAGCCTCCCCTATCACCCAAGCTGGGTACTTGAGGTGTGCCAGCGGTGTGGGCTGAGTACACCTTCCTCTTGTAGTTGAGCCTTGGTTGGTGTTGGCAGGTTATGGCGGTGGTGCCACACACACACACACACCCCCCGCCCGAGGCTCAGTTGGAAGTCGCTCTGTCCAGTAGAGGCCTCGTGGCCACAGCAGAACAAACTTACCCAGGACACTTTATTATATCTGGGGGAAGGAAGGTGACTGCCTCTCTAGCGGAGACCAGCAGCCAAACCTTCATCCCTCATGTCTTTTCTTGAGGAGGATACATACGAGAGATGCAAGGCTAAAATTCATAAATTGTCTATTGTATTCAGTTGTTTGACAGTAACAGATAACATACACTAATTCAGGAATCGCTCTTACCGATCAGAGTCAAGGTCTATAAAACGTTTGGACCAGTTGCAGGGTCCCATAGACTCCCTGCTAAAGATAGCTTACACCGCATTGCTGATAAGAAAAGCAGAGCAAGTTCTAAAGCATAATGAGCATGATGAGCGCTCTTTGATCTAATTCCCATGGCCACCCTCTGAGTGGTTGACAGTGACATTCCGCGTGCGGCCTTATGTTGAGACATAGAGACAAGAGCGGCCAGGATGCTGGCGGCTCGTCATGCTGGGGCCGGGTCTACAATTCCTGAAACCATGAGGAGTGTTTGCCCACAATAGTTTTATGGGAACTCCTTTGTAGGTAACTCTGTTATTTTGTATCGTTGCCTTTAAGATTCTCTCTTATCTTCCACCTTTGGCATTTTAATTATGATGTGTCTTGGTGTGGTCTTCTTTCGGTCTAGCTTGTTTGGGACTCTCTTTGCTTCCTGGACTTGTACGTCTATTTCCTGGACCATATTTGGGAAGTTAGTTTTCATTTTTTCAAATACGTTTTCAGTCTCTTGCTCTTTCTCTTCTCCTTCTGGCACCGCTAGGATTCAGATGTTGGTATGTTTAAAGTTGTCCTAGATGTTCGATTCTTGTTTCTCCTTTCTGTTTTAGGCACATGTTTCTTTCTTTTTTTTTTTCCACATTGTTGAATTGAATCCTGGCTTCTTCCTATCTCCGTTGGTTCCTTGTATATTTTTCTTCATTTCACTTTGTATAAACTTCACTTTTTTTTATTTATTTTGTGGTTTTACTCAATAATTTCTTTGAGCATTCTGATTACCAGTGTTTTGAACTCTGCATCTGATGGGTTGGCTATCTACATTTCATATATTTCTTTATCTGGGTTTTGTTCTGTTCTTTCATGTGGGCCATATTTCTTTGCCTCTTCAACTTAGCAGCCTCCTTGTGTTTGTTTCTGTGTACTAGGTAGAACTGCCTTGACTCCGTGTCTTGGTAGCATGGCCTACTGTAGTACGTGTCCTATAGGGTCCCATCCCACAGCCTCCCCTATCACCCAAGCTGGGTACTTGAGGTGTACCAGCGGTGTGGGCTGAGTACACCTTCCTCTTGTAGTTGAGCCTTGGTTGGTGTTGGCAGGTTATGGCGGTGGTGCCACACACACACACACACACACACACACACCGAAGCTCAGTTGGAAGTCGCTCTGTCCAGTAGAGGCCTCGTGGCCACAGCAGAACAAACTTACCCAGGACACTTTATTATATCTGGGGGAAGGAAGGTGACTGCCTCTCTAGCGGAGACCAGCAGCCAAACCTTCATCGCTCATGTCTTTTCCTGAGGAGGATACATACGAGAGATGCAAGGCTAAAATTCATAAATTGTCTATTGTATTCAGTTGTTTGACAGTAACAGATAACTTACACTAATTCAGGAATCGCTCTTACCGATCAGAGTCAAGGTCTATAAAACGTTTGGACCAGTTGCAGGGTCCCATAGACTCCCTGCTAAAGATAGCTTACACCGCATTGCTGATAAGAAAAGCAGAGCAAGTTCTAAAGCATAATGAGCATGATGAGCGCTCTTTGATCTAATTCCCATGGCCACCCTCTGAGTGGTTGACAGTGACATTCCGCGTGCGGCCTTATGTTGAGACATAGAGACAAGAGCGGCCAGGATGCTGGCGGCTCGTCATGCTGGGGCCGGGTCTACAATTCCTGAAACCATGAGGAGTGTTTGCCCACAATAGTTTTATGGGAACTCCTTTGTAGGTAACTCTGTTATTTTGTATCATTGCCTTTAAGATTCTCTCTTTATCTTCCACCTTTGGCATTTTAATTATGATGTGTCTTGGTGTGGTGTTCTTTCGGTCTAGCTTGTTTGGGACTCTCTTTGCTTCCTGGACTTGTACGTCTATTTCCTGGACCAAATTTGGGAAGTTAGTTTTCATTTTTTCAAATACGTTTTCAGTCTCTTGCTCTTTCTCTTCTCCTTCTGGCACCGCTAGGATTCAGATGTTGGTATGTTTAAAGTTGTCCTAGATGTTCGATTCCTGGTTCTCCTTTCTGTTTTGGGCACATGTTTCTTTCTTTCTTTTGTTCCACATTGCTGAATTGAATCATGGCTTCTTCCTATCTCCGTTGGTTCCTTGTATATTTTTCTTCATTTCACTTTGTATATCCTTCACTCTTTTTTATTCATTTTGTGGTTTTACTCAATAATTTCTTTGAGCATTCTGATTACCAGTGTTTTGAACTCTGCATCTAATGGGTTGGCTATCTACATTTCATATATTTCTTTATCTGGGTTTTGTTCTGTTCTTTCATGTGGGCCATATTTCTTTGCCTCTTCAACTTAGCAGCCTCCCTGTGTTTGTTTCTGTGTACTAGGTAGAACTGCCTTGACTCCGTGTCTTGGTAGCATGGCCTACTGTAGTACGTGTCCTATAGGGTCCCATCCCACAGCCTCCCCTATCACCCAAGCTGGGTACTTGAGGTGTGCCAGCGGTGTGGGCTGAGTACACCTTCCTCTTGTAGTTGAGCCTTGGTTGGTGTTGGCAGGTTATGGCGGTGGTGCCACACACACACACACACCCCCCGCCCGAGGCTCAGTTGGAAGTCGCTCTGTCCAGTAGAGGCCTCGTGGCCACAGCAGAACAAACTTACCCAGGACACTTTATTATATCTGGGGGAAGGAAGGTGACTGCCTCTCTAGCGGAGACCAGCAGCCAAACCTTCATCCCTCATGTCTTTTCTTGAGGAGGATACATACGAGAGATGCAAGGCTAAAATTCATAAATTGTCTATTGTATTCAGTTGTTTGACAGTAACAGATAACATACACTAATTCAGGAATCGCTCTTACCGATCAGAGTCAAGGTCTATAAAACGTTTGGACCAGTTGCAGGGTCCCATAGACTCCCTGCTAAAGATAGCTTACACCGCATTGCTGATAAGAAAAGCAGAGCAAGTTCTAAAGCATAATGAGCATGATGAGCGCTCTTTGATCTAATTCCCATGGCCACCCTCTGAGTGGTTGACAGTGACATTCCGCGTGCGGCCTTATGTTGAGACATAGAGACAAGAGCGGCCAGGATGCTGGCGGCTCGTCATGCTGGGGCCGGGTCTACAATTCCTGAAACCATGAGGAGTGTTTGCCCACAATAGTTTTATGGGAACTCCTTTGTAGGTAACTCTGTTATTTTGTATCGTTGCCTTTAAGATTCTCTCTTATCTTCCACCTTTGGCATTTTAATTATGATGTGTCTTGGTGTGGTCTTCTTTCGGTCTAGCTTGTTTGGGACTCTCTTTGCTTCCTGGACTTGTACGTCTATTTCCTGGACCATATTTGGGAAGTTAGTTTTCATTTTTTCAAATACGTTTTCAGTCTCTTGCTCTTTCTCTTCTCCTTCTGGCACCGCTAGGATTCAGATGTTGGTATGTTTAAAGTTGTCCTAGATGTTCGATTCTTGTTTCTCCTTTCTGTTTTAGGCACATGTTTCTTTCTTTTTTTTTTTCCACATTGTTGAATTGAATCCTGGCTTCTTCCTATCTCCGTTGGTTCCTTGTATATTTTTCTTCATTTCACTTTGTATAAACTTCACTTTTTTTTATTTATTTTGTGGTTTTACTCAATAATTTCTTTGAGCATTCTGATTACCAGTGTTTTGAACTCTGCATATGATGGGTTGGCTATCTACATTTCATATATTTCTTTATCTGGGTTTTGTTCTGTTCTTTCATGTGGGCCATATTTCTTTGCCTCTTCAACTTAGCAGCCTCCTTGTGTTTGTTTCTGTGTACTAGGTAGAACTGCCTTGACTCCGTGTCTTGGTAGCATGGCCTACTGTAGTACGTGTCCTATAGGGTCCCATCCCACAGCCTCCCCTATCACCCAAGCTGGGTACTTGAGGTGTACCAGCGGTGTGGGCTGAGTACACCTTCCTCTTGTAGTTGAGCCTTGGTTGGTGTTGGCAGGTTATGGCGGTGGTGCCACACACACACACACACACACACACACACACACCGAAGCTCAGTTGGAAGTCGCTCTGTCCAGTAGAGGCCTCGTGGCCACAGCAGAACAAACTTACCCAGGACACTTTATTATATCTGGGGGAAGGAAGGTGACTGCCTCTCTAGCGGAGACCAGCAGCCAAACCTTCATCGCTCATGTCTTTTCCTGAGGAGGATACATACGAGAGATGCAAGGCTAAAATTCATAAATTGTCTATTGTATTCAGTTGTTTGACAGTAACAGATAACTTACACTAATTCAGGAATCGCTCTTACCGATCAGAGTCAAGGTCTATAAAACGTTTGGACCAGTTGCAGGGTCCCATAGACTCCCTGCTAAAGATAGCTTACACCGCATTGCTGATAAGAAAAGCAGAGCAAGTTCTAAAGCATAATGATCATGATGAGCGCTCTTTGATCTAATTCCCATGGCCACCCTCTGAGTGGTTGACAGTGACATTCCGCGTGCGGCCTTATGTTGAGACATAGAGACAAGAGCGGCCAGGATGCTGGCGGCTCGTCATGCTGGGGCCGGGTCTACAATTCCTGAAACCATGAGGAGTGTTTGCCCACAATAGTTTTATGGGAACTCCTTTGTAGGTAACTCTGTTATTTTGTATCATTGCCTTTAAGATTCTCTCTTTATCTTCCACCTTTGGCATTTTAATTATGATGTGTCTTGGTGTGGTGTTCTTTCGGTCTAGCTTGTTTGGGACTCTCTTTGCTTCCTGGACTTGTACGTCTATTTCCTGGACCAAATTTGGGAAGTTAGTTTTCATTTTTTCAAATACGTTTTCAGTCTCTTGCTCTTTCTCTTCTCCTTCTGGCACCGCTAGGATTCAGATGTTGGTATGTTTAAAGTTGTCCTAGATGTTCGATTCCTGGTTCTCCTTTCTGTTTTGGGCACATGTTTCTTTCTTTCTTTTGTTCCACATTGCTGAATTGAATCATGGCTTCTTCCTATCTCCGTTGGTTCCTTGTATATTTTTCTTCATTTCACTTTGTATATCCTTCACTCTTTTTTATTCATTTTGTGGTTTTACTCAATAATTTCTTTGAGCATTCTGATTACCAGTGTTTTGAACTCTGCATCTAATGGGTTGGCTATCTACATTTCATATATTTCTTTATCTGGGTTTTGTTCTGTTCTTTCATGTGGGCCATATTTCTTTGCCTCTTCAACTTAGCAGCCTCCCTGTGTTTGTTTCTGTGTACTAGGTAGAACTGCCTTGACTCCGTGTCTTGGTAGCATGGCCTACTGTAGTACGTGTCCTATAGGGTCCCATCCCACAGCCTCCCCTATCACCCAAGCTGGGTACTTGAGGTGTGCCAGCGGTGTGGGCTGAGTACACCTTCCTCTTGTAGTTGAGCCTTGGTTGGTGTTGGCAGGTTATGGCGGTGGTGCCACACACACACACACACACCCCGCCCGAGGCTCAGTTGGAAGTCGCTCTGTCCAGTAGAGGCCTCGTGGCCACAGCAGAACAAACTTACCCAGGACACTTTATTATATCTGGGGGAAGGAAGGTGACTGCCTCTCTAGCGGAGACCAGCAGCCAAACCTTCATCCCTCATGTCTTTTCTTGAGGAGGATACATACGAGAGATGCAAGGCTAAAATTCATAAATTGTCTATTGTATTCAGTTGTTTGACAGTAACAGATAACATACACTAATTCAGGAATCGCTCTTACCGATCAGAGTCAAGGTCTATAAAACGTTTGGACCAGTTGCAGGGTCCCATAGACTCCCTGCTAAAGATAGCTTACACCGCATTGCTGATAAGAAAAGCAGAGCAAGTTCTAAAGCATAATGAGCATGATGAGCGCTCTTTGATCTAATTCCCATGGCCACCCTCTGAGTGGTTGACAGTGACATTCCGCGTGCGGCCTTATGTTGAGACATAGAGACAAGAGCGGCCAGGATGCTGGCGGCTCGTCATGCTGGGGCCGGGTCTACAATTCCTGAAACCATGAGGAGTGTTTGCCCACAATAGTTTTATGGGAACTCCTTTGTAGGTAACTCTGTTATTTTGTATCGTTGCCTTTAAGATTCTCTCTTATCTTCCACCTTTGGCATTTTAATTATGATGTGTCTTGGTGTGGTCTTCTTTCGGTCTAGCTTGTTTGGGACTCTCTTTGCTTCCTGGACTTGTACGTCTATTTCCTGGACCATATTTGGGAAGTTAGTTTTCATTTTTTCAAATACGTTTTCAGTCTCTTGCTCTTTCTCTTCTCCTTCTGGCACCGCTAGGATTCAGATGTTGGTATGTTTAAAGTTGTCCTAGATGTTCGATTCTTGTTTCTCCTTTCTGTTTTAGGCACATGTTTCTTTCTTTTTTTTTTTCCACATTGTTGAATTGAATCCTGGCTTCTTCCTATCTCCGTCGGTTCCTTGTATATTTTTCTTCATTTCACTTTGTATAAACTTCACTTTTTTTTATTTATTTTGTGGTTTTACTCAATAATTTCTTTGAGCATTCTGATTACCAGTGTTTTGAACTCTGCATCTGATGGGTTGGCTATCTACATTTCATATATTTCTTTATCTGGGTTTTGTTCTGTTCTTTCATGTGGGCCATATTTCTTTGCCTCTTCAACTTAGCAGCCTCCTTGTGTTTGTTTCTGTGTACTAGGTAGAACTGCCTTGACTCCGTGTCTTGGTAGCATGGCCTACTGTAGTACGTGTCCTATAGGGTCCCATCCCACAGCCTCCCCTATCACCCAAGCTGGGTACTTGAGGTGTGCCAGCGGTGTGGGCTGAGTACACCTTCCTCTTGTAGTTGAGCCTTGGTTGGTGTTGGCAGGTTATGGCGGTGGTGCCACACACACACACCACCCCCCCGAGGATCAGTTGGAAGTCACTCTGTTCAGTAGAGGCCTCGTGGCCACAGCAGAACAAACTTACCCAGGACACTTTATTATCTGTGGGGGAAGGAAGGTGACTGCCTCTCTAGCGGAGACCAGCAGCCAAACCTTCATCGCTCATGTCTTTTCTTGAGGAGGATACATACGAGAGATGCAAGGCTAAAATTCATAAATTGTCTATTGTATTCAGTTGTTTGACAGTAACAGATAACATACACTAATTCAGGAATCGCTCTTACCGATCAGAGTCAAGGTCTATAAAACGTTTGGACCAGTTGCAGGGTCCCATAGACTCCCTGCTAAAGACGGCTTACTCTGCATTGCTGATAAGAAAAGCAGAGCAAGTTCTAAAGCATAATGAGCATGAGGAGCGCTCTTTGATCTAATTCCCATGGCCACCCTCTGAGTGGTTGACAGTGACATTCCGCGTTCAGACTTATGTTGAGACATAGAGACAAGAGCGGCCAGGATGCTGGCGGCTCGTCATGCTGGGGCCGGGTCTACAATTCCTGAAACCATGAGGAGTGTTTGCCCACAATAGTTTTATGGGAACTCCTTTGTAGGTAACTCTGTTATTTTGTATCGTTGCCTTTAAGATTCTCTCTTTATCTTCCACCTTTGGCATTTTAATTATGATGTGTCTTGGTGTGGTCTTCTTTCGGTCTAGCTTGTTTGGGACTCTCTTTGCTTCCTGGACTTGTACGTCTATTTCCTGGACCAAATTTGGGAAGTTAGTTTTCATTTTTTCAAATACGTTTTCAGTCTCTTGCTCTTTCTCTTCTCCTTCTGGCACCGCTAGGATTCAGATGTTGGTATGTTTAAAGTTGTCCTAGATGTTCGATTCTTGGTTCTCCTTTCTGTTTTGGGCACATGTTTCTTTCTTTCTTTTGTTCCACATTGCTGAATTGAATCCTGGCTTCTTCCTATCTCCGTTGGTTCCTTGTATATTTTTCTTCATTTCACTTTGTATATCCTTCACTCTTTTTTATTCCTTTTGTGGATTTACTCAATAATTTCTTTGAGCATTCTGATTACCAGTGTTTTGAACTCTGCATCTGATGGGTTGGCTATCTACATTTCATATATTTCTTTATCTGGGTTTTGTTCTGTTCTTTCATGTGGGCCATATTTCTTTGCCTCTTCAACTTAGCAGCCTCCCTGTGTTTGTTTCTGTGTACTAGGTAGAACTGCCTTGACTCCGTGTCTTGGTAGCATGGCCTAATGTAGTACGTGTCCTATAGGGTCCCATCCCACAGCCTCCCCTATCACCCAAGCTGGGTACTTGAGGTGTGCCAGCGGTGTGGGCTGAGTACACCTTCCTCTTGTAGTTGAGCCTTGGTTGGTGTTGGCAGGTTATGGCGGTGGTGCCACACACACACACCACCACCCCGAGGATCAGTTGGAAGTCACTCTGTTCAGTAGAGGCCTCGTGGCCACAGCAGAACAAACTTACCCAGGACACTTTATTATCTGTGGGGGAAGGAAGGTGACTGCCTCTCTAGCGGAGACCAGCAGCCAAACCTTCATCGCTCATGTCTTTTCCTGAGGAGGATACATACGAGAGATGCAAGGCTAAAATTCATAAATTGTCTATTGTATTCAGTTGTTTGACAGTAACAGATAACATACACTAATTCAGGAATCGCTCTTACCGATCAGAGTCAAGGTCTATAAAACGTTTGGACCAGTTGCAGGGTCCCATAGACTCCCTGCTAAAGACGGCTTACTCCGCATTGCTGATAAGAAAAGCAGAGCAAGTTCTAAAGCATAATGAGCATGAGGAGCGCTCTTTGATCTAATTCCCATGGCCACCCTCTGAGTGGTTGACAGTGACATTCCGCGTTCAGACTTATGTTGAGACATAGAGACAAGAGCGGCCAGGATGCTGGCGGCTCGTCATGCTGGGGCCGGGTCTACAATTCCTGAAACCATGAGGAGTGTTTGCCCACAATAGTTTTATGGGAACTCCTTTGTAGGTAACTCTGTTATTTTGTATCGTTGCCTTTAAGATTCTCTCTTTATCTTCCTCCTTTGGCATTTTAATTATGATGTGTCTTGGTGTGGTCTTCTTTCGGTCTAGCTTGTTTGGGACTCTCTTTGCTTCCTGGACTTGTACGTCTATTTCCTGGACCAAATTTGGGAAGTTAGTTTTCATTTTTTCAAATACGTTTTCAGTCTCTTGCTCTTTCTCTTCTCCTTCTGGCACCGCTAGGATTCAGATGTTGGTATGTTTAAAGTTGTCCTAGATGTTCGATTCTTGGTTCTCCTTTCTGTTTTGGGCACATGTTTCTTTCTTTCTTTTGTTCCACATTGCTGAATTGAATCCTGGCTTCTTCCTATCTCCGTTGGTTCCTTGTATATTTTTCTTCATTTCACTTTGTATATCCTTCACTCTTTTTTATTCATTTTGTGGATTTACTCAATAATTTCTTTGAGCATTCTGATTACCAGTGTTTTGAACTCTGCATCTCATGGGTTGCCTATCTACATTTCATATATTTCTTTATCTGGGTTTTGTTCTGTTCTTTCATGTGGGCCATATTTCTTTGCCTCTTCAACTTAGCAGCCTCCCTGTGTTTGTTTCTGTGTACTAGGTAGAACTGCCTTGACTCCGTGTCTTGGTAGCATGGCCTACTGTAGTACGTGTCCTATAGGGTCCCATCCCACAGCCTCCCCTATCACCCAAGCTGGGTACTTGAGGTGTGCCAGCGGTGTGGGCTGAGTACACCTTCCTCTTGTAGTTGAGCCTTGGTTGGTGTTGGCAGGTTACGGAGGTGGTGCCACACACACACACCACCACCCCGAGGATCAGTTGGAAGTCACTCTGTTCAGTAGAGGCCTCGTGGCCACAGCAGAACAAACTTACCCAGGACACTTTATTATCTTTGGGGGAAGGAAGGTGACTGCCTCTCTAGCGGAGACCAGCAGCCAAACCTTCATCGCTCATGTCTTTTCTTGAGGAGGATACATACGAGAGATGCAAGGCTAAAATTCATAAATTGTCTATTGTATTCAGTTGTTTGACAGTAACAGATAACATACACTAATTCAGGAATCGCTCTTACCGATCAGAGTCAAGGTCTATAAAACGTTTGGACCAGTTGCAGGGTCCCATAGACTCCCTGCTAAAGACGGCTTACACCGCATTGCTGATAAGAAAAGCAGAGCAGGTTCTAAAGCATAATGAGCATGAGGAGCGCTCTTTGATCTAATTCCCATGGCCACCCTCTGAGTGGTTGACAGTGACATTCCGCGTGCGGCCTTATGTTGAGACATAGAGACAAGAGCGGCCAGGATGCTGGCGGCTCGTCATGCTGGGGCCGGGTCTACAATTCCTGAAACCATGAGGAGTGTTTGCCCACAATAGTTTTATGGGAACTCCTTTGTAGGTAACTCTGTTATTTTGTATCGTTGCCTTTAATATTCTCTCTTATCTTCCACCTTTGGCATTTTAATTATGATGTGTCTTGGTGTGGTCTTCTTTCGGTCTAGCTTGTTTGGGACTCTCTTTGCTTCCTGGACTTGTACGTCTATTTCCTGGACCAAATTTGGGAAGTTAGTTTTCATTTTTTCAAATACGTTTTCAGTCTCTTGCTCTTTCTCTTCTCCTTCTGGCACCGCTAGGATTCAGATGTTGGTATGTTTAAAGTTGTCCTAGATGTTCGATTCTTGTTTCTCCTTTCTGTTTTAGGCACATGTTTCTTTCTTTTTTTTTTTCCACATTGTTGAATTGAATCCTGGCTTCTTCCTATCTCCGTTGGTTCCTTGTATATTTTTCTTCATTTCACTTTGTATAAACTTCACTTTTTTTTATTTATTTTGTGGTTATACTCAATAATTTCTTTGAGCATTCTGATTACCAGTGTTTTGAACTCTGCATCTGATGGGTTGGCTATCTACATTTCATATATTTCTTTATCTGGGTTTTGTTCTGTTCTTTCATGTGGGCCATATTTCTTTGCCTCTTCAACTTAGCAGCCTCCTTGTGTTTGTTTCTGTGTACTAGGTAGAACTGCCTTGACTCCGTGTCTTGGTAGCATGGCCTACTGTAGTACGTGTCCTATAGGGTCCCATTCCACACCCTCCTCTATCACCCAAGCTGGGTACTTGAGGTGTGCCAGCGGTGTGGGCTGAGTACACCTTCCTCTTGTAGTTGAGCCTTGGTTGGTGTTGGCAGGTTATGGCGGTGGTGCCACACACACACAAACACACACACACACACACACCCCGAAGCTCAGTTGGAAGTCGCTCTGTCCAGTAGAGGCCTCGTGGCCACAGCAGAACAAACTTACCCAGGACACTTTATTATATCTGGGGTAAGGAAGGTGACTGCCTCTCTAGCGGAGACCAGCAGCCAAACCTTCATCGCTCATGTCTTTTCTTGAGGAGGATACATACGAGAGATGCAAGGCTAAAATTCATAAATTGTCTATTGTATTCAGTTGTTTGACAGTAACAGATAACATACACTAATTCAGGAATCGCTCTTACCGATCAGAGTCAAGGTCTATAAAACGTTTGGACCAGTTGCAGGGTCCCATAGACTCCCTGCTAAAGACGGCTTACACCGCATTGCTGATAAGAAAAGCAGAGCAAGTTCTAAAGCATAATGAGCATGAGGAGCGCTCTTTGATCTAATTCCCATGGCCACCCTCTGAGTGGTTGACAGTGACATTCCGCGTTCAGACTTATGTTGAGACATAGAGACAAGAGCGGCCAGGATGCTTGCGGCTCGTCATGCTGGGGCCGGGTCTACAATTCCTGAAACCATGAGGAGTGTTTGCCCACAATAGTTTTATGGGAACTCCTTTGTAGGTAACTCTGTTATTTTGTATCGTTGCCTTTAAGATTCTCTCATTATCTTCCACCTTTGGCATTTTAATTATGATGTGTCTTGGTGTGGTCTTCTTTCGGTCTAGCTTGTTTGGGACTCTCTTTGCTTCCTGGACTTGTACGTCTATTTCCTGGACCAAATTTGGGAAGTTAGTTTTCATTTTTTCAAATACGTTTTCAGTCTCTTGCTCTTTCTCTTCTCCTTCTGGCACCGCTAGGATTCAGATGTTGGTATGTTTAAAGTTGTCCTAGATGTTCGATTCTTGGTTCTCCTTTCTGTTTTGGGCACATGTTTCTTTCTTTCTTTTGTTCCACATTGCTGAATTGAATCCTGGCTTCTTCCTATCTCCGTTGGTTCCTTGTATATTTTTCTTCATTTCACTTTGTATATCCTTCACTCTTTTTTATTCCTTTTGTGGATTTACTCAATAATTTCTTTGAGCATTCTGATTACCAGTGTTTTGAACTCTGCATCTGATGGGTTGGCTATCTACATTTCATATATTTCTTTATCTGGGTTTTGTTCTGTTCTTTCATGTGGGCCATATTTCTTTGCCTCTTCAACTTAGCAGCCTCCCTGTGTTTGTTTCTGTGTACTAGGTAGAACTGCCTTGACTCCGTGTCTTGGTAGCATGGCCTACTGTAGTACGTGTCCTATCGGGTCCCATCCCACAGCCTCCCCTATCACCCAAGCTGGGTACTTGAGGTGTGCCAGCGGTGTGGGCTGAGTACACCTTCCTCTTGTAGTTGAGCCTTGGTTGGTGTTGGCAGGTTATGGCGGTGGTGCCACACACACACACCACCACCCCGAGGATCAGTTGGAAGTCACTCTGTTCAGTAGAGGCCTCGTGGCCACAGCAGAACAAACTTACCCAGGACACTTTATTATCTGTGGGGGAAGGAAGGTGACTGCCTCTCTAGCGGAGACCAGCAGCCAAACCTTCATCGCTCATGTCTTTTCTTGAGGAGGATACATACGAGAGATGCAAGGCTAAAATTCATAAATTGTCTATTGTATTCAGTTGTTTGACAGTAACAGATAACATACACTAATTCAGGAATCGCTCTTACCGATCAGAGTCAAGGTCTATAAAACGTTTGGACCAGTTGCAGGGTCCCATAGACTCCCTGCTAAAGACGGCTTACTCCGCATTGCTGATAAGAAAAGCAGAGCAAGTTCTAAAGCATAATGAGCATGAGGAGCGCTCTTTGATCTAATTCCCATGGCCACCCTCTGAGTGGTTGACAGTGACATTCCGCGTTCAGACTTATGTTGAGACATAGAGACAAGAGCGGCCAGGATGCTGGCGGCTCGTCATGCTGGGGCCGGGTCTACAATTCCTGAAACCATGAGGAGTGTTTGCCCACAATAGTTTTATGGGAACTCCTTTGTAGGTAACTCTGTTATTTTGTATCGTTGCCTTTAAGATTCTCTCTTTATCTTCCACCTTTGGCATTTTAATTATGATGTGTCTTGGTGTGGTCTTCTTTCGGTCTAGCTTGTTTGGGACTCTCTTTGCTTCCTGGACTTGTACGTCTATTTCCTGGACCAAATTTGGGAAGTTAGTTTTCATTTTTTCAAATACGTTTTCAGTCTCTTGCTCTTTCTCTTCTCCTTCTGGCACCGCTAGGATTCAGATGTTGGTATGTTTAAAGTTGTCCTAGATGTTCGATTCTTGGTTCTCCTTTCTGTTTTGGGCACATGTTTCTTTCTTTCTTTTGTTCCACATTGCTGAATTGAATCCTGGCTTCTTCCTATCTCCGTTGGTTCCTTGTATATTTTTCTTCATTTCACTTTGTATATCCTTCACTCTTTTTTATTCCTTTTGTGGATTTACTCAATAATTTCTTTGAGCATTCTGATTACCAGTGTTTTGAACTCTGCATCTGATGGGTTGGCTATCTACATTTCATATATTTCTTTATCTGGGTTTTGTTCTGTTCTTTCATGTGGGCCATATTTCTTTGCCTCTTCAACTTAGCAGCCTCCCTGTGTTTGTTTCTGTGTACTAGGTAGAACTGCCTTGACTCCGTGTCTTGGTAGCATGGCCTACTGTAGTACGTGTCCCATAGGGTCCCATCCCACAGCCTCCCCTATCACCCAAGCTGGGTACTTGAGGTGTGCCAGCGGTGTGGGCTGAGTACACCTTCCTCTTGTAGTTGAGCCTTGGTTGGTGTTGGCAGGTTATGGCGGTGGTGCCACACACACACACCACCACCCCGAGGATCAGTTGGAAGTCACTCTGTTCAGTAGAGGCCTCGTGGCCACAGCAGAACAAACTTACCCAGGACACTTTATTATCTGTGGGGGAAGGAAGGTGACTGCCTCTCTAGCGGAGACCAGCAGCCAAACCTTCATCGCTTATGTCTTTTCCTGAGGAGGATACATACGAGAGATGCAAGGCTAAAATTCATAAATTGTCTATTGTATTCAGTTGTTTGACAGTAACAGATAACATACACTAATTCAGGAATCGCTCTTACCGATCAGAGTCAAGGTCTATAAAACGTTTGGACCAGTTGCAGGGTCCCATAGACTCCCTGCTAAAGACGGCTTACTCCGCATTGCTGATAAGAAAAGCAGAGCAAGTTCTAAAGCATAATGAGCATGAGGAGCGCTCTTTGATCTAATTCCCATGGCCACCCTCTGAGTGGTTGACAGTGACATTCCGCGTTCAGACTTATGTTGAGACATAGAGACAAGAGCGGCCAGGATGCTGGCGGCTCGTCATGCTGGGGCCGGGTCTACAATTCCTGAAACCATGAGGAGTGTTTGCCCACAATAGTTTTATGGGAACTCCTTTGTAGGTAACTCTGTTATTTTGTATCGTTGCCTTTAAGATTCTCTCTTTATCTTCCACCTTTGGCATTTTAATTATGATGTGTCTTGGTGTGGTCTTCTTTCGGTCTAGCTTGTTTGGGACTCTCTTTGCTTCCTGGACTTGTACGTTTATTTCCTGGACCAAATTTGGGAAGTTAGTTTTCATTTTTTCAAATACGTTTTCAGTCTCTTGCTCTTTCTCTTCTCCTTCTGGCACCGCTAGGATTCAGATGTTGGTATGTTTAAAGTTGTCCTAGATGTTCGATTCTTGGTTCTCCTTTCTGTTTTGGGCACATGTTTCTTTCTTTCTTTTGTTCCACATTGCTGAATTGAATCCTGGCTTCTTCCTATCTCCGTTGGTTCCTTGTATATTTTTCTTCATTTCACTTTGTATATCCTTCACTCTTTTTTATTCATTTTGTGGATTTACTCAATAATTTCTTTGAGCATTCTGATTACCAGTGTTTTGAACTCTGCATCTGATGGGTTGGCTATCTACATTTCATATATTTCTTTATCTGGGTTTTGTTCTGTTCTTTCATGTGGGCCATATTTCTTTGCCTCTTCAACTTAGCAGCCTCCCTGTGTTTGTTTCTGTGTACTAGGTAGAACTGCCTTGACTCCGTGTCTTGGTAGCATGGCCTACTGTAGTACGTGTCCTATAGGGTCCCATCCCACAGCCTCCCCTATCACCCAAGCTGGGTACTTGAGGTGTGCCAGCGGTGTGGGCTGAGTACACCTTCCTCTTGTAGTTGAGCCTTGGTTGGTGTTGGCAGGTTATGGCGGTGGTGCCACACACACACACCACCACCCCGAGGATCAGTTGGAAGTGACTCTGTTCAGTAGAGGCCTCGTGGCCACAGCAGAACAAACTTACCCAGGACACTTTATTATCTGTGGGAGAAGGAAGGTGACTGCCTCTCTAGCGGAGACCAGCAGCCAAACCTTCATCGCTCATGTCTTTTCTTGAGGAGGATACATACGAGAGATGCAAGGCTAAAATTCATAAATTGTCTATTGTATTCAGTTGTTTGACAGTAACAGATAACATACACTAATTCAGGAATCGCTCTTACCGATCAGAGTCAAGGTCTATAAAACGTTTGGACCAGTTGCAGGGTCCCATAGACTCCCTGCTAAAGACGGCTTACACCGCATTGCTGATAAGAAAAGCAGAGCAGGTTCTAAAGCATAATGAGCATGAGGAGCGCTCTTTGATCTAATTCCCATGGCCACCCTCTGAGTGGTTGACAGTGACATTCCGCGTGCGGCCTTATGTTGAGACATAGAGACAAGAGCGGCCAGGATGCTGGCGGCTCGTCATGCTGGGGCCGGGTCTACAATTCCTGAAACCATGAGGAGTGTTTGCCCACAATAGTTTTATGGGAACTCCTTTGTAGGTAACTCTGTTATTTTGTATCGTTGCCTTTAATATTCTCTCTTATCTTCCACCTTTGGCATTTTAATTATGATGTGTCTTGGTGTGGTCTTCTTTCGGTCTAGCTTGTTTGGGACTCTCTTTGCTTCCTGGACTTGTACGTCTATTTCCTGGACCAAATTTGGGAAGTTAGTTTTCATTTTTTCAAATACGTTTTCAGTCTCTTGCTCTTTCTCTTCTCCTTCTGGCACCGCTAGGATTCAGATGTTGGTATGTTTAAAGTTGTCCTAGATGTTCGATTCTTGTTTCTCCTTTCTGTTTGAGGCACATGTTTCTTTCTTTTTTTTTTTCCACATTGTTGAATTGAATCCTGGCTTCTTCCTATCTCCGTTGGTTCCTTGTATATTTTTCTTCATTTCACTTTGTATAAACTTCACTTTTTTTTATTTATTTTGTGGTTATACTCAATAATTTCTTTGAGCATTCTGATTACCAGTGTTTTGAACTCTGCATCTGATGGGTTGGCTATCTACATTTCATATATTTCTTTATCTGGGTTTTGTTCTGTTCTTTCATGTGGGCCATATTTCTTTGCCTCTTCAACTTAGCAGCCTCCTTGTGTTTGTTTCTGTGTACTAGGTAGAACTGCCTTGACTCCGTGTCTTGGTAGCATGGCCTACTGTAGTACGTGTCCTATAGGGTCCCATCCCACAGCCTCCCCTATCACCCAAGCTGGGTACTTGAGGTGTACCAGCGGTGTGGGCTGAGTACACCTTCCTCTTGTAGTTGAGCCTTGGTTGGTGTTGGCAGGTTATGGCGGTGGTGCCACACACACACACACACACACACACACACACCGAAGCTCAGTTGGAAGTCGCTCTGTCCAGTAGAGGCCTCGTGGCCACAGCAGAACAAACTTACCCAGGACACTTTATTATATCTGGGGGAAGGAAGGTGACTGCCTCTCTAGCGGAGACCAGCAGCCAAACCTTCATCGCTCATGTCTTTTCCTGAGGAGGATACATACGAGAGATGCAAGGCTAAAATTCATAAATTGTCTATTGTATTCAGTTGTTTGACAGTAACAGATAACTTACACTAATTCAGGAATCGCTCTTACCGATCAGAGTCAAGGTCTATAAAACGTTTGGACCAGTTGCAGGGTCCCATAGACTCCCTGCTAAAGATAGCTTACACCGCATTGCTGATAAGAAAAACAGAGCAAGTTCTAAAGCATAATGAGCATGAGGAGCGCTCTTTGATCTAATTCCCATGGCCACCCTCTGAGTGGTTGACAGTGACATTCCGCGTGCGGCCTTATGTTGAGACACAGAGACAAGAGCGGCCAGGATGCTGGCGGCTCGTCATGCTGGGGCCGGGTCTACAATTCCTGAAACCATGAGGAGTGTTTGCCCACAATAGTTTTATGGGAACTCCTTTGTAGGTAACTCTGTTATTTTGTATCGTTGCCTTTAAGATTCTCTCTTTATCTTCCACCTTTGGCATTTTAATTATGATGTGTCTTGGTGTGGTGTTCTTTCGGTCTAGCTTGTTTGGGACTCTCTTTGCTTCCTGGACTTGTACGTCTATTTCCTGGACCAAATTTGGGAAGTTAGTTTTCATTTTTTCAAATACGTTTTCAGTCTCTTGCTCTTTCTCTTCTCCTTCTGGCACCGCTAGGATTCAGATGTTGGTATGTTTAAAGTTGTCCTAGATGTTCGATTCTTGTTTCTCCTTTCTCTTTTAGGCACATGTTTCTTTCTTTTTTTTTTCCACATTGCTGAATTGAATCCTGGCTTCTTCCTATCTCCGTCGGTTCCTTGTATACTTTTCTTCATTTCACTTTGTATAACCTTCACTTTTTTTATTTATTTTGTGGTTTTACTCAATAATTTCTTTGAGCATTCTGATTACCAGTGTTTTGAACTCTGCATCTGATGGGTTGGCTATCTACATTTCATATATTTCTTTATCTGGGTTTTGTTCTGTTCTTTCATGTGGGCCATATTTCTTTGCCTCTTCAACTTAGCAGCCTCCTTGTGTTTGTTTCTGTGTACTAGGTAGAACTGCCTTGACTCCGTGTCTTGGTAGCATGGCCTACTGTAGTACGTGTCCTATAGGGTCCCATCCCACAGCCTCCCCTATCACCCAAGCTGGGTACTTGAGGTGTGCCAGCGGTGTGGGCTGAGTACACCTTCCTCTTGTAGTTGAGCCTTGGTTGGTGTTGGCAGGTTATGGCGGTGGTGCCACACACACACACACACACACACACACACACACACCGAAGCTCAGTTGGAAGTCGCTCTGTCCAGTAGAGGCCTCGTGGCCACAGCAGAACAAACTTACCCAGGACACTTTATTATATCTGGGGGAAGGAAGGTGACTGCCTCTCTAGCGGAGACCAGCAGCCAAACCTTCATCGCTCATGTCTTTTCCTGAGGAGGATACATACGAGAGATGCAAGGCTAAAATTCATAAATTGTCTATTGTATTCAGTTGTTTGACAGTAACAGATAACTTACACTAATTCAGGAATCGCTCTTACCGATCAGAGTCAAGGTCTATAAAACGTTTGGACCAGTTGCAGGGTCCCATAGACTCCCTGCTAAAGATAGCTTACACCGCATTGCTGATAAGAAAAGTAGAGCAAGTTCTAAAGCATAATGATCATGATGAGCGCTCTTTGATCTAATTCCCATGGGCAACCTCTGAGTGGTTGACAGTGACATTCCGCGTGCGGCCTTATGTTGAGACATAGAGACAAGAGCGGCCAGGATGCTGGCGGCTCGTCATGCTGGGGCCGGGTCTACAATTCCTGAAACCATGAGGAGTGTTTGCCCACAATAGTTTTATGGGAACTCCTTTGTAGGTAACTCTGTTATTTTGTATCATTGCCTTTAAGATTCTCTCTTTATCTTCCACCTTTGGCATTTTAATTATGATGTGTCTTGGTGTGGTGTTCTTTCGGTCTAGCTTGTTTGGGACTCTCTTTGCTTCCTGGACTTGTACGTCTATTTCCTGGACCAAATTTGGGAAGTTAGTTTTCATTTTTTCAAATACGTTTTCAGTCTCTTGCTCTTTCTCTTCTCCTTCTGGCACCGCTAGGATTCAGATGTTGGTATGTTTAAAGTTGTCCTAGATGTTCGATTCCTGGTTCTCCTTTCTGTTTTGGGCACATGTTTCTTTCTTTCTTTTGTTCCACATTGCTGAATTGAATCCTGGCTTCTTCCTATCTCCGTTGGTTCCTTGTATATTTTTCTTCATTTCACTTTGTATATCCTTCACTCTTTTTTATTCATTTTGTGGTTTTACTCAATAATTTCTTTGAGCATTCTGATTACCAGTGTTTTGAACTCTGCATCTGATGGGTTGGCTATCTACATTTCATATATTTCTTTATCTGGGTTTTGTTCTGTTCTTTCATGTGGGCCATATTTCTTTGCCTCTTCAACTTAGCAGCCTCCCTGTGTTTGTTTCTGTGTACTAGGTAGAACTGCCTTGACTCCGTGTCTTGGTAGCATGGCCTACTGTAGTACGTGTCCTATAGGGTCCCATCCCACAGCCTCCCCTATCACCCAAGCTGGGTACTTGAGGTGTGCCAGCGGTGTGGGCTGAGTACACCTTCCTCTTGTAGTTGAGCCTTGGTTGGTGTTGGCAGGTTATGGCGGTGGTGCCACACACACACACACACACACCCGAGGCTCAGTTGGAAGTCACTCTGTTCAGTAGAGGCCTCGTGGCCACAGCAGAACAAACTTACCCAGGACACTTTATTATATCTGGGGGAAGGAAGGTGACTGCCTCTCTAGCGGAGACCAGCAGCCAAACCTTCATCGCTCATGTCTTTTCTTGAGGAGGATACATACGAGAGATGCAAGGCTAAAATTCATAAATTGTCTATTGTATTCAGTTGTTTGACAGTAACAGATAACATACACTAATTCAGGAATCGCTCTTACCGATCAGAGTCAAGGTCTATAAAACGTTTGGACCAGTTGCAGGGTCCCATAGACTCCCTGCTAAAGACGGCTTACACCGCATTGCTGATAAGAAAAGCAGAGCAAGTTCTAAAGCATAATGAGCATGAGGACCGCTCTTTGATCTAATTCCCATGGCCACCCTCTGAGTGGTTGACAGTGACATTCCGCGTGCGGCCTTATGTTGAGACACAGAGACAAGAGCGGCCAGGATGCTGGCGGCTCGTCATGCTGGGGCCGGGTCTACAATTCCTGAAACCATGAGGAGTGTTTGCCCACAATAGTTTTATGGGAACTCCTTTGTAGGTAACTCTGTTATTTTGTATCGTTGCCTTTAAGATTCTCTCTTTATCTTCCACCTTTGGCATTTTAATTATGATGTGTCTTGGTGTGGTGTTCTTTCGGTCTAGCTTGTTTGGGACTCTCTTTGCTTCCTGGACTTGTACGTCTATTTCCTGGACCAAATTTGGGAAGTTAGTTTTCATTTTTTCAAATACGTTTTCATTCTCTTGCTCTTTCTCTTCTCCTTCTGGCACCGCTAGGATTCAGATGTTGGTATGTTTAAAGTTGTCCTAGATGTTCGATTCTTGTTTCTCCTTTCTCTTTTAGGCACATGTTTCTTTCTTTTTTTTTTCCACATTGCTGAATTGAATCCTGGCTTCTTCCTATCTCCGTCGGTTCCTTGTATATTTTTCTTCATTTCACTTTGTATAACCTTCACTTTTTTTATTTATTTTGTGGTTTTACTCAATAATTTCTTTGAGCATTCTGATTACCAGTGTTTTGAACTCTGCATCTCATGGGTTGCCTATCTACATTTCATATATTTCTTTATCTGGGTTTTGTTCTGTTCTTTCATGTGGGCCATATTTCTTTGCCTCTTCAACTTAGCAGCCTCCTTGTGTTTGTTTCTGTGTACTAGGTAGAACTGCCTTGACTCCGTGTCTTGGTAGCATGGCCTACTGTAGTACGTGTCCTATAGGGTCCCATCCCACAGCCTCCCCTATCACCCAAGCTGGGTACTTGAGGTGTGCCAGCGGTGTGGGCTGAGTACACCTTCCTCTTGTAGTTGAGCCTTGGTTGGTGTTGGCAGGTTATGGCGGTGGTGCCACACACACACACCACCCCCCCGAGGATCAGTTGGAAGTCACTCTGTTCAGTAGAGGCCTCGTGGCCACAGCAGAACAAACTTACCCAGGACACTTTATTATCTGTGGGGGAAGGAAGGTGACTGCCTCTCTAGCGGAGACCAGCAGCCAAACCTTCATCGCTCATGTCTTTTCTTGAGGAGGATACATACGAGAGATGCAAGGCTAAAATTCATAAATTGTCTATTGTATTCAGTTGTTTGACAGTAACAGATAACATACACTAATTCAGGAATCGCTCTTACCGATCAGAGTCAAGGTCTATAAAACGTTTGGACCAGTTGCAGGGTCCCATAGACTCCCTGCTAAAGACGGCTTACACCGCATTGCTGATAAGAAAAGCAGAGCAAGTTCTAAAGCATAATGAGCATGAGGAGCGCTCTTTGATCTAATTCCCATGGCCACCCTCTGAGTGGTTGACAGTGACATTCCGCGTGCGGCCTTATGTTGAGACATAGAGACAAGAGCGGCCAGGATGCTGGCGGCTCGTCATGCTGGGGCCGGGTCTACAATTCCTGAAACCATGAGGAGTGTTTGCCCACAATAGTTTTATGGGAACTCCTTTGTAGGTAACTCTGTTATTTTGTATCGTTGCCTTTAAGATTCTCTCTTATCTTCCACCTTTGGCATTTTAATTATGATGTGTCTTGGTGTGGTCTTCTTTCGGTCTAGCTAGTTTGGGACTCTCTTTGCTTCCTGGACTTGTACGTCTATTTCCTGGACCAAATTTGGGAAGTTAGTTTTCATTTTTTCAAATACGTTTTCAGTCTCTTGCTCTTTCTCTTCTCCTTCTGGCACCGCTAGGATTCAGATGTTGGTATGTTTAAAGTTGTCCTAGATGTTCGATTCTTGTTTCTCCTTTCTGTTTTAGGCACATGTTTCTTTCTTTATTTTTTTCCACATTGTTGAATTGAATCCTGGCTTCTTCCTATCTCCGTTGGTTCCTTGTATATTTTTCTTCATTTCACTTTGTATAAACTTCACTTTTTTTTATTTATTTTGTGGTTTTACTCAATAATTTCTTTGAGCATTCTGATTACCAGTGTTTTGAACTCTGCATCTCATGGGTTGCCTATCTACATTTCATATATTTCTTTATCTGGGTTTTGTTCTGTTCTTTCATGTGGGCCATATTTCTTTGCCTCTTCAACTTAGCAGCCTCCTTGTGTTTGTTTCTGTGTACTAGGTAGAACTGCCTTGACTCCGTGTCTTGGTAGCATGGCCTACTGTAGTACGTGTCCTATAGGGTCCCATCCCACAGCCTCCCCTATCACCCAAGCTGGGTACTTGAGGTGTACCAGCGGTGTGGGCTGAGTACACCTTCCTCTTGTAGTTGAGCCTTGGTTGGTGTTGGCAGGTTATGGCGGTGGTGCCACACACACACACACACACACACACACACACACACACCGAAGCTCAGTTGGAAGTCGCTCTGTCCAGTAGAGGCCTCGTGGCCACAGCAGAACAAACTTACCCAGGACACTTTATTATATCTGGGGGAAGGAAGGTGACTGCCTCTCTAGCGGAGACCAGCAGCCAAACCTTCATCGCTCATGTCTTTTCCTGAGGAGGATACATACGAGAGATGCAAGGCTAAAATTCATAAATTGTCTATTGTATTCAGTTGTTTGACAGTAACAGATAACTTACACTAATTCAGGAATCGCTCTTACCGATCAGAGTCAAGGTCTATAAAACGTTTGGACCAGTTGCAGGGTCCCATAGACTCCCTGCTAAAGACGGCTTACTCCGCATTGCTGATAAGAAAAGCAGAGCAAGTTCTAAAGCATAATGAGCATGAGGAGCGCTCTTTGATCTAATTCCCATGGCCACCCTCTGAGTGGTTGACAGTGACATTCCGCGTGCGGCCTTATGTTGAGACATAGAGACAAGAGCGGCCAGGATGCTGGCGGCTCGTCATGCTGGGGCCGGGTCTACAATTCCTGAAACCATGAGGAGTGTTTGCCCACAATAGTTTTATGGGAACTCCTTTGTAGGTAACTCTGTTATTTTGTATCGTTGCCTTTAATATTCTCTCTTATCTTCCACCTTTGGCATTTTAATTATGATGTGTCTTGGTGTGGTCTTCTTTCGGTCTAGCTTGTTTGGGACTCTCTTTGCTTCCTGGACTTGTACGTCTATTTCCTGGACCAAATTTGGGAAGTTAGTTTTCATTTTTTCAAATACGTTTTCAGTCTCTTGCTCTTTCTCTTCTCCTTCTGGCACCGCTAGGATTCAGATGTTGGTATGTTTAAAGTTGTCCTAGATGTTCGATTCTTGTTTCTCCTTTCTGTTTGAGGCACATGTTTCTTTCTTTTTTTTTTTCCACATTGTTGAATTGAATCCTGGCTTCTTCCTATCTCCGTTGGTTCCTTGTATATTTTTCTTCATTTCACTTTGTATAAACTTCACTTTTTTTTATTTATTTTGTGGTTATACTCAATAATTTCTTTGAGCATTCTGATTACCAGTGTTTTGAACTCTGCATCTGATGGGTTGGCTATCTACATTTCATATATTTCTTTATCTGGGTTTTGTTCTGTTCTTTCATGTGGGCCATATTTCTTTGCCTCTTCAACTTAGCAGCCTCCTTGTGTTTGTTTCTGTGTACTAGGTAGAACTGCCTTGACTCCGTGTCTTGGTAGCATGGCCTACTGTAGTACGTGTCCTATAGGGTCCCATCCCACAGCCTCCCCTATCACCCAAGCTGGGTACTTGAGGTGTACCAGCGGTGTGGGCTGAGTACACCTTCCTCTTGTAGTTGAGCCTTGGTTGGTGTTGGCAGGTTATGGCGGTGGTGCCACACACACACACACACACACACACACACACCGAAGCTCAGTTGGAAGTCGCTCTGTCCAGTAGAGGCCTCGTGGCCACAGCAGAACAAACTTACCCAGGACACTTTATTATATCTGGGGGAAGGAAGGTGACTGCCTCTCTAGCGGAGACCAGCAGCCAAACCTTCATCGCTCATGTCTTTTCCTGAGGAGGATACATACGAGAGATGCAAGGCTAAAATTCATAAATTGTCTATTGTATTCAGTTGTTTGACAGTAACAGATAACTTACACTAATTCAGGAATCGCTCTTACCGATCAGAGTCAAGGTCTATAAAACGTTTGGACCAGTTGCAGGGTCCCATAGACTCCCTGCTAAAGATAGCTTACACCGCATTGCTGATAAGAAAAACAGAGCAAGTTCTAAAGCATAATGAGCATGAGGAGCGCTCTTTGATCTAATTCCCATGGCCACCCTCTGAGTGGTTGACAGTGACATTCCGCGTGCGGCCTTATGTTGAGACACAGAGACAAGAGCGGCCAGGATGCTGGCGGCTCGTCATGCTGGGGCCGGGTCTACAATTCCTGAAACCATGAGGAGTGTTTGCCCACAATAGTTTTATGGGAACTCCTTTGTAGGTAACTCTGTTATTTTGTATCGTTGCCTTTAAGATTCTCTCTTTATCTTCCACCTTTGGCATTTTAATTATGATGTGTCTTGGTGTGGTGTTCTTTCGGTCTAGCTTGTTTGGGACTCTCTTTGCTTCCTGGACTTGTACGTCTATTTCCTGGACCAAATTTGGGAAGTTAGTTTTCATTTTTTCAAATACGTTTTCAGTCTCTTGCTCTTTCTCTTCTCCTTCTGGCACCGCTAGGATTCAGATGTTGGTATGTTTAAAGTTGTCCTAGATGTTCGATTCTTGTTTCTCCTTTCTCTTTTAGGCACATGTTTCTTTCTTTTTTTTTTCCACATTGCTGAATTGAATCCTGGCTTCTTCCTATCTCCGTCGGTTCCTTGTATACTTTTCTTCATTTCACTTTGTATAACCTTCACTTTTTTTATTTATTTTGTGGTTTTACTCAATAATTTCTTTGAGCATTCTGATTACCAGTGTTTTGAACTCTGCATCTGATGGGTTGGCTATCTACATTTCATATATTTCTTTATCTGGGTTTTGTTCTGTTCTTTCATGTGGGCCATATTTCTTTGCCTCTTCAACTTAGCAGCCTCCTTGTGTTTGTTTCTGTGTACTAGGTAGAACTGCCTTGACTCCGTGTCTTGGTAGCATGGCCTACTGTAGTACGTGTCCTATAGGGTCCCATCCCACAGCCTCCCCTATCACCCAAGCTGGGTACTTGAGGTGTGCCAGCGGTGTGGGCTGAGTACACCTTCCTCTTGTAGTTGAGCCTTGGTTGGTGTTGGCAGGTTATGGCGGTGGTGCCACACACACACACACACACACACACACACACACACCGAAGCTCAGTTGGAAGTCGCTCTGTCCAGTAGAGGCCTCGTGGCCACAGCAGAACAAACTTACCCAGGACACTTTATTATATCTGGGGGAAGGAAGGTGACTGCCTCTCTAGCGGAGACCAGCAGCCAAACCTTCATCGCTCATGTCTTTTCCTGAGGAGGATACATACGAGAGATGCAAGGCTAAAATTCATAAATTGTCTATTGTATTCAGTTGTTTGACAGTAACAGATAACTTACACTAATTCAGGAATCGCTCTTACCGATCAGAGTCAAGGTCTATAAAACGTTTGGACCAGTTGCAGGGTCCCATAGACTCCCTGCTAAAGATAGCTTACACCGCATTGCTGATAAGAAAAGTAGAGCAAGTTCTAAAGCATAATGATCATGATGAGCGCTCTTTGATCTAATTCCCATGGGCAACCTCTGAGTGGTTGACAGTGACATTCCGCGTGCGGCCTTATGTTGAGACATAGAGACAAGAGCGGCCAGGATGCTGGCGGCTCGTCATGCTGGGGCCGGGTCTACAATTCCTGAAACCATGAGGAGTGTTTGCCCACAATAGTTTTATGGGAACTCCTTTGTAGGTAACTCTGTTATTTTGTATCATTGCCTTTAAGATTCTCTCTTTATCTTCCACCTTTGGCATTTTAATTATGATGTGTCTTGGTGTGGTGTTCTTTCGGTCTAGCTTGTTTGGGACTCTCTTTGCTTCCTGGACTTGTACGTCTATTTCCTGGACCAAATTTGGGAAGTTAGTTTTCATTTTTTCAAATACGTTTTCAGTCTCTTGCTCTTTCTCTTCTCCTTCTGGCACCGCTAGGATTCAGATGTTGGTATGTTTAAAGTTGTCCTAGATGTTCGATTCCTGGTTCTCCTTTCTGTTTTGGGCACATGTTTCTTTCTTTCTTTTGTTCCACATTGCTGAATTGAATCCTGGCTTCTTCCTATCTCCGTTGGTTCCTTGTATATTTTTCTTCATTTCACTTTGTATATCCTTCACTCTTTTTTATTCATTTTGTGGTTTTACTCAATAATTTCTTTGAGCATTCTGATTACCAGTGTTTTGAACTCTGCATCTGATGGGTTGGCTATCTACATTTCATATATTTCTTTATCTGGGTTTTGTTCTGTTCTTTCATGTGGGCCATATTTCTTTGCCTCTTCAACTTAGCAGCCTCCCTGTGTTTGTTTCTGTGTACTAGGTAGAACTGCCTTGACTCCGTGTCTTGGTAGCATGGCCTACTGTAGTACGTGTCCTATAGGGTCCCATCCCACAGCCTCCCCTATCACCCAAGCTGGGTACTTGAGGTGTGCCAGCGGTGTGGGCTGAGTACACCTTCCTCTTGTAGTTGAGCCTTGGTTGGTGTTGGCAGGTTATGGCGGTGGTGCCACACACACACACACACACACCCGAGGCTCAGTTGGAAGTCACTCTGTTCAGTAGAGGCCTCGTGGCCACAGCAGAACAAACTTACCCAGGACACTTTATTATATCTGGGGGAAGGAAGGTGACTGCCTCTCTAGCGGAGACCAGCAGCCAAACCTTCATCGCTCATGTCTTTTCTTGAGGAGGATACATACGAGAGATGCAAGGCTAAAATTCATAAATTGTCTATTGTATTCAGTTGTTTGACAGTAACAGATAACATACACTAATTCAGGAATCGCTCTTACCGATCAGAGTCAAGGTCTATAAAACGTTTGGACCAGTTGCAGGGTCCCATAGACTCCCTGCTAAAGACGGCTTACACCGCATTGCTGATAAGAAAAGCAGAGCAAGTTCTAAAGCATAATGAGCATGAGGACCGCTCTTTGATCTAATTCCCATGGCCACCCTCTGAGTGGTTGACAGTGACATTCCGCGTGCGGCCTTATGTTGAGACACAGAGACAAGAGCGGCCAGGATGCTGGCGGCTCGTCATGCTGGGGCCGGGTCTACAATTCCTGAAACCATGAGGAGTGTTTGCCCACAATAGTTTTATGGGAACTCCTTTGTAGGTAACTCTGTTATTTTGTATCGTTGCCTTTAAGATTCTCTCTTTATCTTCCACCTTTGGCATTTTAATTATGATGTGTCTTGGTGTGGTGTTCTTTCGGTCTAGCTTGTTTGGGACTCTCTTTGCTTCCTGGACTTGTACGTCTATTTCCTGGACCAAATTTGGGAAGTTAGTTTTCATTTTTTCAAATACGTTTTCATTCTCTTGCTCTTTCTCTTCTCCTTCTGGCACCGCTAGGATTCAGATGTTGGTATGTTTAAAGTTGTCCTAGATGTTCGATTCTTGTTTCTCCTTTCTCTTTTAGGCACATGTTTCTTTCTTTTTTTTTTCCACATTGCTGAATTGAATCCTGGCTTCTTCCTATCTCCGTCGGTTCCTTGTATATTTTTCTTCATTTCACTTTGTATAACCTTCACTTTTTTTATTTATTTTGTGGTTTTACTCAATAATTTCTTTGAGCATTCTGATTACCAGTGTTTTGAACTCTGCATCTCATGGGTTGCCTATCTACATTTCATATATTTCTTTATCTGGGTTTTGTTCTGTTCTTTCATGTGGGCCATATTTCTTTGCCTCTTCAACTTAGCAGCCTCCTTGTGTTTGTTTCTGTGTACTAGGTAGAACTGCCTTGACTCCGTGTCTTGGTAGCATGGCCTACTGTAGTACGTGTCCTATAGGGTCCCATCCCACAGCCTCCCCTATCACCCAAGCTGGGTACTTGAGGTGTGCCAGCGGTGTGGGCTGAGTACACCTTCCTCTTGTAGTTGAGCCTTGGTTGGTGTTGGCAGGTTATGGCGGTGGTGCCACACACACACACCACCCCCCCGAGGATCAGTTGGAAGTCACTCTGTTCAGTAGAGGCCTCGTGGCCACAGCAGAACAAACTTACCCAGGACACTTTATTATCTGTGGGGGAAGGAAGGTGACTGCCTCTCTAGCGGAGACCAGCAGCCAAACCTTCATCGCTCATGTCTTTTCTTGAGGAGGATACATACGAGAGATGCAAGGCTAAAATTCATAAATTGTCTATTGTATTCAGTTGTTTGACAGTAACAGATAACATACACTAATTCAGGAATCGCTCTTACCGATCAGAGTCAAGGTCTATAAAACGTTTGGACCAGTTGCAGGGTCCCATAGACTCCCTGCTAAAGACGGCTTACACCGCATTGCTGATAAGAAAAGCAGAGCAAGTTCTAAAGCATAATGAGCATGAGGAGCGCTCTTTGATCTAATTCCCATGGCCACCCTCTGAGTGGTTGACAGTGACATTCCGCGTGCGGCCTTATGTTGAGACATAGAGACAAGAGCGGCCAGGATGCTGGCGGCTCGTCATGCTGGGGCCGGGTCTACAATTCCTGAAACCATGAGGAGTGTTTGCCCACAATAGTTTTATGGGAACTCCTTTGTAGGTAACTCTGTTATTTTGTATCGTTGCCTTTAAGATTCTCTCTTATCTTCCACCTTTGGCATTTTAATTATGATGTGTCTTGGTGTGGTCTTCTTTCGGTCTAGCTAGTTTGGGACTCTCTTTGCTTCCTGGACTTGTACGTCTATTTCCTGGACCAAATTTGGGAAGTTAGTTTTCATTTTTTCAAATACGTTTTCAGTCTCTTGCTCTTTCTCTTCTCCTTCTGGCACCGCTAGGATTCAGATGTTGGTATGTTTAAAGTTGTCCTAGATGTTCGATTCTTGTTTCTCCTTTCTGTTTTAGGCACATGTTTCTTTCTTTATTTTTTTCCACATTGTTGAATTGAATCCTGGCTTCTTCCTATCTCCGTTGGTTCCTTGTATATTTTTCTTCATTTCACTTTGTATAAACTTCACTTTTTTTTATTTATTTTGTGGTTTTACTCAATAATTTCTTTGAGCATTCTGATTACCAGTGTTTTGAACTCTGCATCTCATGGGTTGCCTATCTACATTTCATATATTTCTTTATCTGGGTTTTGTTCTGTTCTTTCATGTGGGCCATATTTCTTTGCCTCTTCAACTTAGCAGCCTCCTTGTGTTTGTTTCTGTGTACTAGGTAGAACTGCCTTGACTCCGTGTCTTGGTAGCATGGCCTACTGTAGTACGTGTCCTATAGGGTCCCATCCCACAGCCTCCCCTATCACCCAAGCTGGGTACTTGAGGTGTACCAGCGGTGTGGGCTGAGTACACCTTCCTCTTGTAGTTGAGCCTTGGTTGGTGTTGGCAGGTTATGGCGGTGGTGCCACACACACACACACACACACACACACACACACACACCGAAGCTCAGTTGGAAGTCGCTCTGTCCAGTAGAGGCCTCGTGGCCACAGCAGAACAAACTTACCCAGGACACTTTATTATATCTGGGGGAAGGAAGGTGACTGCCTCTCTAGCGGAGACCAGCAGCCAAACCTTCATCGCTCATGTCTTTTCCTGAGGAGGATACATACGAGAGATGCAAGGCTAAAATTCATAAATTGTCTATTGTATTCAGTTGTTTGACAGTAACAGATAACTTACACTAATTCAGGAATCGCTCTTACCGATCAGAGTCAAGGTCTATAAAACGTTTGGACCAGTTGCAGGGTCCCATAGACTCCCTGCTAAAGACGGCTTACTCCGCATTGCTGATAAGAAAAGCAGAGCAAGTTCTAAAGCATAATGAGCATGAGGAGCGCTCTTTGATCTAATTCCCATGGCCACCCTCTGAGTGGTTGACAGTGACATTCCGCGTGCGGCCTTATGTTGAGACATAGAGACAAGAGCGGCCAGGATGCTGGCGGCTCGTCATGCTGGGGCCGGGTCTACAATTCCTGAAACCATGAGGAGTGTTTGCCCACAATAGTTTTATGGGAACTCCTTTGTAGGTAACTCTGTTATTTTGTATCGTTGCCTTTAATATTCTCTCTTATCTTCCACCTTTGGCATTTTAATTATGATGTGTCTTGGTGTGGTCTTCTTTCGGTCTAGCTTGTTTGGGACTCTCTTTGCTTCCTGGACTTGTACGTCTATTTCCTGGACCAAATTTGGGAAGTTAGTTTTCATTTTTTCAAATACGTTTTCAGTCTCTTGCTCTTTCTCTTCTCCTTCTGGCACCGCTAGGATTCAGATGTTGGTATGTTTAAAGTTGTCCTAGATGTTCGATTCTTGTTTCTCCTTTCTGTTTGAGGCACATGTTTCTTTCTTTTTTTTTTTCCACATTGTTGAATTGAATCCTGGCTTCTTCCTATCTCCGTTGGTTCCTTGTATATTTTTCTTCATTTCACTTTGTATAAACTTCACTTTTTTTTATTTATTTTGTGGTTATACTCAATAATTTCTTTGAGCATTCTGATTACCAGTGTTTTGAACTCTGCATCTGATGGGTTGGCTATCTACATTTCATATATTTCTTTATCTGGGTTTTGTTCTGTTCTTTCATGTGGGCCATATTTCTTTGCCTCTTCAACTTAGCAGCCTCCTTGTGTTTGTTTCTGTGTACTAGGTAGAACTGCCTTGACTCCGTGTCTTGGTAGCATGGCCTACTGTAGTACGTGTCCTATAGGGTCCCATCCCACAGCCTCCCCTATCACCCAAGCTGGGTACTTGAGGTGTACCAGCGGTGTGGGCTGAGTACACCTTCCTCTTGTAGTTGAGCCTTGGTTGGTGTTGGCAGGTTATGGCGGTGGTGCCACACACACACACACACACACACACACACACCGAAGCTCAGTTGGAAGTCGCTCTGTCCAGTAGAGGCCTCGTGGCCACAGCAGAACAAACTTACCCAGGACACTTTATTATATCTGGGGGAAGGAAGGTGACTGCCTCTCTAGCGGAGACCAGCAGCCAAACCTTCATCGCTCATGTCTTTTCCTGAGGAGGATACATACGAGAGATGCAAGGCTAAAATTCATAAATTGTCTATTGTATTCAGTTGTTTGACAGTAACAGATAACTTACACTAATTCAGGAATCGCTCTTACCGATCAGAGTCAAGGTCTATAAAACGTTTGGACCAGTTGCAGGGTCCCATAGACTCCCTGCTAAAGATAGCTTACACCGCATTGCTGATAAGAAAAACAGAGCAAGTTCTAAAGCATAATGAGCATGAGGAGCGCTCTTTGATCTAATTCCCATGGCCACCCTCTGAGTGGTTGACAGTGACATTCCGCGTGCGGCCTTATGTTGAGACACAGAGACAAGAGCGGCCAGGATGCTGGCGGCTCGTCATGCTGGGGCCGGGTCTACAATTCCTGAAACCATGAGGAGTGTTTGCCCACAATAGTTTTATGGGAACTCCTTTGTAGGTAACTCTGTTATTTTGTATCGTTGCCTTTAAGATTCTCTCTTTATCTTCCACCTTTGGCATTTTAATTATGATGTGTCTTGGTGTGGTGTTCTTTCGGTCTAGCTTGTTTGGGACTCTCTTTGCTTCCTGGACTTGTACGTCTATTTCCTGGACCAAATTTGGGAAGTTAGTTTTCATTTTTTCAAATACGTTTTCAGTCTCTTGCTCTTTCTCTTCTCCTTCTGGCACCGCTAGGATTCAGATGTTGGTATGTTTAAAGTTGTCCTAGATGTTCGATTCTTGTTTCTCCTTTCTCTTTTAGGCACATGTTTCTTTCTTTTTTTTTTCCACATTGCTGAATTGAATCCTGGCTTCTTCCTATCTCCGTCGGTTCCTTGTATACTTTTCTTCATTTCACTTTGTATAACCTTCACTTTTTTTATTTATTTTGTGGTTTTACTCAATAATTTCTTTGAGCATTCTGATTACCAGTGTTTTGAACTCTGCATCTGATGGGTTGGCTATCTACATTTCATATATTTCTTTATCTGGGTTTTGTTCTGTTCTTTCATGTGGGCCATATTTCTTTGCCTCTTCAACTTAGCAGCCTCCTTGTGTTTGTTTCTGTGTACTAGGTAGAACTGCCTTGACTCCGTGTCTTGGTAGCATGGCCTACTGTAGTACGTGTCCTATAGGGTCCCATCCCACAGCCTCCCCTATCACCCAAGCTGGGTACTTGAGGTGTGCCAGCGGTGTGGGCTGAGTACACCTTCCTCTTGTAGTTGAGCCTTGGTTGGTGTTGGCAGGTTATGGCGGTGGTGCCACACACACACACACACACACACACACACACACACCGAAGCTCAGTTGGAAGTCGCTCTGTCCAGTAGAGGCCTCGTGGCCACAGCAGAACAAACTTACCCAGGACACTTTATTATATCTGGGGGAAGGAAGGTGACTGCCTCTCTAGCGGAGACCAGCAGCCAAACCTTCATCGCTCATGTCTTTTCCTGAGGAGGATACATACGAGAGATGCAAGGCTAAAATTCATAAATTGTCTATTGTATTCAGTTGTTTGACAGTAACAGATAACTTACACTAATTCAGGAATCGCTCTTACCGATCAGAGTCAAGGTCTATAAAACGTTTGGACCAGTTGCAGGGTCCCATAGACTCCCTGCTAAAGATAGCTTACACCGCATTGCTGATAAGAAAAGTAGAGCAAGTTCTAAAGCATAATGATCATGATGAGCGCTCTTTGATCTAATTCCCATGGGCAACCTCTGAGTGGTTGACAGTGACATTCCGCGTGCGGCCTTATGTTGAGACATAGAGACAAGAGCGGCCAGGATGCTGGCGGCTCGTCATGCTGGGGCCGGGTCTACAATTCCTGAAACCATGAGGAGTGTTTGCCCACAATAGTTTTATGGGAACTCCTTTGTAGGTAACTCTGTTATTTTGTATCATTGCCTTTAAGATTCTCTCTTTATCTTCCACCTTTGGCATTTTAATTATGATGTGTCTTGGTGTGGTGTTCTTTCGGTCTAGCTTGTTTGGGACTCTCTTTGCTTCCTGGACTTGTACGTCTATTTCCTGGACCAAATTTGGGAAGTTAGTTTTCATTTTTTCAAATACGTTTTCAGTCTCTTGCTCTTTCTCTTCTCCTTCTGGCACCGCTAGGATTCAGATGTTGGTATGTTTAAAGTTGTCCTAGATGTTCGATTCCTGGTTCTCCTTTCTGTTTTGGGCACATGTTTCTTTCTTTCTTTTGTTCCACATTGCTGAATTGAATCCTGGCTTCTTCCTATCTCCGTTGGTTCCTTGTATATTTTTCTTCATTTCACTTTGTATATCCTTCACTCTTTTTTATTCATTTTGTGGTTTTACTCAATAATTTCTTTGAGCATTCTGATTACCAGTGTTTTGAACTCTGCATCTGATGGGTTGGCTATCTACATTTCATATATTTCTTTATCTGGGTTTTGTTCTGTTCTTTCATGTGGGCCATATTTCTTTGCCTCTTCAACTTAGCAGCCTCCCTGTGTTTGTTTCTGTGTACTAGGTAGAACTGCCTTGACTCCGTGTCTTGGTAGCATGGCCTACTGTAGTACGTGTCCTATAGGGTCCCATCCCACAGCCTCCCCTATCACCCAAGCTGGGTACTTGAGGTGTGCCAGCGGTGTGGGCTGAGTACACCTTCCTCTTGTAGTTGAGCCTTGGTTGGTGTTGGCAGGTTATGGCGGTGGTGCCACACACACACACACACACACCCGAGGCTCAGTTGGAAGTCACTCTGTTCAGTAGAGGCCTCGTGGCCACAGCAGAACAAACTTACCCAGGACACTTTATTATATCTGGGGGAAGGAAGGTGACTGCCTCTCTAGCGGAGACCAGCAGCCAAACCTTCATCGCTCATGTCTTTTCTTGAGGAGGATACATACGAGAGATGCAAGGCTAAAATTCATAAATTGTCTATTGTATTCAGTTGTTTGACAGTAACAGATAACATACACTAATTCAGGAATCGCTCTTACCGATCAGAGTCAAGGTCTATAAAACGTTTGGACCAGTTGCAGGGTCCCATAGACTCCCTGCTAAAGACGGCTTACACCGCATTGCTGATAAGAAAAGCAGAGCAAGTTCTAAAGCATAATGAGCATGAGGACCGCTCTTTGATCTAATTCCCATGGCCACCCTCTGAGTGGTTGACAGTGACATTCCGCGTGCGGCCTTATGTTGAGACACAGAGACAAGAGCGGCCAGGATGCTGGCGGCTCGTCATGCTGGGGCCGGGTCTACAATTCCTGAAACCATGAGGAGTGTTTGCCCACAATAGTTTTATGGGAACTCCTTTGTAGGTAACTCTGTTATTTTGTATCGTTGCCTTTAAGATTCTCTCTTTATCTTCCACCTTTGGCATTTTAATTATGATGTGTCTTGGTGTGGTGTTCTTTCGGTCTAGCTTGTTTGGGACTCTCTTTGCTTCCTGGACTTGTACGTCTATTTCCTGGACCAAATTTGGGAAGTTAGTTTTCATTTTTTCAAATACGTTTTCATTCTCTTGCTCTTTCTCTTCTCCTTCTGGCACCGCTAGGATTCAGATGTTGGTATGTTTAAAGTTGTCCTAGATGTTCGATTCTTGTTTCTCCTTTCTCTTTTAGGCACATGTTTCTTTCTTTTTTTTTTCCACATTGCTGAATTGAATCCTGGCTTCTTCCTATCTCCGTCGGTTCCTTGTATATTTTTCTTCATTTCACTTTGTATAACCTTCACTTTTTTTATTTATTTTGTGGTTTTACTCAATAATTTCTTTGAGCATTCTGATTACCAGTGTTTTGAACTCTGCATCTCATGGGTTGCCTATCTACATTTCATATATTTCTTTATCTGGGTTTTGTTCTGTTCTTTCATGTGGGCCATATTTCTTTGCCTCTTCAACTTAGCAGCCTCCTTGTGTTTGTTTCTGTGTACTAGGTAGAACTGCCTTGACTCCGTGTCTTGGTAGCATGGCCTACTGTAGTACGTGTCCTATAGGGTCCCATCCCACAGCCTCCCCTATCACCCAAGCTGGGTACTTGAGGTGTGCCAGCGGTGTGGGCTGAGTACACCTTCCTCTTGTAGTTGAGCCTTGGTTGGTGTTGGCAGGTTATGGCGGTGGTGCCACACACACACACCACCCCCCCGAGGATCAGTTGGAAGTCACTCTGTTCAGTAGAGGCCTCGTGGCCACAGCAGAACAAACTTACCCAGGACACTTTATTATCTGTGGGGGAAGGAAGGTGACTGCCTCTCTAGCGGAGACCAGCAGCCAAACCTTCATCGCTCATGTCTTTTCTTGAGGAGGATACATACGAGAGATGCAAGGCTAAAATTCATAAATTGTCTATTGTATTCAGTTGTTTGACAGTAACAGATAACATACACTAATTCAGGAATCGCTCTTACCGATCAGAGTCAAGGTCTATAAAACGTTTGGACCAGTTGCAGGGTCCCATAGACTCCCTGCTAAAGACGGCTTACACCGCATTGCTGATAAGAAAAGCAGAGCAAGTTCTAAAGCATAATGAGCATGAGGAGCGCTCTTTGATCTAATTCCCATGGCCACCCTCTGAGTGGTTGACAGTGACATTCCGCGTGCGGCCTTATGTTGAGACATAGAGACAAGAGCGGCCAGGATGCTGGCGGCTCGTCATGCTGGGGCCGGGTCTACAATTCCTGAAACCATGAGGAGTGTTTGCCCACAATAGTTTTATGGGAACTCCTTTGTAGGTAACTCTGTTATTTTGTATCGTTGCCTTTAAGATTCTCTCTTATCTTCCACCTTTGGCATTTTAATTATGATGTGTCTTGGTGTGGTCTTCTTTCGGTCTAGCTAGTTTGGGACTCTCTTTGCTTCCTGGACTTGTACGTCTATTTCCTGGACCAAATTTGGGAAGTTAGTTTTCATTTTTTCAAATACGTTTTCAGTCTCTTGCTCTTTCTCTTCTCCTTCTGGCACCGCTAGGATTCAGATGTTGGTATGTTTAAAGTTGTCCTAGATGTTCGATTCTTGTTTCTCCTTTCTGTTTTAGGCACATGTTTCTTTCTTTATTTTTTTCCACATTGTTGAATTGAATCCTGGCTTCTTCCTATCTCCGTTGGTTCCTTGTATATTTTTCTTCATTTCACTTTGTATAAACTTCACTTTTTTTTATTTATTTTGTGGTTTTACTCAATAATTTCTTTGAGCATTCTGATTACCAGTGTTTTGAACTCTGCATCTCATGGGTTGCCTATCTACATTTCATATATTTCTTTATCTGGGTTTTGTTCTGTTCTTTCATGTGGGCCATATTTCTTTGCCTCTTCAACTTAGCAGCCTCCTTGTGTTTGTTTCTGTGTACTAGGTAGAACTGCCTTGACTCCGTGTCTTGGTAGCATGGCCTACTGTAGTACGTGTCCTATAGGGTCCCATCCCACAGCCTCCCCTATCACCCAAGCTGGGTACTTGAGGTGTGCCAGCGGTGTGGGCTGAGTACACCTTCCTCTTGTAGTTGAGCCTTGGTTGGTGTTGGCAGGTTATGGCGGTGGTGCCACACACACACACCACCACCCCGAGGATCAGTTGGAAGTCACTCTGTTCAGTAGAGGCCTCGTGGCCACAGCAGAACAAACTTACCCAGGACACTTTATTATCTGTGGGGGAAGGAAGGTGACTGCCTCTCTAGCGGAGACCAGCAGCCAAACCTTCATCGCTCATGTCTTTTCTTGAGGAGGATACATACGAGAGATGCAAGGCTAAAATTCATAAATTGTCTATTGTATTCAGTTGTTTGACAGTAACAGATAACATACACTAATTCAGGAATCGCTCTTACCGATCAGAGTCAAAGTCTATAAAACGTTTGGACCAGTTGCAGGGTCCCATAGACTCCCTGCTAAAGACGGCTTACTCCGCATTGCTGATAAGAAAAGCAGAGCAAGTTCTAAAGCATAATGAGCATGAGGAGCGCTCTTTGATCTAATTCCCATGGCCACCCTCTGAGTGGTTGACAGTGACATTCCGCGTTCAGACTTATGTTGAGACATAGAGACAAGAGCGGCCAGGATGCTGGCGGCTCGTCATGCTGGGGCCGGGTCTACAATTCCTGAAACCATGAGGAGTGTTTGCCCACAATAGTTTTATGGGAACTCCTTTGTAGGTAACTCTGTTATTTTGTATCGTTGCCTTTAAGATTCTCTCTTTATCTTCCACCTTTGGCATTTTAATTATGATGTGTCTTGGTGTGGTCTTCTTTCGGTCTAGCTTGTTTGGGACTCTCTTTGCTTCCTGGACTTGTACGTCTATTTCCTGGACCAAATTTGGGAAGTTAGTTTTCATTTTTTCAAATACGTTTTCAGTCTCTTGCTCTTTCTCTTCTCCTTCTGGCACCGCTAGGATTCAGATGTTGGTATGTTTAAAGTTGTCCTAGATGTTCGATTCTTGGTTCTCCTTTCTGTTTTGGGCACATGTTTCTTTCTTTCTTTTGTTCCACATTGCTGAATTGAATCCTGGCTTCTTCCTATCTCCGTTGGTTCCTTGTATATTTTTCTTCATTTCACTTTGTATATCCTTCACTCTTTTTTATTCCTTTTGTGGATTTACTCAATAATTTCTTTGAGCATTCTGATTACCAGTGTTTTGAACTCTGCATCTGATGGGTTGGCTATCTACATTTCATATATTTCTTTATCTGGGTTTTGTTCTGTTCTTTCATGTGGGCCATATTTCTTTGCCTCTTCAACTTAGCAGCCTCCCTGTGTTTGTTTCTGTGTACTAGGTAGAACTGCCTTGACTCCGTGTCTTGGTAGCATGGCCTACTGTAGTACGTGTCCTATAGGGTCCCATCCCACAGCCTCCCCTATCACCCAAGCTGGGTACTTGAGGTGTGCCAGCGGTGTGGGCTGAGTACACCTTCCTCTTGTAGTTGAGCCTTGGTTGGTGTTGGCAGGTTATGGCGGTGGTGCCACACACACACACCACCACCCCGAGGATCAGTTGGAAGTCACTCTGTTCAGTAGAGGCCTCGTGGCCACAGCAGAACAAACTTACCCAGGACACTTTATTATCTGTGGGGGAAGGAAGGTGACTGCCTCTCTAGCGGAGACCAGCAGCCAAACCTTCATCGCTTATGTCTTTTCCTGAGGAGGATACATACGAGAGATGCAAGGCTAAAATTCATAAATTGTCTATTGTATTCAGTTGTTTGACAGTAACAGATAACATACACTAATTCAGGAATCGCTCTTACCGATCAGAGTCAAGGTCTATAAAACGTTTGGACCAGTTGCAGGGTCCCATAGACTCCCTGCTAAAGACGGCTTACTCCGCATTGCTGATAAGAAAAGCAGAGCAAGTTCTAAAGCATAATGAGCATGAGGAGCGCTCTTTGATCTAATTCCCATGGCCACCCTCTGAGTGGTTGACAGTGACATTCCGCGTTCAGACTTATGTTGAGACATAGAGACAAGAGCGGCCAGGATGCTGGCGGCTCGTCATGCTGGGGCCGGGTCTACAATTCCTGAAACCATGAGGAGTGTTTGCCCACAATAGTTTTATGGGAACTCCTTTGTAGGTAACTCTGTTATTTTGTATCGTTGCCTTTAAGATTCTCTCTTTATCTTCCACCTTTGGCATTTTAATTATGATGTGTCTTGGTGTGGTCTTCTTTCGGTCTAGCTTGTTTGGGACTCTCTTTGCTTCCTGGACTTGTACGTCTATTTCCTGGACCAAATTTGGGAAGTTAGTTTTCATTTTTTCAAATACGTTTTCAGTCTCTTGCTCTTTCTCTTCTCCTTCTGGCACCGCTAGGATTCAGATGTTGGTATGTTTAAAGTTGTCCTAGATGTTCGATTCTTGGTTCTCCTTTCTGTTTTGGGCACATGTTTCTTTCTTTCTTTTGTTCCACATTGCTGAATTGAATCCTGGCTTCTTCCTATCTCCGTTGGTTCCTTGTATATTTTTCTTCATTTCACTTTGTATATCCTTCACTCTTTTTTATTCATTTTGTGGATTTACTCAATAATTTCTTTGAGCATTCTGATTACCAGTGTTTTGAACTCTGCATCTGATGGGTTGGCTATCTACATTTCATATATTTCTTTATCTGGGTTTTGTTCTGTTCTTTCATGTGGGCCATATTTCTTTGCCTCTTCAACTTAGCAGCCTCCCTGTGTTTGTTTCTGTGTACTAGGTAGAACTGCCTTGACTCCGTGTCTTGGTAGCATGGCCTACTGTAGTACGTGTCCTATAGGGTCCCATCCCACAGCCTCCCCTATCACCCAAGCTGGGTACTTGAGGTGTGCCAGCGGTGTGGGCTGAGTACACCTTCCTCTTGTAGTTGAGCCTTGGTTGGTGTTGGCAGGTTATGGCGGTGGTGCCACACACACACACCACCACCCCGAGGATCAATTGGAAGTCACTCTGTTCAGTAGAGGCCTCGTGGCCACAGCAGAACAAACTTACCCAGGACACTTTATTATCTGTGGGGGAAGGAAGGTGACTGCCTCTCTAGCGGAGACCAGCAGCCAAACCTTCATCGCTTATGTCTTTTCCTGAGGAGGATACATACGAGAGATGCAAGGCTAAAATTCATAAATTGTCTATTGTATTCAGTTGTTTGACAGTAACAGATAACATACACTAATTCAGGAATCGCTCTTACCGATCAGAGTCAAGGTCTATAAAACGTTTGGACCAGTTGCAGGGTCCCATAGACTCCCTGCTAAAGACGGCTTACTCCGCATTGCTGATAAGAAAAGCAGAGCAAGTTCTAAAGCATAATGAGCATGAGGAGCGCTCTTTGATCTAATTCCCATGGCCACCCTCTGAGTGGTTGACAGTGACATTCCGCGTTCAGACTTATGTTGAGACATAGAGACAGGAGCGGCCAGGATGCTGGCGGCTCGTCATGCTGGGGCCGGGTCTACAATTCCTGAAACCATGAGGAGTGTTTGCCCACAATAGTTTTATGGGAACTCCTTTGTAGGTAACTCTGTTATTTTGTATCGTTGCCTTTAAGATTCTCTCTTTATCTTCCACCTTTGGCATTTTAATTATGATGTGTCTTGGTGTGGTCTTCTTTCGGTCTAGCTTGTTTGGGACTCTCTTTGCTTCCTGGACTTGTACGTCTATTTCCTGGACCAAATTTGGGAAGTTAGTTTTCATTTTTTCAAATACGTTTTCAGTCTCTTGCTCTTTCTCTTCTCCTTCTGGCACCGCTAGGATTCAGATGTTGGTATGTTTAAAGTTGTCCTAGATGTTCGATTCTTGGTTCTCCTTTCTGTTTTGGGCACATGTTTCTTTCTTTCTTTTGTTCCACATTGCTGAATTGAATCCTGGCTTCTTCCTATCTCCGTTGGTTCCTTGTATATTTTTCTTCATTTCACTTTGTATATCCTTCACTCTTTTTTATTCCTTTTGTGGATTTACTCAATAATTTCTTTGAGCATTCTGATTACCAGTGTTTTGAACTCTGCATCTGATGGGTTGGCTATCTACATTTCATATATTTCTTTATCTGGGTTTTGTTCTGTTCTTTCATGTGGGCCATATTTCTTTGCCTCTTCAACTTAGCAGCCTCCCTGTGTTTGTTTCTGTGTACTAGGTAGAACTGCCTTGACTCCGTGTCTTGGTAGCATGGCCTACTGTAGTACGTGTCCTATAGGGTCCCATCCCACAGCCTCCCCTATCACCCAAGCTGGGTACTTGAGGTGTGCCAGCGGTGTGGGCTGAGTACACCTTCCTCTTGTAGTTGAGCCTTGGTTGGTGTTGGCAGGTTATGGCGGTGGTGCCACACACACACACCACCACCCCGAGGATCAGTTGGAAGTCACTCTGTTCAGTAGAGGCCTCGTGGCCACAGCAGAACAAACTTACCCAGGACACTTTATTATCTGTGGGGGAAGGAAGGTGACTGCCTCTCTAGCGGAGACCAGCAGCCAAACCTTCATCGCTTATGTCTTTTCCTGAGGAGGATACATACGAGAGATGCAAGGCTAAAATTCATAAATTGTCTATTGTATTCAGTTGTTTGACAGTAACAGATAACATACACTAATTCAGGAATCGCTCTTACCGATCAGAGTCAAGGTCTATAAAACGTTTGGACCAGTTGCAGGGTCCCATAGACTCCCTGCTAAAGACGGCTTACTCCGCATTGCTGATAAGAAAAGCAGAGCAAGTTCTAAAGCATAATGAGCATGAGGAGCGCTCTTTGATCTAATTCCCATGGCCACCCTCTGAGTGGTTGACAGTGACATTCCGCGTTCAGACTTATGTTGAGACATAGAGACAAGAGCGGCCAGGATGCTGGCGGCTCGTCATGCTGGGGCCGGGTCTACAATTCCTGAAACCATGAGGAGTGTTTGCCCACAATAGTTTTATGGGAACTCCTTTGTAGGTAACTCTGTTATTTTGTATCGTTGCCTTTAAGATTCTCTCTTTATCTTCCACCTTTGGCATTTTAATTATGATGTGTCTTGGTGTGGTCTTCTTTCGGTCTAGCTTGTTTGGGACTCTCTTTGCTTCCTGGACTTGTACGTCTATTTCCTGGACCAAATTTGGGAAGTTAGTTTTCATTTTTTCAAATACGTTTTCAGTCTCTTGCTCTTTCTCTTCTCCTTCTGGCACCGCTAGGATTCAGATGTTGGTATGTTTAAAGTTGTCCTAGATGTTCGATTCTTGGTTCTCCTTTCTGTTTTGGGCACATGTTTCTTTCTTTCTTTTGTTCCACATTGCTGAATTGAATCCTGGCTTCTTCCTATCTCCGTTGGTTCCTTGTATATTTTTCTTCATTTCACTTTGTATATCCTTCACTCTTTTTTATTCATTTTGTGGATTTACTCAATAATTTCTTTGAGCATTCTGATTACCAGTGTTTTGAACTCTGCATCTGATGGGTTGGCTATCTACATTTCATATATTTCTTTATCTGGGTTTTGTTCTGTTCTTTCATGTGGGCCATATTTCTTTGCCTCTTCAACTTAGCAGCCTCCCTGTGTTTGTTTCTGTGTACTAGGTAGAACTGCCTTGACTCCGTGTCTTGGTAGCATGGCCTACTGTAGTACGTGTCCTATAGGGTCCCATCCCACAGCCTCCCCTATCACCCAAGCTGGGTACTTGAGGTGTGCCAGCGGTGTGGGCTGAGTACACCTTCCTCTTGTAGTTGAGCCTTGGTTGGTGTTGGCAGGTTATGGCGGTGGTGCCACACACACACACCACCACCCCGAGGATCAGTTGGAAGTGACTCTGTTCAGTAGAGGCCTCGTGGCCACAGCAGAACAAACTTACCCAGGACACTTTATTATCTGTGGGAGAAGGAAGGTGACTGCCTCTCTAGCGGAGACCAGCAGCCAAACCTTCATCGCTCATGTCTTTTCTTGAGGAGGATACATACGAGAGATGCAAGGCTAAAATTCATAAATTGTCTATTGTATTCAGTTGTTTGACAGTAACAGATAACATACACTAATTCAGGAATCGCTCTTACCGATCAGAGTCAAGGTCTATAAAACGTTTGGACCAGTTGCAGGGTCCCATAGACTCCCTGCTAAAGACGGCTTACACCGCATTGCTGATAAGAAAAGCAGAGCAGGTTCTAAAGCATAATGAGCATGAGGAGCGCTCTTTGATCTAATTCCCATGGCCACCCTCTGAGTGGTTGACAGTGACATTCCGCGTGCGGCCTTATGTTGAGACATAGAGACAAGAGCGGCCAGGATGCTGGCGGCTCGTCATGCTGGGGCCGGGTCTACAATTCCTGAAACCATGAGGAGTGTTTGCCCACAATAGTTTTATGGGAACTCCTTTGTAGGTAACTCTGTTATTTTGTATCGTTGCCTTTAATATTCTCTCTTATCTTCCACCTTTGGCATTTTAATTATGATGTGTCTTGGTGTGGTCTTCTTTCGGTCTAGCTTGTTTGGGACTCTCTTTGCTTCCTGGACTTGTACGTCTATTTCCTGGACCAAATTTGGGAAGTTAGTTTTCATTTTTTCAAATACGTTTTCAGTCTCTTGCTCTTTCTCTTCTCCTTCTGGCACCGCTAGGATTCAGATGTTGGTATGTTTAAAGTTGTCCTAGATGTTCGATTCTTGTTTCTCCTTTCTGTTTGAGGCACATGTTTCTTTCTTCTTTTTTTTCCACATTGTTGAATTGAATCCTGGCTTCTTCCTATCTCCGTTGGTTCCTTGTATATTTTTCTTCATTTCACTTTGTATAAACTTCACTTTTTTTTATTTATTTTGTGGTTATACTCAATAATTTCTTTGAGCATTCTGATTACCAGTGTTTTGAACTCTGCATCTGATGGGTTGGCTATCTACATTTCATATATTTCTTTATCTGGGTTTTGTTCTGTTCTTTCATGTGGGCCATATTTCTTTGCCTCTTCAACTTAGCAGCCTCCTTGTGTTTGTTTCTGTGTACTAGGTAGAACTGCCTTGACTCCGTGTCTTGGTAGCATGGCCTACTGTAGTACGTGTCCTATAGGGTCCCATCCCACAGCCTCCCCTATCACCCAAGCTGGGTACTTGAGGTGTACCAGCGGTGTGGGCTGAGTACACCTTCCTCTTGTAGTTGAGCCTTGGTTGGTGTTGGCAGGTTATGGCGGTGGTGCCACACACACACACACACACACACACACACACCGAAGCTCAGTTGGAAGTCGCTCTGTCCAGTAGAGGCCTCGTGGCCACAGCAGAACAAACTTACCCAGGACACTTTATTATATCTGGGGGAAGGAAGGTGACTGCCTCTCTAGCGGAGACCAGCAGCCAAACCTTCATCGCTCATGTCTTTTCCTGAGGAGGATACATACGAGAGATGCAAGGCTAAAATTCATAAATTGTCTATTGTATTCAGTTGTTTGACAGTAACAGATAACTTACACTAATTCAGGAATCGCTCTTACCGATCAGAGTCAAGGTCTATAAAACGTTTGGACCATTTGCAGGGTCCCATAGACTCCCTGATAAAGATAGCTTACACCGCATTGCTGATAAGAAAAGCAGAGCAAGTTCTAAAGCATAATGAGCATGAGGAGCGCTCTTTGATCTAATTCCCATGGCCACCCTCTGAGTGGTTGACAGTGACATTCCGCGTGCGGCCTTATGTTGAGACACAGAGACAAGAGCGGCCAGGATGCTGGCGGCTCGTCATGCTGGGGCCGGGTCTACAATTCCTGAAACCATGAGGAGTGTTTGCCCACAATAGTTTTATGGGAACTCCTTTGTAGGTAACTCTGTTATTTTGTATCGTTGCCTTTAAGATTCTCTCTTTATCTTCCACCTTTGGCATTTTAATTATGATGTGTCTTGGTGTGGTGTTCTTTCGGTCTAGCTTGTTTGGGACTCTCTTTGCTTCCTGGACTTGTACGTCTATTTCCTGGACCAAATTTGGGAAGTTAGTTTTCATTTTTTCAAATACGTTTTCAGTCTCTTGCTCTTTCTCTTCTCCTTCTGGCACCGCTAGGATTCAGATGTTGGTATGTTTAAAGTTGTCCTAGATGTTCGATTCTTGTTTCTCCTTTCTCTTTTAGGCACATGTTTCTTTCTTTTTTTTTTCCACATTGCTGAATTGAATCCTGGCTTCTTCCTATCTCCGTCGGTTCCTTGTATATTTTTCTTCATTTCACTTTGTATAACCTTCACTTTTTTTATTTATTTTGTGGTTTTACTCAATAATTTCTTTGAGCATTCTGATTACCAGTGTTTTGAACTCTGCATCTGATGGGTTGGCTATCTACATTTCACATATTTCTTTATCTGGGTTTTGTTCTGTTCTTTCATGTGGGCCATATTTCTTTGCCTCTTCAACTTAGCAGCCTCCTTGTGTTTGTTTCTGTGTACTAGGTAGAACTGCCTTGACTCCGTGTCTTGGTAGCATGGCCTACTGTAGTACGTGTCCTATAGGGTCCCATCCCACAGCCTCCCCTATCACCCAAGCTGGGTACTTGAGGTGTGCCAGCGGTGTGGGCTGAGTACACCTTCCTCTTGTAGTTGAGCCTTGGTTGGTGTTGGCAGGTTATGGCGGTGGTGCCACACACACACACACACACACACACACACACACCGAAGCTCAGTTGGAAGTCGCTCTGTCCAGTAGAGGCCTCGTGGCCACAGCAGAACAAACTTACCCAGGACACTTTATTATATCTGGGGGAAGGAAGGTGACTGCCTCTCTAGCGGAGACCAGCAGCCAAACCTTCATCGCTCATGTCTTTTCCTGAGGAGGATACATACGAGAGATGCAAGGCTAAAATTCATAAATTGTCTATTGTATTCAGTTGTTTGACAGTAACAGATAACTTACACTAATTCAGGAATCGCTCTTACCGATCAGAGTCAAGGTCTATAAAACGTTTGGACCAGTTGCAGGGTCCCATAGACTCCCTGCTAAAGATAGCTTACACCGCATTGCTGATAAGAAAAGCAGAGCAAGTTCTAAAGCATAATGATCATGATGAGCGCTCTTTGATCTAATTCCCATGGGCACCCTCTGAGTGGTTGACAGTGACATTCCGCGTGCGGCCTTATGTTGAGACATAGAGACAAGAGCGGCCAGGATGCTGGCGGCTCGTCATGCTGGGGCCGGGTCTACAATTCCTGAAACCATGAGGAGTGTTTGCCCACAATAGTTTTATGGGAACTCCTTTGTAGGTAACTCTGTTATTTTGTATCATTGCCTTTAAGATTCTCTCTTTATCTTCCACCTTTGGCATTTTAATTATGATGTGTCTTGGTGTGGTGTTCTTTCGGTCTAGCTTGTTTGGGACTCTCTTTGCTTCCTGGACTTGTACGTCTATTTCCTGGACCAAATTTGGGAAGTTAGTTTTCATTTTTTCAAATACGTTTTCAGTCTCTTGCTCTTTCTCTTCTCCTTCTGGCACCGCTAGGATTCAGATGTTGGTATGTTTAAAGTTGTCCTAGATGTTCGATTCCTGGTTCTCCTTTCTGTTTTGGGCACATGTTTCTTTCTTTCTTTTGTTCCACATTGCTGAATTGAATCCTGGCTTCTTCCTATCTCCGTTGGTTCCTTGTATATTTTTCTTCATTTCACTTTGTATATCCTTCACTCTTTTTTATTCATTTTGTGGTTTTACTCAATAATTTCTTTGAGCATTCTGATTACCAGTGTTTTGAACTCTGCATCTGATGGGTTGGCTATCTACATTTCATATATTTCTTTATCTGGGTTTTGTTCTGTTCTTTCATGTGGGCCATATTTCTTTGCCTCTTCAACTTAGCAGCCTCCCTGTGTTTGTTTCTGTGTACTAGGTAGAACTGCCTTGACTCCGTGTCTTGGTAGCATGGCCTACTGTAGTACGTGTCCTATAGGGTCCCATCCCACAGCCTCCCCTATCACCCAAGCTGGGTACTTGAGGTGTGCCAGCGGTGTGGGCTGAGTACACCTTCCTCTTGTAGTTGAGCCTTGGTTGGTGTTGGCAGGTTATGGCGGTGGTGCCACACACACACACACACACACCCGAGGCTCAGTTGGAAGTCACTCTGTTCAGTAGAGGCCTCGTGGCCACAGCAGAACAAACTTACCCAGGACACTTTATTATATCTGGGGGAAGGAAGGTGACTGCCTCTCTAGCGGAGACCAGCAGCCAAACCTTCATCGCTCATGTCTTTTCTTGAGGAGGATACATACGAGAGATGCAAGGCTAAAATTCATAAATTGTCTATTGTATTCAGTTGTTTGACAGTAACAGATAACATACACTAATTCAGGAATCGCTCTTACCGATCAGAGTCAAGGTCTATAAAACGTTTGGACCAGTTGCAGGGTCCCATAGACTCCCTGCTAAAGACGGTTTACACCGCATTGCTGATAAGAAAAGCAGAGCAAGTTCTAAAGCATAATGAGCATGAGGAGCGCTCTTTGATCTAATTCCCATGGCCACCCTCTGAGTGGTTGACAGTGACATTCCGCGTGCGGCCTTATGTTGAGACACAGAGACAAGAGCGGCCAGGATGCTGGCGGCTCGTCATGCTGGGGCCGGGTCTACAATTCCTGAAACCATGAGGAGTGTTTGCCCACAATAGTTTTATGGGAACTCCTTTGTAGGTAACTCTGTTATTTTGTATCGTTGCCTTTAAGATTCTCTCTTTATCTTCCACCTTTGGCATTTTAATTATGATGTGTCTTGGTGTGGTGTTCTTTCGGTCTAGCTTGTTTGGGACTCTCTTTGCTTCCTGGACTTGTACGTCTATTTCCTGGACCAAATTTGGGAAGTTAGTTTTCATTTTTTCAAATACGTTTTCAGTCTCTTGCTCTTTCTCTTCTCCTTCTGGCACCGCTAGGATTCAGATGTTGGTATGTTTAAAGTTGTCCTAGATGTTCGATTCTTGTTTCTCCTTTCTCTTTTAGGCACATGTTTCTTTCTTTTTTTTTTCCACATTGCTGAATTGAATCCTGGCTTCTTCCTATCTCCGTCGGTTCCTTGTATATTTTTCTTCATTTCACTTTGTATAACCTTCACTTTTTTTATTTATTTTGTGGTTTTACTCAATAATTTCTTTGAGCATTCTGATTACCAGTGTTTTGAACTCTGCATCTGATGGGTTGGCTATATACATTTCATATATTTCTTTATCTGGGTTTTGTTCTGTTCTTTCATGTGGGCCATATTTCTTTGCCTCTTCAACTTAGCAGCCTCCTTGTGTTTGTTTCTGTGTACTAGGTAGAACTGCCTTGACTCCGTGTCTTGGTAGCATGGCCTACTGTAGTACGTGTCCTATAGGGTCCCATCCCACAGCCTCCCCTATCACCCAAGCTGGGTACTTGAGGTGTGCCAGCGGTGTGGGCTGAGTACACCTTCCTCTTGTAGTTGAGCCTTGGTTGGTGTTGGCAGGTTATGGCGGTGGTGCCACACACACACACCACCCCCCCGAGGATCAGTTGGAAGTCACTCTGTTCAGTAGAGGCCTCGTGGCCACAGCAGAACAAACTTACCCAGGACACTTTATTATCTGTGGGGGAAGGAAGGTGACTGCCTCTCTAGCGGAGACCAGCAGCCAAACCTTCATCGCTCATGTCTTTTCTTGAGGAGGATACATACGAGAGATGCAAGGCTAAAATTCATAAATTGTCTATTGTATTCAGTTGTTTGACAGTAACAGATAACATACACTAATTCAGGAATCGCTCTTACCGATCAGAGTCAAGGTCTATAAAACGTTTGGACCAGTTGCAGGGTCCCATAGACTCCCTGCTAAAGACGGCTTACACCGCATTGCTGATAAGAAAAGCAGAGCAAGTTCTAAAGCATAATGAGCATGAGGAGCGCTCTTTGATCTAATTCCCATGGCCACCCTCTGAGTGGTTGACAGTGACATTCCGCGTGCGGCCTTATGTTGAGACATAGAGACAAGAGCGGCCAGGATGCTGGCGGCTCGTCATGCTGGGGCCGGGTCTACAATTCCTGAAACCATGAGGAGTGTTTGCCCACAATAGTTTTATGGGAACTCCTTTGTAGGTAACTCTGTTATTTTGTATCGTTGCCTTTAAGATTCTCTCTTATCTTCCACCTTTGGCATTTTAATTATGATGTGTCTTGGTGTGGTCTTCTTTCGGTCTAGCTAGTTTGGGACTCTCTTTGCTTCCTGGACTTGTACGTCTATTTCCTGGACCAAATTTGGGAAGTTAGTTTTCATTTTTTCAAATACGTTTTCAGTCTCTTGCTCTTTCTCTTCTCCTTCTGGCACCGCTAGGATTCAGATGTTGGTATGTTTAAAGTTGTCCTAGATGTTCGATTCTTGTTTCTCCTTTCTGTTTTAGGCACATGTTTCTTTCTTTTTTTTTTTCCACATTGTTGAATTGAATCCTGGCTTCTTCCTATCTCCGTCGGTTCCTTGTATATTTTTCTTCATTTCACTTTGTATAACCTTCACTTTTTTTATTTATTTTGTGGTTTTACTCAATAATTTCTTTGAGCATTCTGATTACCAGTGTTTTGAACTCTGCATCTGATGGGTTGGCTATCTACATTTCATATATTTCTTTATCTGGGTTTTGTTCTGTTCTTTCATGTGGGCCATATTTCTTTGCCTCTTCAACTTAGCAGCCTCCTTGTGTTTGTTTCTGTGTACTAGGTAGAACTGCCTTGACTCCGTGTCTTGGTAGCATGGCCTACTGTAGTACGTGTCCTATAGGGTCCCATCCCACAGCCTCCCCTATCACCCAAGCTGGGTACTTGAGGTGTGCCAGCGGTGTGGGCTGAGTACACCTTCCTCTTGTAGTTGAGCCTTGGTTGGTGTTGGCAGGTTATGGCGGTGGTGCCACACACACACACCACCCCCCCGAGGATCAGTTGGAAGTCACACTGTTCAGTAGAGGCCTCGTGGCCACAGCAGAACAAACTTACCCAGGACACTTTATTATCTGTGGGGGAAGGAAGGTGACTGCCTCTCTAGCGGAGACCAGCAGCCAAACCTTCATCGCTCATGTCTTTTCTTGAGGAGGATACATACGAGAGATGCAAGGCTAAAATTCATAAATTGTCTATTGTATTCAGTTGTTTGACAGTAACAGATAACATACACTAATTCAGGAATCGCTCTTACCGATCAGAGTCAAGGTCTATAAAACGTTTGGACCAGTTGCAGGGTCCCATAGACTCCCTGCTAAAGACGGCTTACACCGCATTGCTGATAAGAAAAGCAGAGCAAGTTCTAAAGCATAATGAGCATGAGGAGCGCTCTTTGATCTAATTCCCATGGCCACCCTCTGAGTGGTTGACAGTGACATTCCGCGTGCGGCCTTATGTTGAGACATAGAGACAAGAGCGGCCAGGATGCTGGCGGCTCGTCATGCTGGGGCCGGGTCTACAATTCCTGAAACCATGAGGAGTGTTTGCCCACAATAGTTTTATGGGAACTCCTTTGTAGGTAACTCTGTTATTTTGTATCGTTGCCTTTAAGATTCTCTCTTATCTTCCACCTTTGGCATTTTAATTATGATGTGTCTTGGTGTGGTCTTCTTTCGGTCTAGCTAGTTTGGGACTCTCTTTGCTTCCTGGACTTGTACGTCTATTTCCTGGACCAAATTTGGGAAGTTAGTTTTCATTTTTTCAAATACGTTTTCAGTCTCTTGCTCTTTCTCTTCTCCTTCTGGCACCGCTAGGATTCAGATGTTGGTATGTTTAAAGTTGTCCTAGATGTTCGATTCTTGTTTCTCCTTTCTGTTTTAGGCACATGTTTCTTTCTTTTTTTTTTTCCACATTGTTGAATTGAATCCTGGCTTCTTCCTATCTCCGTTGGTTCCTTGTATATTTTTCTTCATTTCACTTTGTATAAACTTCACTTTTTTTTATTTATTTTGTGGTTTTACTCAATAATTTCTTTGAGCATTCTGATTACCAGTGTTTTGAACTCTGCATCTCATGGGTTGCCTATCTACATTTCATATATTTCTTTATCTGGGTTTTGTTCTGTTCTTTCATGTGGGCCATATTTCTTTGCCTCTTCAACTTAGCAGCCTCCTTGTGTTTGTTTCTGTGTACTAGGTAGAACTGCCTTGACTCCGTGTCTTGGTAGCATGGCCTACTGTAGTACGTGTCCTATAGGGTCCCATCCCACAGCCTCCCCTATCACCCAAGCTGGGTACTTGAGGTGTACCAGCGGTGTGGGCTGAGTACACCTTCCTCTTGTAGTTGAGCCTTGGTTGGTGTTGGCAGGTTATGGCGGTGGTGCCACACACACACACACACACACACACACACACACACACCGAAGCTCAGTTGGAAGTCGCTCTGTCCAGTAGAGGCCTCGTGGCCACAGCAGAACAAACTTACCCAGGACACTTTATTATATCTGGGGGAAGGAAGGTGACTGCCTCTCTAGCGGAGACCAGCAGCCAAACCTTCATCGCTCATGTCTTTTCCTGAGGAGGATACATACGAGAGATGCAAGGCTAAAATTCATAAATTGTCTATTGTATTCAGTTGTTTGACAGTAACAGATAACTTACACTAATTCAGGAATCGCTCTTACCGATCAGAGTCAAGGTCTATAAAACGTTTGGACCAGTTGCAGGGTCCCATAGACTCCCTGCTAAAGACGGCTTACTCCGCATTGCTGATAAGAAAAGCAGAGCAGGTTCTAAAGCATAATGAGCATGAGGAGCGCTCTTTGATCTAATTCTCATGGCCACCCTCTGAGTGGTTGACAGTGACATTCCGCCTGCGGCCTTATGTTGAGACACAGAGACAAGAGCGGCCAGGATGCTGGCGGCTCGTCATGCTGGGGCCGGGTCTACAATTCCTGAAACCATGAGGAGTGTTTGCCCACAATAGTTTTATGGGAACTCCTTTGTAGGTAACTCTGTTATTTTGTATCGTTGCCTTTAAGATTCTCTCTTTATCTTCCACCTTTGGCATTTTAATTATGATGTGTCTTGGTGTGGTGTTCTTTCGGTCTAGCTTGTTTGGGACTCTCTTTGCTTCCTGGACTTGTACGTCTATTTCCTGGACCAAATTTGGGAAGTTAGTTTTCATTTTTTCAAATACGTTTTCAGTCTCTTGCTCTTTCTCTTCTCCTTCTGGCACCGCTAGGATTCAGATGTTGGTATGTTTAAAGTTGTCCTAGATGTTCGATTCTTGTTTCTCCTTTCTGTTTTAGGCACATGTTTCTTTCTTTTTTTTTTCCACATTGCTGAATTGAATCCTGGCTTCTTCCTATCTCCGTTGGTTCCTTGTATATTTTTCTTCATTTCACTTTGTATAAACTTCACTTTTTTTTATTTATTTTGTGGTTTTACTCAATAATTTCTTTGAGCATTCTGATTACCAGTGTTTTGAACTCTGCATCTGATGGGTTGGCTATCTACATTTCATATATTTCTTTATCTGGGTTTTGTTCTGTTCTTTCATGTGGGCCATATTTCTTTGCCTCTTCAACTTAGCAGCCTCCCTGTGTTTGTTTCTGTGTACTAGGTAGAACTGCCTTGACTCCGTGTCTTGGTAGCATGGCCTACTGTAGTACGTGTCCTATAGGGTCCCATCCCACAGCCTCCCCTATCACCCAAGCTGGGTACTTGAGGTGTGCCAGCGTTGTGGGCTGAGTACACCTTCCTCTTGTAGTTGAGCCTTGGTTGGTGTTGGCAGGTTATGGCGGTGGTGCCACACACACACAAACACACACACACACACACACCCCGAAGCTCAGTTGGAAGTCGCTCTGTCCAGTAGAGGCCTCGTGGCCACAGCAGAACAAACTTACCCAGGACACTTTATTATATCTGGGGGAAGGAAGGTGACTGCCTCTCTAGCGGAGACCAGCAGCCAAACCTTCATTGCTCATGTCTTTTCTTGAGGAGGATACATACGAGAGATGCAAGGCTAAAATTCATAAATTGTCTATTGTATTCAGTTGTTTGACAGTAACAGATAACATACACTAATTCAGGAATCGCTCTTACCGATCAGAGTCAAGGTCTATAAAACGTTTGGACCAGTTGCAGGGTCCCATAGACTCCCTGCTAAAGACGGCTTACTCCGCATTGCTGATAAGAAAAGCAGAGCAAGTTCTAAAGCATAATGAGCATGAGGAGCGCTCTTTGATCTAATTCCCATGGCCACCCTCTGAGTGGTTGACAGTGACATTCCGCGTTCAGACTTATGTTGAGACATAGAGACAAGAGCGGCCAGGATGCTGGCGGCTCGTCATGCTGGGGCCGGGTCTACAATTCCTGAAACCATGAGGAGTGTTTGCCCACAATAGTTTTATGGGAACTCCTTTGTAGGTAACTCTGTTATTTTGTATCGTTGCCTTTAAGATTCTCTCTTTATCTTCCACCTTTGGCATTTTAATTATGATGTGTCTTGGTGTGGTCTTCTTTCGGTCTAGCTTGTTTGGGACTCTCTTTGCTTCCTGGACTTGTACGTCTATTTCCTGGACCAAATTTGGGAAGTTAGTTTTCATTTTTTCAAATACGTTTTCAGTCTCTTGCTCTTTCTCTTCTCCTTCTGGCACCGCTAGGATTCAGATGTTGGTATGTTTAAAGTTGTCCTAGATGTTCGATTCTTGGTTCTCCTTTCTGTTTTGGGCACATGTTTCTTTCTTTCTTTTGTTCCACATTGCTGAATTGAATCCTGGCTTCTTCCTATCTCCGTTGGTTCCTTGTATATTTTTCTTCATTTCACTTTGTATATCCTTCACTCTTTTTTATTCATTTTGTGGATTTACTCAATAATTTCTTTGAGCATTCTGATTACCAGTGTTTTGAACTCTGCATCTGATGGGTTGGCTATCTACATTTCATATATTTCTTTATCTGGGTTTTGTTCTGTTCTTTCATGTGGGCCATATTTCTTTGCCTCTTCAACTTAGCAGCCTCCCTGTGTTTGTTTCTGTGTACTAGGTAGAACTGCCTTGACTCCGTGTCTTGGTAGCATGGCCTACTGTAGTACGTGTCCTATAGGGTCCCATCCCACAGCCTCCCCTATCACCCAAGCTGGGTACTTGAGGTGTGCCAGCGGTGTGGGCTGAGTACACCTTCCTCTTGTAGTTGAGCCTTGGTTGGTGTTGGCAGGTTATGGCGGTGGTGCCACACACACACACCACCACCCCGAGGATCAGTTGGAAGTCACTCTGTTCAGTAGAGGCCTCGTGGCCACAGCAGAACAAACTTACCCAGGACACTTTATTATCTGTGGGGGAAGGAAGGTGACTGCCTCTCTAGCGGAGACCAGCAGCCAAACCTTCATCGCTCATGTCTTTTCCTGAGGAGGATACATACGAGAGATGCAAGGCTAAAATTCATAAATTGTCTATTGTATTCAGTTGTTTGACAGTAACAGATAACATACACTAATTCAGGAATCGCTCTTACCGATCAGAGTCAAGGTCTATAAAACGTTTGGACCAGTTGCAGGGTCCCATAGACTCCCTGCTAAAGACGGCTTACTCCGCATTGCTGATAAGAAAAGCAGAGCAAGTTCTAAAGCATAATGAGCATGAGGAGCGCTCTTTGATCTAATTCCCATGGCCACCCTCTGAGTGGTTGACAGTGACATTCCGCGTTCAGACTTATGTTGAGACATAGAGACAAGAGCGGCCAGGATGCTGGCGGCTCGTCATGCTGGGGCCGGGTCTACAATTCCTGAAACCATGAGGAGTGTTTGCCCACAATAGTTTTATGGGAACTCCTTTGTAGGTAACTCTGTTATTTTGTATCGTTGCCTTTAAGATTCTCTCTTTATCTTCCACCTTTGGCATTTTAATTATGATGTGTCTTGGTGTGGTCTTCTTTCGGTCTAGCTTGTTTGGGACTCTCTTTGCTTCCTGGACTTGTACGTCTATTTCCTGGACCAAATTTGGGAAGTTAGTTTTCATTTTTTCAAAAACGTTTTCAGTCTCTTGCTCTTTCTCTTCTCCTTCTGGCACCGCTAGGATTCAGATGTTGGTATGTTTAAAGTTGTCCTAGATGTTCGATTCTTGGTTCTCCTTTCTGTTTTGGGCACATGTTTCTTTCTTTCTTTTGTTCCACATTGCTGAATTTAATCCTGGCTTCTTCCTATCTCCGTTGGTTCCTTGTATATTTTTCTTCATTTCACTTTGTATATCCTTCACTCTTTTTTATTCATTTTGTGGATTTACTCAATAATTTCTTTGAGCATTCTGATTACCAGTGTTTTGAACTCTGCATCTGATGGGTTGGCTATCTACATTTCATATATTTCTTTATCTGGGTTTTGTTCTGTTCTTTCATGTGGGCCATATTTCTTTGCCTCTTCAACTTAGCAGCCTCCCTGTGTTTGTTTCTGTGTACTAGGTAGAACTGCCTTGACTCCGTGTCTTGGTAGCATGGCCTACTGTAGTACGTGTCCTATAGGGTCCCATCCCACAGCCTCCCCTATCACCCAAGCTGGGTACTTGAGGTGTGCCAGCGGTGTGGGCTGAGTACACCTTCCTCTTGTAGTTGAGCCTTGGTTGGTGTTGGCAGGTTATGGCGGTGGTGCCACACACACACACCACCACCCCGAGGATCAGTTGGAAGTGACTCTGTTCAGTAGAGGCCTCGTGGCCACAGCAGAACAAACTTACCCAGGACACTTTATTATCTGTGGGGGAAGGAAGGTGACTGCCTCTCTAGCGGAGACCAGCAGCCAAACCTTCATCGCTCATGTCTTTTCTTGAGGAGGATACATACGAGAGATGCAAGGCTAAAATTCATAAATTGTCTATTGTATTCAGTTGTTTGACAGTAACAGATAACATACACTAATTCAGGAATCGCTCTTACCGATCAGAGTCAAGGTCTATAAAACGTTTGGACCAGTTGCAGGGTCCCATAGACTCCCTGCTAAAGACGGCTTACACCGCATTGCTGATAAGAAAAGCAGAGCAGGTTCTAAAGCATAATGAGCATGAGGAGCGCTCTTTGATCTAATTCCCATGGCCACCCTCTGAGTGGTTGACAGTGACATTCCGCGTGCGGCCTTATGTTGAGACATAGAGACAAGAGCGGCCAGGATGCTGGCGGCTCGTCATGCTGGGGCCGGGTCTACAATTCCTGAAACCATGAGGAGTGTTTGCCCACAATAGTTTTATGGGAACTCCTTTGTAGGTAACTCTGTTATTTTGTATCGTTGCCTTTAATATTCTCTCTTATCTTCCACCTTTGGCATTTTAATTATGATGTGTCTTGGTGTGGTCTTCTTTCGGTCTAGCTTGTTTGGGACTCTCTTTGCTTCCTGGACTTGTACGTCTATTTCCTGGACCAAATTTGTGAAGTTAGTTTTCATTTTTTCAAATACGTTTTCAGTCTCTTGCTCTTTCTCTTCTCCTTCTGGCACCGCTAGGATTCAGATGTTGGTATGTTTAAAGTTGTCCTAGATGTTCGATTCTTGTTTCTCCTTTCTGTTTGAGGCACATGTTTCTTTCTTTTTTTTTTTCCACATTGTTGAATTGAATCCTGGCTTCTTCCTATCTCCGTTGGTTCCTTGTATATTTTTCTTCATTTCACTTTGTATAAACTTCACTTTTTTTTATTTATTTTGTGGTTATACTCAATAATTTCTTTGAGCATTCTGATTACCAGTGTTTTGAACTCTGCATCTGATGGGTTGGCTATCTACATTTCATATATTTCTTTATCTGGGTTTTGTTCTGTTCTTTCATGTGGGCCATATTTCTTTGCCTCTTCAACTTAGCAGCCTCCTTGTGTTTGTTTCTGTGTACTAGGTAGAACTGCCTTGACTCCGTGTCTTGGTAGCATGGCCTACTGTAGTACGTGTCCTATAGGGTCCCATCCCACAGCCTCCCCTATCACCCAAGCTGGGTACTTGAGGTGTACCAGCGGTGTGGGCTGAGTACACCTTCCTCTTGTAGTTGAGCCTTGGTTGGTGTTGGCAGGTTATGGCGGTGGTGCCACACACACACACACACACACACACACACACCGAAGCTCAGTTGGAAGTCGCTCTGTCCAGTAGAGGCCTCGTGGCCACAGCAGAACAAACTTACCCAGGACACTTTATTATATCTGGGGGAAGGAAGGTGACTGCCTCTCTAGCGGAGACCAGCAGCCAAACCTTCATCGCTCATGTCTTTTCCTGAGGAGGATACATACGAGAGATGCAAGGCTAAAATTCATAAATTGTCTATTGTATTCAGTTGTTTGACAGTAACAGATAACTTACACTAATTCAGGAATCGCTCTTACCGATCAGAGTCAAGGTCTATAAAACGTTTGGACCAGTTGCAGGGTCCCATAGACTCCCTGCTAAAGATAGCTTACACCGCATTGCTGATAAGAAAAGCAGAGCAAGTTCTAAAGCATAATGATCATGATGAGCGCTCTTTGATCTAATTCCCATGGCCACCCTCTGAGTGGTTGACAGTGACATTCCGCGTGCGGCCTTATGTTGAGACATAGAGACAAGAGCGGCCAGGATGCTGGCGGCTCGTCATGCTGGGGCCGGGTCTACAATTCCTGAAACCATGAGGAGTGTTTGCCCACAATAGTTTTATGGGAACTCCTTTGTAGGTAACTCTGTTATTTTGTATCATTGCCTTTAAGATTCTCTCTTTATCTTCCACCTTTGGCATTTTAATTATGATGTGTCTTGGTGTGGTCTTCTTTCGGTCTAGCTTGTTTGGGACTCTCTTTGCTTCCTGGACTTGTACGTCTATTTCCTGGACCAAATTTGGGAAGTTAGTTTTCATTTTTTCAAATACGTTTTCAGTCTCTTGCTCTTTCTCTTCTCCTTCTGGCACCACTAGGATTCAGATGTTGGTATGTTTAAAGTTGTCCTAGATGTTCGATTCCTGGTTCTCCTTTCTGTTTTGGGCACATGTTTCTTTCTTTCTTTTGTTCCACATTGCTGAATTGAATCATGGCTTCTTCCTATCTCCGTTGGTTCCTTGTATATTTTTCTTCATTTCACTTTGTATATCCTTCACTCTTTTTTATTCATTTTGTGGTTTTACTCAATAATTTCTTTGAGCATTCTGATTACCAGTGTTTTGAACTCTGCATCTCATGGGTTGCCTATCTACATTTCATATATTTCTTTATCTGGGTTTTGTTCTGTTCTTTCATGTGGGCCATATTTCTTTGCCTCTTCAACTTAGCAGCCTCACTGTGTTTGTTTCTGTGTACTAGGTAGAACTGCCTTGACTCCGTGTCTTGGTAGCATGGCCTACTGTAGTACGTGTCCTATAGGGTCCCATCCCACAGCCTCCCCTATCACCCAAGCTGGGTACTTGAGGTGTGCCAGCGGTGTGGGCTGAGTACACCTTCCTCTTGTAGTTGAGCCTTGGTTGGTGTTGGCAGGTTATGGCGGTGGTGCCACACACACACACACACACACCCGAGGCTCAGTTGGAAGTCACTCTGTTCAGTAGAGGCCTCGTGGCCACAGCAGAACAAACTTACCCAGGACACTTTATTATATCTGGGGGAAGGAAGGTGACTGCCTCTCTAGCGGAGACCAGCAGCCAAACCTTCATCGCTCATGTCTTTTCTTGAGGAGGATACATACGAGAGATGCAAGGCTAAAATTCATAAATTGTCTATTGTATTCAGTTGTTTGACAGTAACAGATAACATACACTAATTCAGGAATCGCTCTTACCGATCAGAGTCAAGGTCTATAAAACGTTTGGACCAGTTGCAGGGTCCCATAGACTCCCTGCTAAAGACGGCTTACACCGCATTGCTGATAAGAAAAGCAGAGCAAGTTCTAAAGCATAATGAGCATGAGGAGCGCTCTTTGATCTAATTCCCATGGCCACCCTCTGAGTGGTTGACAGTGACATTCCGCGTGCGGCCTTATGTTGAGACACAGAGACAAGAGCGGCCAGGATGCTGGCGGCTCGTCATGCTGGGGCCGGGTCTACAATTCCTGAAACCATGAGGAGTGTTTGCCCACAATAGTTTTATGGGAACTCCTTTGTAGGTAACTCTGTTATTTTGTATCGTTGCCTTTAAGGTTCTCTCTTTATCTTCCACCTTTGGCATTTTAATTATGATGTGTCTTGGTGTGGTGTTCTTTCGGTCTAGATTGTTTGGGACTCTCTTTGCTTCCTGGACTTGTACGTCTATTTCCTGGACCAAATTTGGGAAGTTAGTTTTCATTTTTTCAAATACGTTTTCAGTCTCTTGCTCTTTCTCTTCTCCTTCTGGCACCGCTAGGATTCAGATGTTGGTATGTTTAAAGTTGTCCTAGATGTTCGATTCTTGTTTCTCCTTTCTCTTTTAGGCACATGTTTCTTTCTTTTTTTTTTCCACATTGCTGAATTGAATCCTGGCTTCTTCCTATCTCCGTCGGTTCCTTGTATATTTTTCTTCATTTCACTTTGTATAACCTTCACTTTTTTTATTTATTTTGTGGTTTTACTCAATAATTTCTTTGAGCATTCTGATTACCAGTGTTTTGAACTCTGCATCTGATGGGTTGGCTATCTACATTTCATATATTTCTTTATCTGGGTTTTGTTCTGTTCTTTCATGTGGGCCATATTTCTTTGCCTCTTCAACTTAGCAGCCTCCTTGTGTTTGTTTCTGTGTACTAGGTAGAACTGCCTTGACTCCGTGTCTTGGTAGCATGGCCTACTGTAGTACGTGTCCTATAGGGTCCCATCCCACAGCCTCCCCTATCACCCAAGCTGGGTACTTGAGGTGTGCCAGCGGTGTGGGCTGAGTACACCTTCCTCTTGTAGTTGAGCCTTGGTTGGTGTTGGCAGGTTATGGCGGTGGTGCCACACACACACACACACACACACACACACACACACCGAAGCTCAGTTGGAAGTCGCTCTGTCCAGTAGAGGCCTCATGGCCACAGCAGAACAAACTTACCCAGGACACTTTATTATATCTGGGGGAAGGAAGGTGACTGCCTCTCTAGCGGAGACCAGCAGCCAAACCTTCATCGCTCATGTCTTATCCTGAGGAGGATACATACGAGAGATGCAAGGCTAAAATTCATAAATTGTCTATTGTATTCAGTTGTTTGACAGTAACAGATAACTTACACTAATTCAGGAATCGCTCTTACCGATCAGAGTCAAGGTCTATAAAACGTTTGGACCAGTTGCAGGGTCCCATAGACTCCCTGCTAAAGATAGCTTACACCGCATTGCTGATAAGAAAAGTAGAGCAAGTTCTAAAGCATAATGATCATGATGAGCGCTCTTTGATCTAATTCCCATGGGCACCCTCTGAGTGGTTGACAGTGACATTCCGCGTGCGGCCTTATGTTGAGACATAGAGACAAGAGCGGCCAGGATGCTGGCGGCTCGTCATGCTGGGGCCGGCTCTACAATTCCTGAAACCATGAGGAGTGTTTGCCCACAATAGTTTTATGGGAACTCCTTTGTAGGTAACTCTGTTATTTTGTATCATTGCCTTTAAGATTCTCTCTTTATCTTCCACCTTTGGCATTTTAATTATGATGTGTCTTGGTGTGGTCTTCTTTCGGTCTAGCTTGTTTGGGACTCTCTTTGCTTCCTGGACTTGTACGTCTATTTCCTGGACCAAATTTGGGAAGTTAGTTTTCATTTTTTCAAATACGTTTTCAGTCTCTTGCTCTTTCTCTTCTCCTTCTGGCACCGCTAGGATTCAGATGTTGGTATGTTTAAAGTTGTCCTAGATGTTCGATTCCTGGTTCTCCTTTCTGTTTTGGGCACATGTTTCTTTCTTTCTTTTGTTCCACATTGCTGAATTGAATCATGGCTTCTTCCTATCTCCGTTGGTTCCTTGTATATTTTTCTTCATTTCACTTTGTATATCCTTCACTCTTTTTTATTCATTTTGTGGTTTTACTCAATAATTTCTTTGAGCATTCTGATTACCAGTGTTTTGAACTCTGCATCTGATGGGTTGGCTATCTACATTTCATATATTTCTTTATCTGGGTTTTGTTCTGTTCTTTCATGTGGGCCATATTTCTTTGCCTCTTCAACTTAGCAGCCTCACTGTGTTTGTTTCTGTGTACTAGGTAGAACTGCCTTGACTCCGTGTCTTGGTAGCATGGCCTACTGTAGTACGTGTCCTATAGGGTCCCATCCCACAGCCTCCCCTATCACCCAAGCTGGGTACTTGAGGTGTGCCAGCGGTGTGGGCTGAGTACACCTTCCTCTTGTAGTTGAGCCTTGGTTGGTGTTGGCAGGTTATGGCGGTGGTGCCACACACACACACACACACACCCGAGGCTCAGTTGGAAGTCACTCTGTTCAGTAGAGGCCTCGTGGCCACAGCAGAACAAACTTACCCAGGACACTTTATTATATCTGGGGGAAGGAAGGTGACTGCCTCTCTAGCGGAGACCAGCAGCCAAACCTTCATCGCTCATGTCTTTTCTTGAGGAGGATACATACGAGAGATGCAAGGCTAAAATTCATAAATTGTCTATTGTATTCAGTTGTTTGACAGTAACAGATAACATACACTAATTCAGGAATCGCTCTTACCGATCAGAGTCAAGGTCTATAAAACGTTTGGACCAGTTGCAGGGTCCCATAGACTCCCTGCTAAAGACGGCTTACACCGCATTGCTGATAAGAAAAGCAGAGCAAGTTCTAAAGCATAATGAGCATGAGGAGCGCTCTTTGATCTAATTCCCATGGCCACCCTCTGAGTGGTTGACAGTGACATTCCGCGTGCGGCCTTATGTTGAGACACAGAGACAAGAGCGGCCAGGATGCTGGCGGCTCGTCATGCTGGGGCCGGGTCTACAATTCCTGAAACCATGAGGAGTGTTTGCCCACAATAGTTTTATGGGAACTCCTTTGTAGGTAACTCTGTTATTTTGTATCGTTGCCTTTAAGATTCTCTCTTTATCTTCCACCTTTGGCATTTTAATTATGATGTGTCTTGGTGTGGTGTTCTTTCGGTCTAGCTTGTTTGGGACTCTCTTTGCTTCCTGGACTTGTACGTCTATTTCCTGGACCAAATTTGGGAAGTTAGTTTTCATTTTTTCAAATACGTTTTCAGTCTCTTGCTCTTTCTCTTCTCCTTCTGGCACCGCTAGGATTCAGATGTTGGTATGTTTAAAGTTGTCCTAGATGTTCGATTCTTGTTTCTCCTTTCTCTTTTAGGCACATGTTTCTTTCTTTTTTTTTTCCACATTGCTGAATTGAATCCTGGCTTCTTCCTATCTCCGTCGGTTCCTTGTATATTTTTCTTCATTTCACTTTGTATAACCTTCACTTTTTTTATTTATTTTGTGGTTTTACTCAATAATTTCTTTGAGCATTCTGATTACCAGTGTTTTGAACTCTGCATCTCATGGGTTGCCTATCTACATTTCATATATTTCTTTATCTGGGTTTTGTTCTGTTCTTTCATGTGGGCCATATTTCTTTGCCTCTTCAACTTAGCAGCCTCCTTGTGTTTGTTTCTGTGTACTAGGTAGAACTGCCTTGACTCCGTGTCTTGGTAGCATGGCCTACTGTAGTACGTGTCCTATAGGGTCCCATCCCACAGCCTCCCCTATCACCCAAGCTGGGTACTTGAGGTGTGCCAGCGGTGTGGGCTGAGTACACCTTCCTCTTGTAGTTGAGCCTTGGTTGGTGTTGGCAGGTTATGGCGGTGGTGCCACACACACACACACACACACACACACACACACCGAAGCTCAGTTGGAAGTCGCTCTGTCCAGTAGAGGCCTCGTGGCCACAGCAGAACAAACTTACCCAGGACACTTTATTATATCTGGGGGAAGGAAGGTGACTGCCTCTCTAGCGGAGACCAGCAGCCAAACCTTCATCGCTCATGTCTTTTCCTGAGGAGGATACATACGAGAGATGCAAGGCTAAAATTCATAAATTGTCTATTGTATTCAGTTGTTTGACAGTAACAGATAACTTACACTAATTCAGGAATCGCTCTTACCGATCAGAGTCAAGGTCTATAAAACGTTTGGACCAGTTGCAGGGTCCCATAGACTCCCTGCTAAAGATAGCTTACACCGCATTGCTGATAAGAAAAGTAGAGCAAGTTCTAAAGCATAATGATCATGATGAGCGCTCTTTGATCTAATTCCTATGGGCACCCTCTGAGTGGTTGACAGTGACATTCCGCGTGCGGCCTTATGTTGAGACATAGAGACAAGAGCGGCCAGGATGCTGGCGGCTCGTCATGCTGGGGCCGGGTCTACAATTCCTGAAACCATGAGGAGTGTTTGCCCACAATAGTTTTATGGGAACTCCTTTGTAGGTAACTCTGTTATTTTGTATCGTTGCCTTTAAGATTCTCTCTTTATCTTCCACCTTTGGCATTTTAATTATGATGTGTCTTGGTGTGGTCTTCTTTCGGTCTAGCTTGTTTGGGACTCTCTTTGCTTCCTGGACTTGTACGTCTATTTCCTGGACCAAATTTGGGAAGTTAGTTTTCATTTTTTCAAATACGTTTTCAGTCTCTTGCTCTTTCTCTTCTCCTTCTGGCACCGCTAGGATTCAGATGTTGGTATGTTTAAAGTTGTCCTAGATGTTCGATTCCTGGTTCTCCTTTCTGTTTTGGGCACATGTTTCTTTCTTTCTTTTGTTCCACATTGCTGAATTGAATCCTGGCTTCTTCCTATCTCCGTTGGTTCCTTGTATATTTTTCTTCATTTCACTTTGTATATCCTTCACTCTTTTTTATTCATTTTGTGGTTTTACTCAATAATTTCTTTGAGCATTCTGATTACCAGTGTTTTGAACTCTGCATCTGATGGGTTGGCTATCTACATTTCATATATTTCTTTATCTGGGTTTTGTTCTGTTCTTTCATGTGGGCCATATTTCTTTGCCTCTTCAACTTAGCAGCCTCCTTGTGTTTGTTTCTGTGTACTAGGTAGAACTGCCTTGACTCCGTGTCTTGGTAGCATGGCCTACTGTAGTACGTGTCCTATAGGGTCCCATCCCACAGCCTCCCCTATCACCCAAGCTGGGTACTTGAGGTGTGCCAGCGGTGTGGGCTGAGTACACCTTCCTCTTGTAGTTGAGCCTTGGTTGGTGTTGGCAGGTTATGGCGGTGGTGCCACACACACACACACACACACACACACACACACCGAAGCTCAGTTGGAAGTCGCTCTGTCCAGTAGAGGCCTCGTGGCCACAGCAGAACAAACTTACCCAGGACACTTTATTATATCTGGGGGAAGGAAGGTGACTGCCTCTCTAGCGGAGACCAGCAGCCAAACCTTCATCGCTCATGTCTTATCCTGAGGAGGATACATACGAGAGATGCAAGGCTAAAATTCATAAATTGTCTATTGTATTCAGTTGTTTGACAGTAACAGATAACTTACACTAATTCAGGAATCGCTCTTACCGATCAGAGTCAAGGTCTATAAAACGTTTGGACCAGTTGCAGGGTCCCATAGACTCCCTGCTAAAGATAGCTTACACCGCATTGCTGATAAGAAAAGTAGAGCAAGTTCTAAAGCATAATGATCATGATGAGCGCTCTTTGATCTAATTCCCATGGGCACCCTCTGAGTGGTTGACAGTGACATTCCGCGTGCGGCCTTATGTTGAGACATAGAGACAAGAGCGGCCAGGATGCTGGCGGCTCGTCATGCTGGGGCCGGGTCTACAATTCCTGAAACCATGAGGAGTGTTTGCCCACAATAGTTTTATGGGAACTCCTTTGTAGGTAACTCTGTTATTTTGTATCATTGCCTTTAAGATTCTCTCTTTATCTTCCACCTTTGGCATTTTAATTATGATGTGTCTTGGTGTGGTGTTCTTTCGGTCTAGCTTGTTTGGGACTCTCTTTGCTTCCTGGACTTGTACGTCTATTTCCTGGACCAAATTTGGGAAGTTAGTTTTCATTTTTTCAAATACGTTTTCAGTCTCTTGCTCTTTCTCTTCTCCTTCTGGCACCGCTAGGATTCAGATGTTGGTATGTTTAAAGTTGTCCTAGATGTTCGATTCCTGGTTCTCCTTTCTGTTTTGGGCACATGTTTCTTTCTTTCTTTTGTTCCACATTGCTGAATTGAATCATGGCTTCTTCCTATCTCCGTTGGTTCCTTGTATATTTTTCTTCATTTCACTTTGTATATCCTTCACTCTTTTTTATTCATTTTGTGGTTTTACTCAATAATTTCTTTGAGCATTCTGATTACCAGTGTTTTGAACTCTGCATCTGATGGGTTGGCTATCTACATTTCATATATTTCTTTATCTGGGTTTTGTTCTGTTCTTTCATGTGGGCCATATTTCTTTGCCTCTTCAACTTAGCAGCCTCACTGTGTTTGTTTCTGTGTACTAGGTAGAACTGCCTTGACTCCGTGTCTTGGTAGCATGGCCTACTGTAGTACGTGTCCTATAGGGTCCCATCCCACAGCCTCCCCTATCACCCAAGCTGGGTACTTGAGGTGTGCCAGCGGTGTGGGCTGAGTACACCTTCCTCTTGTAGTTGAGCCTTGGTTGGTGTTGGCAGGTTATGGCGGTGGTGCCACACACACACACACACACACCCGAGGCTCAGTTGGAAGTCACTCTGTTCAGTAGAGGCCTCGTGGCCACAGCAGAACAAACTTACCCAGGACACTTTATTATATCTGGGGGAAGGAAGGTGACTGCCTCTCTAGCGGAGACCAGCAGCCAAACCTTCATCGCTCATGTCTTTTCTTGAGGAGGATACATACGAGAGATGCAAGGCTAAAATTCATAAATTGTCTATTGTATTCAGTTGTTTGACAGTAACAGATAACATACACTAATTCAGGAATCGCTCTTACCGATCAGAGTCAAGGTCTATAAAACGTTTGGACCAGTTGCAGGGTCCCATAGACTCCCTGCTAAAGACGGCTTACACCGCATTGCTGATAAGAAAAGCAGAGCAAGTTCTAAAGCATAATGAGCATGAGGAGCGCTCTTTGATCTAATTCCCATGGCCACCCTCTGAGTGGTTGACAGTGACATTCCGCGTGCGGCCTTATGTTGAGACACAGAGACAAGAGCGGCCAGGATGCTGGCGGCTCGTCATGCTGGGGCCGGGTCTACAATTCCTGAAACCATGAGGAGTGTTTGCCCACAATAGTTTTATGGGAACTCCTTTGTAGGTAACTCTGTTATTTTGTATCGTTGCCTTTAAGATTCTCTCTTTATCTTCCACCTTTGGCATTTTAATTATGATGTGTCTTGGTGTGGTGTTCTTTCGGTCTAGCTTGTTTGGGACTCTCTTTGCTTCCTGGACTTGTACGTCTATTTCCTGGACCAAATTTGGGAAGTTAGTTTTCATTTTTTCAAATACGTTTTCAGTCTCTTGCTCTTTCTCTTCTCCTTCTGGCACCGCTAGGATTCAGATGTTGGTATGTTTAAAGTTGTCCTAGATGTTCGATTCTTGTTTCTCCTTTCTCTTTTAGGCACATGTTTCTTTCTTTTTTTTTTCCACATTGCTGAATTGAATCCTGGCTTCTTCCTATCTCCGTCGGTTCCTTGTATATTTTTCTTCATTTCACTTTGTATAACCTTCACTTTTTTTATTTATTTTGTGGTTTTACTCAATAATTTCTTTGAGCATTCTGATTACCAGTGTTTTGAACTCTGCATCTCATGGGTTGCCTATCTACATTTCATATATTTCTTTATCTGGGTTTTGTTCTGTTCTTTCATGTGGGCCATATTTCTTTGCCTCTTCAACTTAGCAGCCTCCTTGTGTTTGTTTCTGTGTACTAGGTAGAACTGCCTTGACTCCGTGTCTTGGTAGCATGGCCTACTGTAGTACGTGTCCTATAGGGTCCCATCCCACAGCCTCCCCTATCACCCAAGCTGGGTACTTGAGGTGTGCCAGCGGTGTGGGCTGAGTACACCTTCCTCTTGTAGTTGAGCCTTGGTTGGTGTTGGCAGGTTATGGCGGTGGTGCCACACACACACACACACACACACACACACACACCGAAGCTCAGTTGGAAGTCGCTCTGTCCAGTAGAGGCCTCGTGGCCACAGCAGAACAAACTTACCCAGGACACTTTATTATATCTGGGGGAAGGAAGGTGACTGCCTCTCTAGCGGAGACCAGCAGCCAAACCTTCATCGCTCATGTCTTTTCCTGAGGAGGATACATACGAGAGATGCAAGGCTAAAATTCATAAATTGTCTATTGTATTCAGTTGTTTGACAGTAACAGATAACTTACACTAATTCAGGAATCGCTCTTACCGATCAGAGTCAAGGTCTATAAAACGTTTGGACCAGTTGCAGGGTCCCATAGACTCCCTGCTAAAGATAGCTTACACCGCATTGCTGATAAGAAAAGTAGAGCAAGTTCTAAAGCATAATGATCATGATGAGCGCTCTTTGATCTAATTCCCATGGGCACCCTCTGAGTGGTTGACAGTGACATTCCGCGTGCGGCCTTATGTTGAGACATAGAGACAAGAGCGGCCAGGATGCTGGCGGCTCGTCATGCTGGGGCCGGGTCTACAATTCCTGAAACCATGAGGAGTGTTTGCCCACAATAGTTTTATGGGAACTCCTTTGTAGGTAACTCTGTTATTTTGTATCATTGCCTTTAAGATTCTCTCTTTATCTTCCACCTTTGGCATTTTAATTATGATGTGTCTTGGTGTGGTGTTCTTTCGGTCTAGCTTGTTTGGGACTCTCTTTGCTTCCTGGACTTGTACGTCTATTTCCTGGACCAAATTTGGGAAGTTAGTTTTCATTTTTTCAAATACGTTTTCAGTCTCTTGCTCTTTCTCTTCTCCTTCTGGCACCGCTAGGATTCAGATGTTGGTATGTTTAAAGTTGTCCTAGATGTTCGATTCCTGGTTCTCCTTTCTGTTTTGGGCACATGTTTCTTTCTTTCTTTTGTTCCACATTGCTGAATTGAATCATGGCTTCTTCCTATCTCCGTTGGTTCCTTGTATATTTTTCTTCATTTCACTTTGTATATCCTTCACTCTTTTTTATTCATTTTGTGGTTTTACTCAATAATTTCTTTGAGCATTCTGATTACCAGTGTTTTGAACTCTGCATCTGATGGGTTGGCTATCTACATTTCATATATTTCTTTATCTGGGTTTTGTTCTGTTCTTTCATGTGGGCCATATTTCTTTGCCTCTTCAACTTAGCAGCCTCACTGTGTTTGTTTCTGTGTACTAGGTAGAACTGCCTTGACTCCGTGTCTTGGTAGCATGGCCTACTGTAGTACGTGTCCTATAGGGTCCCATCCCACAGCCTCCCCTATCACCCAAGCTGGGTACTTGAGGTGTGCCAGCGGTGTGGGCTGAGTACACCTTCCTCTTGTAGTTGAGCCTTGGTTGGTGTTGGCAGGTTATGGCGGTGGTGCCACACACACACACACACACACCCGAGGCTCAGTTGGAAGTCACTCTGTTCAGTAGAGGCCTCGTGGCCACAGCAGAACAAACTTACCCAGGACACTTTATTATATCTGGGGGAAGGAAGGTGACTGCCTCTCTAGCGGAGACCAGCAGCCAAACCTTCATCGCTCATGTCTTTTCTTGAGGAGGATACATACGAGAGATGCAAGGCTAAAATTCATAAATTGTCTATTGTATTCAGTTGTTTGACAGTAACAGATAACATACACTAATTCAGGAATCGCTCTTACCGATCAGAGTCAAGGTCTATAAAACGTTTGGACCAGTTGCAGGGTCCCATAGACTCCCTGCTAAAGACGGCTTACACCGCATTGCTGATAAGAAAAGCAGAGCAAGTTCTAAAGCATAATGAGCATGAGGAGCGCTCTTTGATCTAATTCCCATGGCCACCCTCTGAGTGGTTGACAGTGACATTCCGCGTGCGGCCTTATGTTGAGACACAGAGACAAGAGCGGCCAGGATGCTGGCGGCTCGTCATGCTGGGGCCGGGTCTACAATTCCTGAAACCATGAGGAGTGTTTGCCCACAATAGTTTTATGGGAACTCCTTTGTAGGTAACTCTGTTATTTTGTATCGTTGCCTTTAAGATTCTCTCTTTATCTTCCACCTTTGGCATTTTAATTATGATGTGTCTTGGTGTGGTGTTCTTTCGGTCTAGCTTGTTTGGGACTCTCTTTGCTTCCTGGACTTGTACGTCTATTTCCTGGACCAAATTTGGGAAGTTAGTTTTCATTTTTTCAAATACGTTTTCAGTCTCTTGCTCTTTCTCTTCTCCTTCTGGCACCGCTAGGATTCAGATGTTGGTATGTTTAAAGTTGTCCTAGATGTTCGATTCTTGTTTCTCCTTTCTCTTTTAGGCACATGTTTCTTTCTTTTTTTTTTCCACATTGCTGAATTGAATCCTGGCTTCTTCCTATCTCCGTCGGTTCCTTGTATATTTTTCTTCATTTCACTTTGTATAACCTTCACTTTTTTTATTTATATTGTGGTTTTACTCAATAATTTCTTTGAGCATTCTGATTACCAGTGTTTTGAACTCTGCATCTCATGGGTTGCCTATCTACATTTCATATATTTCTTTATCTGGGTTTTGTTCTGTTCTTTCATGTGGGCCATATTTCTTTGCCTCTTCAACTTAGCAGCCTCCTTGTGTTTGTTTCTGTGTACTAGGTAGAACTGCCTTGACTCCGTGTCTTGGTAGCATGGCCTACTGTAGTACGTGTCCTATAGGGTCCCATCCCACAGCCTCCCCTATCACCCAAGCTGGGTACTTGAGGTGTGCCAGCGGTGTGGGCTGAGTACACCTTCCTCTTGTAGTTGAGCCTTGGTTGGTGTTGGCAGGTTATGGCGGTGGTGCCACACACACACACACACACACACACACACACACCGAAGCTCAGTTGGAAGTCGCTCTGTCCAGTAGAGGCCTCGTGGCCACAGCAGAACAAACTTACCCAGGACACTTTATTATATCTGGGGGAAGGAAGGTGACTGCCTCTCTAGCGGAGACCAGCAGCCAAACCTTCATCGCTCATGTCTTTTCCTGAGGAGGATACATACGAGAGATGCAAGGCTAAAATTCATAAATTGTCTATTGTATTCAGTTGTTTGACAGTAACAGATAACTTACACTAATTCAGGAATCGCTCTTACCGATCAGAGTCAAGGTCTATAAAACGTTTGGACCAGTTGCAGGGTCCCATAGACTCCCTGCTAAAGATAGCTTACACCGCATTGCTGATAAGAAAAGTAGAGCAAGTTCTAAAGCATAATGATCATGATGAGCGCTCTTTGATCTAATTCCCATGGGCACCCTCTGAGTGGTTGACAGTGACATTCCGCGTGCGGCCTTATGTTGAGACATAGAGACAAGAGCGGCCAGGATGCTGGCGGCTCGTCATGCTGGGGCCGGGTCTACAATTCCTGAAACCATGAGGAGTGTTTGCCCACAATAGTTTTATGGGAACTCCTTTGTAGGTAACTCTGTTATTTTGTATCGTTGCCTTTAAGATTCTCTCTTTATCTTCCACCTTTGGCATTTTAATTATGATGTGTCTTGGTGTGGTCTTCTTTCGGTCTAGCTTGTTTGGGACTCTCTTTGCTTCCTGGACTTGTACGTCTATTTCCTGGACCAAATTTGGGAAGTTAGTTTTCATTTTTTCAAATACGTTTTCAGTCTCTTGCTCTTTCTCTTCTCCTTCTGGCACCGCTAGGATTCAGATGTTGGTATGTTTAAAGTTGTCCTAGATGTTCGATTCCTGGTTCTCCTTTCTGTTTTGGGCACATGTTTCTTTCTTTCTTTTGTTCCACATTGCTGAATTGAATCATGGCTTCTTCCTATCTCCGTTGGTTCCTTGTATATTTTTCTTCATTTCACTTTGTATATCCTTCACTCTTTTTTATTCATTTTGTGGTTTTACTCAATAATTTCTTTGAGCATTCTGATTACCAGTGTTTTGAACTCTGCATCTGATGGGTTGGCTATCTACATTTCATATATTTCTTTATCTGGGTTTTGTTCTGTTCTTTCATGTGGGCCATATTTCTTTGCCTCTTCAACTTAGCAGCCTCACTGTGTTTGTTTCTGTGTACTAGGTAGAACTGCCTTGACTCCGTGTCTTGGTAGCATGGCCTACTGTAGTACGTGTCCTATAGGGTCCCATCCCACAGCCTCCCCTATCACCCAAGCTGGGTACTTGAGGTGTGCCAGCGGTGTGGGCTGAGTACACCTTCCTCTTGTAGTTGAGCCTTGGTTGGTGTTGGCAGGTTATGGCGGTGGTGCCACACACACACACACACACACCCGAGGCTCAGTTGGAAGTCACTCTGTTCAGTAGAGGCCTCGTGGCCACAGCAGAACAAACTTACCCAGGACACTTTATTATATCTGGGGGAAGGAAGGTGACTGCCTCTCTAGCGGAGACCCGCAGCCAAACCTTCATCGCTCATGTCTTTTCTTGAGGAGGATACATACGAGAGATGCAAGGCTAAAATTCATAAATTGTCTATTGTATTCAGTTGTTTGACAGTAACAGATAACATACACTAATTCAGGAATCGCTCTTACCGATCAGAGTCAAGGTCTATAAAACGTTTGGACCAGTTGCAGGGTCCCATAGACTCCCTGCTAAAGACGGCTTACACCGCATTGCTGATAAGAAAAGCAGAGCAAGTTCTAAAGCATAATGAGCATGAGGAGCGCTCTTTGATCTAATTCCCATGGCCACCCTCTGAGTGGTTGACAGTGACATTCCGCGTGCGGCCTTATGTTGAGACACAGAGACAAGAGCGGCCAGGATGCTGGCGGCTCGTCATGCTGGGGCCGGGTCTACAATTCCTGAAACCATGAGGAGTGTTTGCCCACAATAGTTTTATGGGAACTCCTTTGTAGGTAACTCTGTTATTTTGTATCGTTGCCTTTAAGATTCTCTCTTTATCTTCCACCTTTGGCATTTTAATTATGATGTGTCTTGGTGTGGTGTTCTTTCGGTCTAGCTTGTTTGGGACTCTCTTTGCTTCCTGGACTTGTACGTCTATTTCCTGGACCAAATTTGGGAAGTTAGTTTTCATTTTTTCAAATACGTTTTCAGTCTCTTGCTCTTTCTCTTCTCCTTCTGGCACCGCTAGGATTCAGATGTTGGTATGTTTAAAGTTGTCCTAGATGTTCGATTCTTGTTTCTCCTTTCTCTTTTAGGCACATGTTTCTTTCTTATTTTTTTTCCACATTGCTGAATTGAATCCTGGCTTCTTCCTATCTCCGTCGGTTCCTTGTATATTTTTCTTCATTTCACTTTGTATAACCTTCACTTTTTTTTTTTATTTTGTGGTTTTACTCAATAATTTCTTTGAGCATTCTGATTACCAGTGTTTTGAACTCTGCATCTCATGGGTTGCCTATCTACATTTCATATATTTCTTTATCTGGGTTTTGTTCTGTTCTTTCATGTGGGCCATATTTCTTTGCCTCTTCAACTTAGCAGCCTCCTTGTGTTTGTTTCTGTGTACTAGGTAGAACTGCCTTGACTCCGTGTCTTGGTAGCATGGCCTACTGTAGTACGTGTCCTATAGGGTCCCATCCCACAGCCTCCCCTATCACCCAAGCTGGGTACTTGAGGTGTACCAGCGGTGTGGGCTGAGTACACCTTCCTCTTGTAGTTGAGCCTTGGTTGGTGTTGGCAGGTTATGGCGGTGGTGCCACACACACACACCACCCCCCCGAGGATCAGTTGGAAGTGACTCTGTTCAGTAGAGGCCTCGTGGCCACAGCAGAACAAACTTACCCAGGACACTTTATTATCTGTGGGGGAAGGAAGGTGACTGCCTCTCTAGCGGAGACCAGCAGCCAAACCTTCATCGCTCATGTCTTTTCTTGAGGAGGATACATACGAGAGATGCAAGGCTAAAATTCATAAATTGTCTATTGTATTCAGTTGTTTGACAGTAACAGATAACATACACTAATTCAGGAATCGCTCTTACCGATCAGAGTCAAGGTCTATAAAACGTTTGGACCAGTTGCAGGGTCCCATAGACTCCCTGCTAAAGACGGCTTACACCGCATTGCTGATAAGAAAAGCAGAGCAAGTTCTAAAGCATAATGAGCATGAGGAGCGCTCTTTGATCTAATTCCCATGGCCACCCTCTGAGTGGTTGACAGTGACATTCCGCGTGCGGCCTTATGTTGAGACATAGAGACAAGAGCGGCCAGGATGCTGGCGGCTCGTCATGCTGGGGCCGGGTCTACAATTCCTGAAACCATGAGGAGTGTTTGCCCACAATAGTTTTATGGGAACTCCTTTGTAGGTAACTCTGTTATTTTGTATCGTTGCCTTTAATATTCTCTCTTATCTTCCACCTTTGGCATTTTAATTATGATGTGTCTTGGTGTGGTCTTCTTTCGGTCTAGCTTGTTTGGGACTCTCTTTGCTTCCTGGACTTGTACGTCTATTTCCTGGACCAAATTTGGGAAGTTAGTTTTCATTTTTTCAAATACGTTTTCAGTCTCTTGCTCTTTCTCTTCTCCTTCTGGCACCGCTAGGATTCAGATGTTGGTATGTTTAAAGTTGTCCTAGATGTTCGATTCTTGTTTCTCCTTTCTGTTTTAGGCACATGTTTCTTTCTTTTTTTTTTTTCCACATTGTTGAATTGAATCCTGGCTTCTTCCTATCTCCGTTGGTTCCTTGTATATTTTTCTTCATTTCACTTTGTATAAACTTCACTTTTTTTTATTTATTTTGTGGTTTTACTCAATAATTTCTTTGAGCATTCTGATTACCAGTGTTTTGAACTCTGCATCTCATGGGTTGCCTATCTACATTTCATATATTTCTTTATCTGGGTTTTGTTCTGTTCTTTCATGTGGGCCATATTTCTTTGCCTCTTCAACTTAGCAGCCTCCTTGTGTTTGTTTCTGTGTACTAGGTAGAACTGCCTTGACTCCGTGTCTTGGTAGCATGGCCTACTGTAGTACGTGTCCTATAGGGTCCCATCCCACAGCCTCCCCTATCACCCAAGCTGGGTACTTGAGGTGTACCAGCGGTGTGGGCTGAGTACACCTTCCTCTTGTAGTTGAGCCTTGGTTGGTGTTGGCAGGTTATGGCGGTGGTGCCACACACACACACACACACACACACACACACACACACCGAAGCTCAGTTGGAAGTCGCTCTGTCCAGTAGAGGCCTCGTGGCCACAGCAGAACAAACTTACCCAGGACACTTTATTATATCTGGGGGAAGGAAGGTGACTGCCTCTCTAGCGGAGACCAGCAGCCAAACCTTCATCGCTCATGTCTTTTCCTGAGGAGGATACATACGAGAGATGCAAGGCTAAAATTCATAAATTGTCTATTGTATTCAGTTGTTTGACAGTAACAGATAACTTACACTAATTCAGGAATCGCTCTTACCGATCAGAGTCAAGGTCTATAAAACGTTTGGACCAGTTGCAGGGTCCCATAGACTCCCTGCTAAAGATAGCTTACACCGCATTGCTGATAAGAAAAGCAGAGCAAGTTCTAAAGCATAATGATCATGATGAGCGCTCTTTGATCTAATTCTCATGGCCACCCTCTGAGTGGTTGACAGTGACATTCCGCCTGCGGCCTTATGTTGAGACATAGAGACAAGAGCGGCCAGGATGCTGGCGGCTCGTCATGCTGGGGCCGGGTCTACAATTCCTGAAACCATGAGGAGTGTTTGCCCACAATAGTTTTATGGGAACTCCTTTGTAGGTAACTCTGTTATTTTGTATCGTTGCCTTTAAGATTCTCTCTTTATCTTCCACCTTTGGCATTTTAATTATGATGTGTCTTGGTGTGGTGTTCTTTCAGTCTAGCTTGTTTGGGACTCTCTTTGCTTCCTGGACTTGTACGTCTATTTCCTGGACCAAATTTGGGAAGTTAGTTTTCATTTTTTCAAATACGTTTTCAGTCTCTTGCTCTTTCTCTTCTCCTTCTGGCACCGCTAGGATTCAGATGTTGGTATGTTTAAAGTTGTCCTAGATGTTCGATTCTTGTTTCTCCTTTCTGTTTTAGGCACATGTTTCTTTCTTTTTTTTTTCCACATTGCTGAATTGAATCCTGGCTTCTTCCTATCTCCGTTGGTTCCTTGTATATTTTTCTTCATTTCACTTTGTATAAACTTCACTTTTTTTTATTTATTTTGTGGTTTTACTCAATAATTTCTTTGAGCATTCTGATTACCAGTGTTTTGAACTCTGCATCTGATGGGTTGGCTATCTACATTTCATATATTTCTTTATCTGGGTTTTGTTCTGTTCTTTCATGTGGGCCATATTTCTTTGCCTCTTCAACTTAGCAGCCTCCCTGTGTTTGTTTCTGTGTACTAGGTAGAACTGCCTTGACTCCGTGTCTTGGTAGCATGGCCTACTGTAGTACGTGTCCTATAGGGTCCCATTCCACACCCTCCCCTATCACCCAAGCTGGGTACTTGAGGTGTGCCAGCGGTGTGGGCTGAGTACACCTTCCTCTTGTAGTTGAGCCTTGGTTGGTGTTGGCAGGTTATGGCGGTGGTGCCACACACACACAAACACACACACACACACACACCCCGAAGCTCAGTTGGAAGTCGCTCTGTCCAGTAGAGGCCTCGTGGCCACAGCAGAACAAACTTACCCAGGACACTTTATTATATCTGGGGTAAGGAAGGTGACTGCCTCTCTAGCGGAGACCAGCAGCCAAACCTTCATCGCTCATGTCTTTTCTTGAGGAGGATACATACGAGAGATGCAAGGCTAAAATTCATAAATTGTCTATTGTATTCAGTTGTTTGACAGTAACAGATAACATACACTAATTCAGGAATCGCTCTTACCGATCAGAGTCAAGGTCTATAAAACGTTTGGACCAGTTGCAGGGTCCCATAGACTCCCTGCTAAAGACGGCTTACACCGCATTGCTGATAAGAAAAGCAGAGCAAGTTCTAAAGCATAATGAGCATGATGAGCGCTCTTTGATCTAATTCCCATGGCCACCCTCTGAGTGGTTGACAGTGACATTCCGCGTTCAGACTTATGTTGAGACATAGAGACAAGAGCGGCCAGGATGCTGACGGCTCGTCATGCTGGGGCCGGGTCTACAATTCCTGAAACCATGAGGAGTGTTTGCCCACAATAGTTTTATGGGAACTCCTTTGTAGGTAACTCTGTTATTTTGTATCGTTGCCTTTAAGATTCTCTCTTTATCTTCCACCTTTGGCATTTTAATTATGATGTGTCTTGGTGTGGTGTTCTTTCGGTCTAGCTTGTTTGGGACTCTCTTTGCTTCCTGGACTTGTACGTCTATTTCCTGGACCAAATTTGGGAAGTTAGTTTTCATTTTTTCAAATACGTTTTCAGTCTCTTGCTCTTTCTCTTCTCCTTCTGGCACCGCTAGGATTCAGATGTTGGTATGTTTAAAGTTGTCCTAGATGTTCGATTCCTGGTTCTCCTTTCTGTTTTGGGCACATGTTTCTTTCTTTCTTTTGTTCCACATTGCTGAATTGAATCCTGGCTTCTTCCTATCTCCGTTGGTTCCTTGTATATTTTTCTTCATTTCACTTTGTATATCCTTCACTCTTTTTTATTCATTTTGTGGTTTTACTCAATAATTTCTTTGAGCATTCTGATTACCAGTGTTTTGAACTCTGCATCTGATGGGTTGGCTATCTACATTTCATATATTTCTTTATCTGGGTTTTGTTCTGTTCTTTCATGTGGGCCATATTTCTTTGCCTCTTCAACTTAGCAGCCTCACTGTGTTTGTTTCTGTGTACTAGGTAGAACTGCCTTGACTCCGTGTCTTGGTAGCATGGCCTACTGTAGTACGTGTCCTATAGGGTCCCATCCCACAGCCTCCCCTATCACCCAAGCTGGGTACTTGAGGTGTGCCAGCGGTGTGGGCTGAGTACACCTTCCTCTTGTAGTTGAGCCTTGGTTGGTGTTGGCAGGTTATGGCGGTGGTGCCACACACACACACACACACACCCGAGGCTCAGTTGGAAGTCACTCTGTTCAGTAGAGGCCTCGTGGCCACAGCAGAACAAACTTACCCAGGACACTTTATTATATCTGGGGGAAGGAAGGTGACTGCCTCTCTAGCGGAGACCAGCAGCCAAACCTTCATCGCTCATGTCTTTTCTTGAGGAGGATACATACGAGAGATGCAAGGCTAAAATTCATAAATTGTCTATTGTATTCAGTTGTTTGACAGTAACAGATAACATACACTAATTCAGGAATCGCTCTTACCGATCAGAGTCAAGGTCTATAAAACGTTTGGACCAGTTGCAGGGTCCCATAGACTCCCTGCTAAAGACGGCTTACACCGCATTGCTGATAAGAAAAGCAGAGCAAGTTCTAAAGCATAATGAGCATGAGGAGCGCTCTTTGATCTAATTCCCATGGCCACCCTCTGAGTGGTTGACAGTGACATTCCGCGTGCGGCCTTATGTTGAGACACAGAGACAAGAGCGGCCAGGATGCTGGCGGCTCGTCATGCTGGGGCCGGGTCTACAATTCCTGAAACCATGAGGAGTGTTTGCCCACAATAGTTTTATGGGAACCCCTTTGTAGGTAACTCTGTTATTTTGTATCGTTGCCTTTAATATTCTCTCTTATCTTCCACCTTTGGCATTTTAATTATGATGTGTCTTGGTGTGGTGTTCTTTCGGTCTAGCTTGTTTGGGACTCTCTTTGCTTCCTGGACTTGTACGTCTATTTCCTGGACCATATTTGGGAAGTTAGTTTTCATTTTTTCAAATACGTTTTCAGTCTCTTGCTCTTTCTCTTCTCCTTCTGGCACCGCTAGGATTCAGATGTTGGTATGTTTAAAGTTGTCCTAGATGTTCGATTCTTGTTTCTCCTTTCTGTTTTAGGCACATGTTTCTTTCTTTTTTTTTTTCCACATTGTTGAATTGAATCCTGGCTTCTTCCTATCTCCGTTGGTTCCTTGTATATTTTTCTTCATTTCACTTTGTATAAACTTCACTTTTTTTTATTTATTTTGTGGTTTTACTCAATAATTTCTTTGAGCATTCTGATTACCAGTGTTTTGAACTCTGCATCTGATGGGTTGGCTATCTACATTTCATATATTTCTTTATCTGGGTTTTGTTCTGTTCTTTCATGTGGGCCATATTTCTTTGCCTCTTCAACTTAGCAGCCTCCTTGTGTTTGTTTCTGTGTACTAGGTAGAACTGCCTTGACTCCGTGTCTTGGTAGCATGGCCTACTGTAGTACGTGTCCTATAGGGTCCCATCCCACAGCCTCCCCTATCACCCAAGCTGGGTACTTGAGGTGTACCAGCGGTGTGGGCTGAGTACACCTTCCTCTTGTAGTTGAGCCTTGGTTGGTGTTGGCAGGTTATGGCGGTGGTGCCACACACACACACACACACACACACACACACACACACCGAAGCTCAGTTGGAAGTCGCTCTGTCCAGTAGAGGCGTCGTGGCCACAGCAGAACAAACTTACCCAGGACACTTTATTATATCTGGGGTAAGGAAGGTGACTGCCTCTCTAGCGGAGACCAGCAGCCAAACCTTCATCGCTCATGTCTTTTCCTGAGGAGGATACATACGAGAGATGCAAGGCTAAAATTCATAAATTGTCTATTGTATTCAGTTGTTTGACAGTAACAGATAACTTACACTAATTCAGGAATCGCTCTTACCGATCAGAGCCAAGGTCTATAAAACGTTTGGACCAGTTGCAGGGTCCCATAGACTCCCTGCTAAAGATAGCTTACACCGCATTGCTGATAAGAAAAGCAGAGCAAGTTCTAAAGCATAATGATCATGATGAGCGCTCTTTGATCTAATTCCCATGGCCACCCTCTGAGTGGTTGACAGTGACATTCCGCGTGCGGCCTTATGTTGAGACATAGAGACAAGAGCGGCCAGGATGCTGGCGGCTCGTCATGCTGGGGCCGGGTCTACAATTCCTGAAACCATGAGGAGTGTTTGCCCACAATAGTTTTATGGGAACTCCTTTGTAGGTAACTCTGTTATTTTGTATCATTGCCTTTAAGATTCTCTCTTTATCTTCCACCTTTGGCATTTTAATTATGATGTGTCTTGGTGTGGTGTTCTTTCGGTCTAGCTTGTTTGGGACTCTCTTTGCTTCCTGGACTTGTACGTCTATTTCCTGGACCAAATTTGGGAAGTTAGTTTTCATTTTTTCAAATACGTTTTCAGTCTCTTGCTCTTTCTCTTCTCCTTCTGGCACCGCTAGGATTCAGATGTTGGTATGTTTAAAGTTGTCCTAGATGTTCGATTCTTGTTTCTCCTTTCTCTTTTAGGCACATGTTTCTTTCTTTTTTTTTTCCACATTGCTGAATTGAATCCTGGCTTCTTCCTATCTCCGTCGGTTCCTTGTATATTTTTCTTCATTTCACTTTGTATAACCTTCACTTTTTTTAATTTATTTTGTGGTTTTACTCAATAATTTCTTTGAGCATTCTGATTACCAGTGTTTTGAACTCTGCATCTGATGGGTTGGCTATCTACATTTCATATATTTCTTTATCTGGGTTTTGTTCTGTTTTTTCATGTGGGCCATATTTCTTTGCCTCTTCAATTTAGCAGGCTCCCTGTGTTTGTTTCTGTGTACTAGGTAGAACTGCCTTGACTCCGGTTCTTGGTAGCATGACCTACTGTAGTACGTGGCCTATAAGGTCCCATTCCACAGCCTCCCCTATCACCCAAGCTGGGTACTTTACGTGTGCCAGCGGTGTGGGCTGAGTACACCTTCCTCTTGTAGTTGAGCCTTGGTTGGTGTTGGCAGGTTATGGCGGTGGTGCCACACACACACACACACACACCCCCTCCCGAGGCTCAGTTGGAAGTCGCTCTGTCCGGTAGAGGCCTCGTGGCCACAGCAGAACAAACTTACCCAGGACACTTTATTATATCTGGGGGAAGGAAGGTGACTGCCTCTCTAGCGGAGACCAGCAGCCAAACCTTCATCCCTCATGTCTTTTCTTGAGGAGGATACATACGAGAGATGCAAGGCTAAAATTCATAAATTGTCTATTGTATTCAGTTGTTTGACAGTAACAGATAACATACACTAATTCAGGAATCGCTCTTACCGATCAGAGTCAAGGTCTATAAAACGTTTGGACCAGTTGCAGGGTCCCATAGACTCCCTGCTAAAGATAGCTTACACCGCATTGCTGATAAGAAAAGCAGAGCAAGTTCTAAAGCATAATGAGCATGATGAGCGCTCTTTGATCTAATTCCCATGGCCACCCTCTGAGTGGTTGACAGTGACATTCCGCGTGCAGCCTTATGTTGAGACATAGAGACAAGAGCGGCCAGGATGCTGGCGGCTCGTCATGCTGGGGCCGGGTCTACAATTCCTGAAACCATGAGGAGTGTTTGCCCACAATAGTTTTATGGGAACTCCTTTGTAGGTAACTCTGTTATTTTCTATCGTTGCCTTTAAGATTCTCTCTTTATCTTCCACCTTTGGCATTTTAATTATGATGTGTCTTGGTGTGGTCTGCTTTCGGTCTAGCTTGTTTGGGACTCTCTTTGCTTCCTGGACTTGTACGTCTATTTCCTGGACCAAATTTGGGAAGTTAGTTTTCATTTTTTCAAATACGTTTTCAGTCTCTTGCTCTTTCTCTTCTCCTTCTGGCACCGCTAGGATTCAGATGTTGGTATGTTTAAAGTTGTCCTAGATGTTCGATTCTTGTTTTTCCTTTCTGTTTTGGGCACATGTTTCTTTCTTTCTTTTGTTCCACATTGCTGAATTGAATCCTGGCTTCTTCCTATCTCCGTTGGTTCCTTGTATATTTTTCTTCATTTCACTTTGTATAACCTTCACTTTTTTTAATTTATTTTGTGGTTTTACTCAATAATTTCTTTGAGCATTCTGATTACCAGTGTTTTGAACTCTGCATCTGATGGGTTGGCTATCTACATTTCATATATTTCTTTATCTGGGTTTTGTTCTGTTTTTTCATGTGGGCCATATTTCTTTGCCTCTTCAATTTAGCAGGCTCCCTGTGTTTGTTTCTGTGTACTAGGTAGAACTGCCTTGACTCCGGTTCTTGGTAGCATGACCTACTGTAGTACGTGGCCTATAAGGTCCCATTCCACAGCCTCCCCTATCACCCAAGCTGGGTACTTTACGTGTGCCAGCGGTGTGGGCTGAGTACACCTTCCTCTTGTAGTTGAGCCTTGGTTGGTGTTGGCAGGTTATGGCGGTGGTGCCACACACACACACACACACACCCCCTCCCGAGGCTCAGTTGGAAGTCGCTCTGTCCGGTAGAGGCCTCGTGGCCACAGCAGAACAAACTTACCCAGGACACTTTATTATATCTGGGGGAAGGAAGGTGACTGCCTCTCTAGCGGAGACCAGCAGCCAAACCTTCATCCCTCATGTCTTTTCTTGAGGAGGATACATACGAGAGATGCAAGGCTAAAATTCATAAATTGTCTATTGTATTCAGTTGTTTGACAGTAACAGATAACATACACTAATTCAGGAATCGCTCTTACCGATCAGAGTCAAGGTCTATAAAACGTTTGGACCAGTTGCAGGGTCCCATAGACTCCCTGCTAAAGATAGCTTACACCGCATTGCTGATAAGAAAAGCAGAGCAAGTTCTAAAGCATAATGAGCATGATGAGCGCTCTTTGATCTAATTCCCATGGCCACCCTCTGAGTGGTTGACAGTGACATTCCGCGTGCAGCCTTATGTTGAGACATAGAGACAAGAGCGGCCAGGATGCTGGCGGCTCGTCATGCTGGGGCCGGGTCTACAATTCCTGAAACCATGAGGAGTGTTTGCCCACAATAGTTTTATGGGAACTCCTTTGTAGGTAACTCTGTTATTTTCTATCGTTGCCTTTAAGATTCTCTCTTTATCTTCCACCTTTGGCATTTTAATTATGATGTGTCTTGGTGTGGTCTGCTTTCGGTCTAGCTTGTTTGGGACTCTCTTTGCTTGCTGGACTTGTACGTCTATTTCCTGGACCAAATTTGGGAAGTTAGTTTTCATTTTTTCAAATACGTTTTCAGTCTCTTGCTCTTTCTCTTCTCCTTCTGGCACCGCTAGGATTCAGATGTTGGTATGTTTAAAGTTGTCCTAGATGTTCGATTCTTGTTTTTCCTTTCTGTTTTGGGCACATGTTTCTTTCTTTCTTTTGTTCCACATTGCTGAATTGAATCCTGGCTTCTTCCTATCTCCGTTGGTTCCTTGTATATTTTTCTTCATTTCACTTTGTATAACCTTCACTTTTTTTAATTTATTTTGTGGTTTTACTCAATAATTTCTTTGAGCATTCTGATTACCAGTGTTTTGAACTCTGCATCTGATGGGTTGGCTATCTACATTTCATATATTTCTTTATCTGGGTTTTCTTCTGTTTTTTCATGTGGGCCATATTTCTTTGCCTCTTCAATTTAGCAGGCTCCCTGTGTTTGTTTCTGTGTACTAGGTAGAACTGCCTTGACTCCGGTTCTTGGTAGCATGACCTACTGTAGTACGTGGCCTATAAGGTCCCATTCCACAGCCTCCCCTATCACCCAAGCTGGGTACTTGAGGTGTGCCAGCGGTGTGGGCTGAGTACACCTTCCTCTTGTAGTTGAGCCTTGGTTGGTGTTGGCAGGTTATGGCGGTGGTGCCACACACACACACACACACACCCCCTCCCGAGGCTCAGTTGGAAGTCGCTCTGTCCGGTAGAGGCCTCGTGGCCACAGCAGAACAAACTTACCCAGGACACTTTATTATATCTGGGGGAAGGAAGGTGACTGCCTCTCTAGCGGAGACCAGCAGCCAAACCTTCATCCCTCATGTCTTTTCTTGAGGAGGATACATACGAGAGATGCAAGGCTAAAATTCATAAATTGTCTATTGTATTCAGTTGTTTGACAGTAACAGATAACATACACTAATTCAGGAATCGCTCTTACCGATCAGAGTCAAGGTCTATAAAACGTTTGGACCAGTTGCAGGGTCCCATAGACTCCCTGCTAAAGATAGCTTACACCGCATTGCTGATAAGAAAAGCAGAGCAAGTTCTAAAGCATAATGAGCATGATGAGCGCTCTTTGATCTAATTCCCATGGCCACCCTCTGAGTGGTTGACAGTGACATTCCGCGTGCGGCCTTATGTTGAGACATAGAGACAAGAGCGGCCAGGATGCTGGCGGCTCGTCATGCTGGGGCCGGGTCTACAATTCCTGAAACCATGAGGAGTGTTTGCCCACAATAGTTTTATGGGAACTCCTTTGTAGGTAACTCTGTTATTTTGTATCGTTGCCTTTAAGATTCTCTCTTTATCTTCCACCTTTGGCATTTTAATTATGATGTGTCTTGGTGTGGTCTTCTTTCGGTCTAGCTTGTTTGGGACTCTCTTTGCTTCCTGGACTTGTACGTCTATTTCCTGGACCAAATTTGGGAAGTTAGTTTTCATTTTTTCAAATACGTTTTCAGTCTCTTGCTCTTTCTCTTCTCCTTCTGGCACCGCTAGGATTCAGATGTTGGTATGTTTAAAGTTGTCCTAGATGTTCGATTCCTGGTTCTCCTTTCTGTTTTGGGCACATGTTTCTTTCTTTCTTTTGTTCCACATTGCTGAATTGAATCATGGCTTCTTCCTATCTCCGTTGGTTCCTTGTATATTTTTCTTCATTTCACTTTGTATATCCTTCACTCTTTTTTATTCATTTTGTGGTTTTACTCAATAATTTCTTTGAGCATTCTGATTACCAGTGTTTTGAACTCTGCATCTGATGGGTTGGCTATCTACATTTCATATATTTCTTTATCTGGGTTTTGTTCTGTTCTTTCATGTGGGCCATATTTCTTTGCCTCTTCAACTTAGCAGCCTCACTGTGTTTGTTTCTGTGTACTAGGTAGAACTGCCTTGACTCCGTGTCTTGGTAGCATGGCCTACTGTAGTACGTGTCCTATAGGGTCCCATCCCACAGCCTCCCCTATCACCCAAGCTGGGTACTTGAGGTGTGCCAGCGGTGTGGGCTGAGTACACCTTCCTCTTGTAGTTGAGCCTTGGTTGGTGTTGGCAGGTTATGGCGGTGGTGCCACACACACACACACACACACCCGAGGCTCAGTTGGAAGTCACTCTGTTCAGTAGAGGCCTCGTGGCCACAGCAGAACAAACTTACCCAGGACACTTTATTATATCTGGGGGAAGGAAGGTGACTGCCTCTCTAGCGGAGACCCGCAGCCAAACCTTCATCGCTCATGTCTTTTCTTGAGGAGGATACATACGAGAGATGCAAGGCTAAAATTCATAAATTGTCTATTGTATTCAGTTGTTTGACAGTAACAGATAACATACACTAATTCAGGAATCGCTCTTACCGATCAGAGTCAAGGTCTATAAAACGTTTGGACCAGTTGCAGGGTCCCATAGACTCCCTGCTAAAGACGGCTTACACCGCATTGCTGATAAGAAAAGCAGAGCAAGTTCTAAAGCATAATGAGCATGAGGAGCGCTCTTTGATCTAATTCCCATGGCCACCCTCTGAGTGGTTGACAGTGACATTCCGCGTGCGGCCTTATGTTGAGACACAGAGACAAGAGCGGCCAGGATGCTGGCGGCTCGTCATGCTGGGGCCGGGTCTACAATTCCTGAAACCATGAGGAGTGTTTGCCCACAATAGTTTTATGGGAACTCCTTTGTAGGTAACTCTGTTATTTTGTATCGTTGCCTTTAAGATTCTCTCTTTATCTTCCACCTTTGGCATTTTAATTATGATGTGTCTTGGTGTGGTGTTCTTTCGGTCTAGCTTGTTTGGGACTCTCTTTGCTTCCTGGACTTGTACGTCTATTTCCTGGACCAAATTTGGGAAGTTAGTTTTCATTTTTTCAAATACGTTTTCAGTCTCTTGCTCTTTCTCTTCTCCTTCTGGCACCGCTAGGATTCAGATGTTGGTATGTTTAAAGTTGTCCTAGATGTTCGATTCTTGTTTCTCCTTTCTCTTTTAGGCACATGTTTCTTTCTTATTTTTTTTCCACATTGCTGAATTGAATCCTGGCTTCTTCCTATCTCCGTCGGTTCCTTGTATATTTTTCTTCATTTCACTTTGTATAACCTTCACTTTTTTTTTTTATTTTGTGGTTTTACTCAATAATTTCTTTGAGCATTCTGATTACCAGTGTTTTGAACTCTGCATCTCATGGGTTGCCTATCTACATTTCATATATTTCTTTATCTGGGTTTTGTTCTGTTCTTTCATGTGGGCCATATTTCTTTGCCTCTTCAACTTAGCAGCCTCCTTGTGTTTGTTTCTGTGTACTAGGTAGAACTGCCTTGACTCCGTGTCTTGGTAGCATGGCCTACTGTAGTACGTGTCCTATAGGGTCCCATCCCACAGCCTCCCCTATCACCCAAGCTGGGTACTTGAGGTGTACCAGCGGTGTGGGCTGAGTACACCTTCCTCTTGTAGTTGAGCCTTGGTTGGTGTTGGCAGGTTATGGCGGTGGTGCCACACACACACACCACCCCCCCGAGGATCAGTTGGAAGTGACTCTGTTCAGTAGAGGCCTCGTGGCCACAGCAGAACAAACTTACCCAGGACACTTTATTATCTGTGGGGGAAGGAAGGTGACTGCCTCTCTAGCGGAGACCAGCAGCCAAACCTTCATCGCTCATGTCTTTTCTTGAGGAGGATACATACGAGAGATGCAAGGCTAAAATTCATAAATTGTCTATTGTATTCAGTTGTTTGACAGTAACAGATAACATACACTAATTCAGGAATCGCTCTTACCGATCAGAGTCAAGGTCTATAAAACGTTTGGACCAGTTGCAGGGTCCCATAGACTCCCTGCTAAAGACGGCTTACACCGCATTGCTGATAAGAAAAGCAGAGCAAGTTCTAAAGCATAATGAGCATGAGGAGCGCTCTTTGATCTAATTCCCATGGCCACCCTCTGAGTGGTTGACAGTGACATTCCGCGTGCGGCCTTATGTTGAGACATAGAGACAAGAGCGGCCAGGATGCTGGCGGCTCGTCATGCTGGGGCCGGGTCTACAATTCCTGAAACCATGAGGAGTGTTTGCCCACAATAGTTTTATGGGAACTCCTTTGTAGGTAACTCTGTTATTTTGTATCGTTGCCTTTAATATTCTCTCTTATCTTCCACCTTTGGCATTTTAATTATGATGTGTCTTGGTGTGGTCTTCTTTCGGTCTAGCTTGTTTGGGACTCTCTTTGCTTCCTGGACTTGTACGTCTATTTCCTGGACCAAATTTGGGAAGTTAGTTTTCATTTTTTCAAATACGTTTTCAGTCTCTTGCTCTTTCTCTTCTCCTTCTGGCACCGCTAGGATTCAGATGTTGGTATGTTTAAAGTTGTCCTAGATGTTCGATTCTTGTTTCTCCTTTCTGTTTTAGGCACATGTTTCTTTCTTTTTTTTTTTTCCACATTGTTGAATTGAATCCTGGCTTCTTCCTATCTCCGTTGGTTCCTTGTATATTTTTCTTCATTTCACTTTGTATAAACTTCACTTTTTTTTATTTATTTTGTGGTTTTACTCAATAATTTCTTTGAGCATTCTGATTACCAGTGTTTTGAACTCTGCATCTCATGGGTTGCCTATCTACATTTCATATATTTCTTTATCTGGGTTTTGTTCTGTTCTTTCATGTGGGCCATATTTCTTTGCCTCTTCAACTTAGCAGCCTCCTTGTGTTTGTTTCTGTGTACTAGGTAGAACTGCCTTGACTCCGTGTCTTGGTAGCATGGCCTACTGTAGTACGTGTCCTATAGGGTCCCATCCCACAGCCTCCCCTATCACCCAAGCTGGGTACTTGAGGTGTACCAGCGGTGTGGGCTGAGTACACCTTCCTCTTGTAGTTGAGCCTTGGTTGGTGTTGGCAGGTTATGGCGGTGGTGCCACACACACACACACACACACACACACACACACACACACCGAAGCTCAGTTGGAAGTCGCTCTGTCCAGTAGAGGCCTCGTGGCCACAGCAGAACAAACTTACCCAGGACACTTTATTATATCTGGGGGAAGGAAGGTGACTGCCTCTCTAGCGGAGACCAGCAGCCAAACCTTCATCGCTCATGTCTTTTCCTGAGGAGGATACATACGAGAGATGCAAGGCTAAAATTCATAAATTGTCTATTGTATTCAGTTGTTTGACAGTAACAGATAACTTACACTAATTCAGGAATCGCTCTTACCGATCAGAGTCAAGGTCTATAAAACGTTTGGACCAGTTGCAGGGTCCCATAGACTCCCTGCTAAAGATAGCTTACACCGCATTGCTGATAAGAAAAGCAGAGCAAGTTCTAAAGCATAATGATCATGATGAGCGCTCTTTGATCTAATTCTCATGGCCACCCTCTGAGTGGTTGACAGTGACATTCCGCCTGCGGCCTTATGTTGAGACATAGAGACAAGAGCGGCCAGGATGCTGGCGGCTCGTCATGCTGGGGCCGGGTCTACAATTCCTGAAACCATGAGGAGTGTTTGCCCACAATAGTTTTATGGGAACTCCTTTGTAGGTAACTCTGTTATTTTGTATCGTTGCCTTTAAGATTCTCTCTTTATCTTCCACCTTTGGCATTTTAATTATGATGTGTCTTGGTGTGGTGTTCTTTCAGTCTAGCTTGTTTGGGACTCTCTTTGCTTCCTGGACTTGTACGTCTATTTCCTGGACCAAATTTGGGAAGTTAGTTTTCATTTTTTCAAATACGTTTTCAGTCTCTTGCTCTTTCTCTTCTCCTTCTGGCACCGCTAGGATTCAGATGTTGGTATGTTTAAAGTTGTCCTAGATGTTCGATTCTTGTTTCTCCTTTCTGTTTTAGGCACATGTTTCTTTCTTTTTTTTTTCCACATTGCTGAATTGAATCCTGGCTTCTTCCTATCTCCGTTGGTTCCTTGTATATTTTTCTTCATTTCACTTTGTATAAACTTCACTTTTTTTTATTTATTTTGTGGTTTTACTCAATAATTTCTTTGAGCATTCTGATTACCAGTGTTTTGAACTCTGCATCTGATGGGTTGGCTATCTACATTTCATATATTTCTTTATCTGGGTTTTGTTCTGTTCTTTCATGTGGGCCATATTTCTTTGCCTCTTCAACTTAGCAGCCTCCCTGTGTTTGTTTCTGTGTACTAGGTAGAACTGCCTTGACTCCGTGTCTTGGTAGCATGGCCTACTGTAGTACGTGTCCTATAGGGTCCCATTCCACACCCTCCCCTATCACCCAAGCTGGGTACTTGAGGTGTGCCAGCGGTGTGGGCTGAGTACACCTTCCTCTTGTAGTTGAGCCTTGGTTGGTGTTGGCAGGTTATGGCGGTGGTGCCACACACACACAAACACACACACACACACACACCCCGAAGCTCAGTTGGAAGTCGCTCTGTCCAGTAGAGGCCTCGTGGCCACAGCAGAACAAACTTACCCAGGACACTTTATTATATCTGGGGGAAGGAAGGTGACTGCCTCTCTAGCGGAGACCAGCAGCCAAACCTTCATCCCTCATGTCTTTTCTTGAGGAGGATACATACGAGAGATGCAAGGCTAAAATTCATAAATTGTCTATTGTATTCAGTTGTTTGACAGTAACAGATAACATACACTAATTCAGGAATCGCTCTTACCGATCAGAGTCAAGGTCTATAAAACGTTTGGACCAGTTGCAGGGTCCCATAGACTCCCTGCTAAAGATAGCTTACACCGCATTGCTGATAAGAAAAGCAGAGCAAGTTCTAAAGCATAATGAGCATGATGAGCGCTCTTTGATCTAATTCCCATGGCCACCCTCTGAGTGGTTGACAGTGACATTCCGCGTGCGGCCTTATGTTGAGACATAGAGACAAGAGCGGCCAGGATGCTGGCGGCTCGTCATGCTGGGGCCGGGTCTACAATTCCTGAAACCATGAGGAGTGTTTGCCCACAATAGTTTTATGGGAACTCCTTTGTAGGTAACTCTGTTATTTTGTATCGTTGCCTTTAAGATTCTCTCTTTATCTTCCACCTTTGGCATTTTAATTATGATGTGTCTTGGTGTGGTCTTCTTTCGGTCTAGCTTGTTTGGGACTCTCTTTGCTTCCTGGACTTGTACGTCTATTTCCTGGACCAAATTTGGGAAGTTAGTTTTCATTTTTTCAAATACGTTTTCAGTCTCTTGCTCTTTCTCTTCTCCTTCTGGCACCGCTAGGATTCAGATGTTGGTATGTTTAAAGTTGTCCTAGATGTTCGATTCCTGGTTCTCCTTTCTGTTTTGGGCACATGTTTCTTTCTTTCTTTTGTTCCACATTGCTGAATTGAATCATGGCTTCTTCCTATCTCCGTTGGTTCCTTGTATATTTTTCTTCATTTCACTTTGTATATCCTTCACTCTTTTTTATTCATTTTGTGGTTTTACTCAATAATTTCTTTGAGCATTCTGATTACCAGTGTTTTGAACTCTGCATCTGATGGGTTGGCTATCTACATTTCATATATTTCTTTATCTGGGTTTTGTTCTGTTCTTTCATGTGGGCCATATTTCTTTGCCTCTTCAACTTAGCAGCCTCACTGTGTTTGTTTCTGTGTACTAGGTAGAACTGCCTTGACTCCGTGTCTTGGTAGCATGGCCTACTGTAGTACGTGTCCTATAGGGTCCCATCCCACAGCCTCCCCTATCACCCAAGCTGGGTACTTGAGGTGTGCCAGCGGTGTGGGCTGAGTACACCTTCCTCTTGTAGTTGAGCCTTGGTTGGTGTTGGCAGGTTATGGCGGTGGTGCCACACACACACACACACACACCCGAGGCTCAGTTGGAAGTCACTCTGTTCAGTAGAGGCCTCGTGGCCACAGCAGAACAAACTTACCCAGGACACTTTATTATATCTGGGGGAAGGAAGGTGACTGCCTCTCTAGCGGAGACCCGCAGCCAAACCTTCATCGCTCATGTCTTTTCTTGAGGAGGATACATACGAGAGATGCAAGGCTAAAATTCATAAATTGTCTATTGTATTCAGTTGTTTGACAGTAACAGATAACATACACTAATTCAGGAATCGCTCTTACCGATCAGAGTCAAGGTCTATAAAACGTTTGGACCAGTTGCAGGGTCCCATAGACTCCCTGCTAAAGACGGCTTACACCGCATTGCTGATAAGAAAAGCAGAGCAAGTTCTAAAGCATAATGAGCATGAGGAGCGCTCTTTGATCTAATTCCCATGGCCACCCTCTGAGTGGTTGACAGTGACATTCCGCGTGCGGCCTTATGTTGAGACACAGAGACAAGAGCGGCCAGGATGCTGGCGGCTCGTCATGCTGGGGCCGGGTCTACAATTCCTGAAACCATGAGGAGTGTTTGCCCACAATAGTTTTATGGGAACTCCTTTGTAGGTAACTCTGTTATTTTGTATCGTTGCCTTTAAGATTCTCTCTTTATCTTCCACCTTTGGCATTTTAATTATGATGTGTCTTGGTGTGGTGTTCTTTCGGTCTAGCTTGTTTGGGACTCTCTTTGCTTCCTGGACTTGTACGTCTATTTCCTGGACCAAATTTGGGAAGTTAGTTTTCATTTTTTCAAATACGTTTTCAGTCTCTTGCTCTTTCTCTTCTCCTTCTGGCACCGCTAGGATTCAGATGTTGGTATGTTTAAAGTTGTCCTAGATGTTCGATTCTTGTTTCTCCTTTCTCTTTTAGGCACATGTTTCTTTCTTATTTTTTTTCCACATTGCTGAATTGAATCCTGGCTTCTTCCTATCTCCGTCGGTTCCTTGTATATTTTTCTTCATTTCACTTTGTATAACCTTCACTTTTTTTTTTTATTTTGTGGTTTTACTCAATAATTTCTTTGAGCATTCTGATTACCAGTGTTTTGAACTCTGCATCTCATGGGTTGCCTATCTACATTTCATATATTTCTTTATCTGGGTTTTGTTCTGTTCTTTCATGTGGGCCATATTTCTTTGCCTCTTCAACTTAGCAGCCTCCTTGTGTTTGTTTCTGTGTACTAGGTAGAACTGCCTTGACTCCGTGTCTTGGTAGCATGGCCTACTGTAGTACGTGTCCTATAGGGTCCCATCCCACAGCCTCCCCTATCACCCAAGCTGGGTACTTGAGGTGTACCAGCGGTGTGGGCTGAGTACACCTTCCTCTTGTAGTTGAGCCTTGGTTGGTGTTGGCAGGTTATGGCGGTGGTGCCACACACACACACCACCCCCCCGAGGATCAGTTGGAAGTGACTCTGTTCAGTAGAGGCCTCGTGGCCACAACAGAACAAACTTACCCAGGACACTTTATTATCTGTGGGGGAAGGAAGGTGACTGCCTCTCTAGCGGAGACCAGCAGCCAAACCTTCATCGCTCATGTCTTTTCTTGAGGAGGATACATACGAGAGATGCAAGGCTAAAATTCATAAATTGTCTATTGTATTCAGTTGTTTGACAGTAACAGATAACATACACTAATTCAGGAATCGCTCTTACCGATCAGAGTCAAGGTCTATAAAACGTTTGGACCAGTTGCAGGGTCCCATAGACTCCCTGCTAAAGACGGCTTACACCGCATTGCTGATAAGAAAAGCAGAGCAAGTTCTAAAGCATAATGAGCATGAGGAGCGCTCTTTGATCTAATTCCCATGGCCACCCTCTGAGTGGTTGACAGTGACATTCCGCGTGCGGCCTTATGTTGAGACATAGAGACAAGAGCGGCCAGGATGCTGGCGGCTCGTCATGCTGGGGCCGGGTCTACAATTCCTGAAACCATGAGGAGTGTTTGCCCACAATAGTTTTATGGGAACTCCTTTGTAGGTAACTCTGTTATTTTGTATCGTTGCCTTTAATATTCTCTCTTATCTTCCACCTTTGGCATTTTAATTATGATGTGTCTTGGTGTGGTCTTCTTTCGGTCTAGCTTGTTTGGGACTCTCTTTGCTTCCTGGACTTGTACGTCTATTTCCTGGACCAAATTTGGGAAGTTAGTTTTCATTTTTTCAAATACGTTTTCAGTCTCTTGCTCTTTCTCTTCTCCTTCTGGCACCGCTAGGATTCAGATGTTGGTATGTTTAAAGTTGTCCTAGATGTTCGATTCTTGTTTCTCCTTTCTGTTTTAGGCACATGTTTCTTTCTTTTTTTTTTTTCCACATTGTTGAATTGAATCCTGGCTTCTTCCTATCTCCGTTGGTTCCTTGTATATTTTTCTTCATTTCACTTTGTATAAACTTCACTTTTTTTTATTTATTTTGTGGTTTTACTCAATAATTTCTTTGAGCATTCTGATTACCAGTGTTTTGAACTCTGCATCTCATGGGTTGCCTATCTACATTTCATATATTTCTTTATCTGGGTTTTGTTCTGTTCTTTCATGTGGGCCATATTTCTTTGCCTCTTCAACTTAGCAGCCTCCTTGTGTTTGTTTCTGTGTACTAGGTAGAACTGCCTTGACTCCGTGTCTTGGTAGCATGGCCTACTGTAGTACGTGTCCTATAGGGTCCCATCCCACAGCCTCCCCTATCACCCAAGCTGGGTACTTGAGGTGTACCAGCGGTGTGGGCTGAGTACACCTTCCTCTTGTAGTTGAGCCTTGGTTGGTGTTGGCAGGTTATGGCGGTGGTGCCACACACACACACACACACACACACACACACACACACCGAAGCTCAGTTGGAAGTCGCTCTGTCCAGTAGAGGCCTCGTGGCCACAGCAGAACAAACTTACCCAGGACACTTTATTATATCTGGGGGAAGGAAGGTGACTGCCTCTCTAGCGGAGACCAGCAGCCAAACCTTCATCGCTCATGTCTTTTCCTGAGGAGGATACATACGAGAGATGCAAGGCTAAAATTCATAAATTGTCTATTGTATTCAGTTGTTTGACAGTAACAGATAACTTACACTAATTCAGGAATCGCTCTTACCGATCAGAGTCAAGGTCTATAAAACGTTTGGACCAGTTGCAGGGTCCCATAGACTCCCTGCTAAAGATAGCTTACACCGCATTGCTGATAAGAAAAGCAGAGCAAGTTCTAAAGCATAATGATCATGATGAGCGCTCTTTGATCTAATTCTCATGGCCACCCTCTGAGTGGTTGACAGTGACATTCCGCCTGCGGCCTTATGTTGAGACATAGAGACAAGAGCGGCCAGGATGCTGGCGGCTCGTCATGCTGGGGCCGGGTCTACAATTCCTGAAACCATGAGGAGTGTTTGCCCACAATAGTTTTATGGGAACTCCTTTGTAGGTAACTCTGTTATTTTGTATCGTTGCCTTTAAGATTCTCTCTTTATCTTCCACCTTTGGCATTTTAATTATGATGTGTCTTGGTGTGGTGTTCTTTCAGTCTAGCTTGTTTGGGACTCTCTTTGCTTCCTGGACTTGTACGTCTATTTCCTGGACCAAATTTGGGAAGTTAGTTTTCATTTTTTCAAATACGTTTTCAGTCTCTTGCTCTTTCTCTTCTCCTTCTGGCACCGCTAGGATTCAGATGTTGGTATGTTTAAAGTTGTCCTAGATGTTCGATTCTTGTTTCTCCTTTCTGTTTTAGGCACATGTTTCTTTCTTTTTTTTTTCCACATTGCTGAATTGAATCCTGGCTTCTTCCTATCTCCGTTGGTTCCTTGTATATTTTTCTTCATTTCACTTTGTATAAACTTCACTTTTTTTTATTTATTTTGTGGTTTTACTCAATAATTTCTTTGAGCATTCTGATTACCAGTGTTTTGAACTCTGCATCTGATGGGTTGGCTATCTACATTTCATATATTTCTTTATCTGGGTTTTGTTCTGTTCTTTCATGTGGGCCATATTTCTTTGCCTCTTCAACTTAGCAGCCTCCCTGTGTTTGTTTCTGTGTACTAGGTAGAACTGCCTTGACTCCGTGTCTTGGTAGCATGGCCTACTGTAGTACGTGTCCTATAGGGTCCCATTCCACACCCTCCCCTATCACCCAAGCTGGGTACTTGAGGTGTGCCAGCGGTGTGGGCTGAGTACACCTTCCTCTTGTAGTTGAGCCTTGGTTGGTGTTGGCAGGTTATGGCGGTGGTGCCACACACACACAAACACACACACACACACACACCCCGAAGCTCAGTTGGAAGTCGCTCTGTCCAGTAGAGGCCTCGTGGCCACAGCAGAACAAACTTACCCAGGACACTTTATTATATCTGGGGTAAGGAAGGTGACTGCCTCTCTAGCGGAGACCAGCAGCCAAACCTTCATCGCTCATGTCTTTTCTTGAGGAGGATACATACGAGAGATGCAAGGCTAAAATTCATAAATTGTCTATTGTATTCAGTTGTTTGACAGTAACAGATAACATACACTAATTCAGGAATCGCTCTTACCGATCAGAGTCAAGGTCTATAAAACGTTTGGACCAGTTGCAGGGTCTCATAGACTCCCTGCTAAAGACGGCTTACACCGCATTGCTGATAAGAAAAGCAGAGCAAGTTCTAAAGCATAATGAGCATGATGAGCGCTCTTTGATCTAATTCCCATGGCCACCCTCTGAGTGGTTGACAGTGACATTCCGCGTTCAGACTTATGTTGAGACATAGAGACAAGAGCGGCCAGGATGCTGACGGCTCGTCATGCTGGGGCCGGGTCTACAATTCCTGAAACCATGAGGAGTGTTTGCCCACAATAGTTTTATGGGAACTCCTTTGTAGGTAACTCTGTTATTTTCTATCGTTGCCTTTAAGATTCTCTCTTTATCTTCCACCTTTGGCATTTTAATTATGATGTGTCTTGGTGTGGTCTGCTTTCGGTCTAGCTTGTTTGGGACTCTCTTTGCTTGCTGGACTTGTACGTCTATTTCCTGGACCAAATTTGGGAAGTTAGTTTTCATTTTTTCAAATACGTTTTCAGTCTCTTGCTCTTTCTCTTCTCCTTCTGGCACCGCTAGGATTCAGATGTTGGTATGTTTAAAGTTGTCCTAGATGTTCGATTCTTGTTTTTCCTTTCTGTTTTGGGCACATGTTTCTTTCTTTCTTTTGTTCCACATTGCTGAATTGAATCCTGGCTTCTTCCTATCTCCGTTGGTTCCTTGTATATTTTTCTTCATTTCACTTTGTATAACCTTCACTTTTTTTAATTTATTTTGTGGTTTTACTCAATAATTTCTTTGAGCATTCTGATTACCAGTGTTTTGAACTCTGCATCTGATGGGTTGGCTATCTACATTTCATATATTTCTTTATCTGGGTTTTGTTCTGTTTTTTCATGTGGGCCATATTTCTTTGCCTCTTCAATTTAGCAGGCTCCCTGTGTTTGTTTCTGTGTACTAGGTAGAACTGCCTTGACTCCGGTTCTTGGTAGCATGACCTACTGTAGTACGTGGCCTATAAGGTCCCATTCCACAGCCTCCCCTATCACCCAAGCTGGGTACTTGAGGTGTGCCAGCGGTGTGGGCTGAGTACACCTTCCTCTTGTAGTTGAGCCTTGGTTGGTGTTGGCAGGTTATGGCGGTGGTGCCACACACACACACACACACACCCCCTCCCGAGGCTCAGTTGGAAGTCGCTCTGTCCGGTAGAGGCCTCGTGGCCACAGCAGAACAAACTTACCCAGGACACTTTATTATATCTGGGGGAAGGAAGGTGACTGCCTCTCTAGCGGAGACCAGCAGCCAAACCTTCATCCCTCATGTCTTTTCTTGAGGAGGATACATACGAGAGATGCAAGGCTAAAATTCATAAATTGTCTATTGTATTCAGTTGTTTGACAGTAACAGATAACATACACTAATTCAGGAATCGCTCTTACCGATCAGAGTCAAGGTCTATAAAACGTTTGGACCAGTTGCAGGGTCCCATAGACTCCCTGCTAAAGATAGCTTACACCGCATTGCTGATAAGAAAAGCAGAGCAAGTTCTAAAGCATAATGAGCATGATGAGCGCTCTTTGATCTAATTCCCATGGCCACCCTCTGAGTGGTTGACAGTGACATTCCGCGTGCAGCCTTATGTTGAGACATAGAGACAAGAGCGGCCAGGATGCTGGCGGCTCGTCATGCTGGGGCCGGGTCTACAATTCCTGAAACCATGAGGAGTGTTTGCCCACAATAGTTTTATGGGAACTCCTTTGTAGGTAACTCTGTTATTTTCTATCGTTGCCTTTAAGATTCTCTCTTTATCTTCCACCTTTGGCATTTTAATTATGATGTGTCTTGGTGTGGTCTGCTTTCGGTCTAGCTTGTTTGGGACTCTCTTTGCTTGCTGGACTTGTACGTCTATTTCCTGGACCAAATTTGGGAAGTTAGTTTTCATTTTTTCAAATACGTTTTCAGTCTCTTGCTCTTTCTCTTCTCCTTCTGGCACCGCTAGGATTCAGATGTTGGTATGTTTAAAGTTGTCCTAGATGTTCGATTCTTGTTTTTCCTTTCTGTTTTGGGCACATGTTTCTTTCTTTCTTTTTTTCCACATTGTTGAATTGAATCCTGGCTTCTTCCTATCTCCGTTGGTTCCTTGTATATTTTTCTTCATTTCACTTTGTATAAACTTCACTTTTTTTTATTTATTTTGTGGTTTTACTCAATAATTTCTTTGAGCATTCTGATTACCAGTGTTTTGAACTCTGCATCTGATGGGTTGGCTATCTACATTTCATATATTTCTTTATCTGGGTTTTGTTCTGTTCTTTCATGTGGGCCATATTTCTTTGCCTCTTCAATTTAGCAGGCTCCCTGTGTTTGTTTCTGTGTACTAGGTAGAACTGCCTTGACTCCGTGTCTTGGTAGCATGGCCTACTGTAGTACGTGTCCTATAGGGTCCCATCCCACAGCCTCCCCTATCACCCAAGCTGGGTACTTGAGGTGTACCAGCGGTGTGGGCTGAGTACACCTTCCTCTTGTAGTTGAGCCTTGGTTGGTGTTGGCAGGTTATGGCGGTGGTGCCACACACACACACACACACACACACACACACACACACCGAAGCTCAGTTGGAAGTCGCTCTGTCCAGTAGAGGCGTCGTGGCCACAGCAGAACAAACTTACCCAGGACACTTTATTATATCTGGGGTAAGGAAGGTGACTGCCTCTCTAGCGGAGACCAGCAGCCAAACCTTCATCGCTCATGTCTTTTCCTGAGGAGGATACATACGAGAGATGCAAGGCTAAAATTCATAAATTGTCTATTGTATTCAGTTGTTTGACAGTAACAGATAACTTACACTAATTCAGGAATCGCTCTTACCGATCAGAGCCAAGGTCTATAAAACGTTTGGACCAGTTGCAGGGTCCCATAGACTCCCTGCTAAAGATAGCTTACACCGCATTGCTGATAAGAAAAGCAGAGCAAGTTCTAAAGCATAATGAGCATGATGAGCGCTCTTTGATCTAATTCCCATGGCCACCCTCTGAGTGGTTGACAGTGACATTCCGCGTGCAGCCTTATGTTGAGACATAGAGACAAGAGCGGCCAGGATGCTGGCGGCTCGTCATGCTGGGGCCGGGTCTACAATTCCTGAAACCATGAGGAGTGTTTGCCCACAATAGTTTTATGGGAACTCCTTTGTAGGTAACTCTGTTATTTTGTATCATTGCCTTTAAGATTCTCTCTTTATCTTCCACCTTTGGCATTTTAATTATGATGTGTCTTGGTGTGGTGTTCTTTCGGTCTAGCTTGTTTGGGACTCTCTTTGCTTCCTGGACTTGTACGTCTATTTCCTGGACCAAATTTGGGAAGTTAGTTTTCATTTTTTCAAATACGTTTTCAGTCTCTTGCTCTTTCTCTTCTCCTTCTGGCACCGCTAGGATTCAGATGTTGGTATGTTTAAAGTTGTCCTAGATGTTCGATTCTTGTTTTTCCTTTCTGTTTTGGGCACATGTTTCTTTCTTTCTTTTGTTCCACATTGCTGAATTGAATCCTGGCTTCTTCCTATCTCCGTCGGTTCCTTGTATATTTTTCTTCATTTCACTTTGTATAACCTTCACTTTTTTTAATTTATTTTGTGGTTTTACTCAATAATTTCTTTGAGCATTCTGATTACCAGTGTTTTGAACTCTGCATCTGATGGGTTGGCTATCTACATTTCATATATTTCTTTATCTGGGTTTTGTTCTGTTTTTTCATGTGGGCCATATTTCTTTGCCTCTTCAATTTAGCAGGCTCCCTGTGTTTGTTTCTGTGTACTAGGTAGAACTGCCTTGACTCCGGTTCTTGGTAGCATGACCTACTGTAGTACGTGGCCTATAAGGTCCCATTCCACAGCCTCCCCTATCACCCAAGCTGGGTACTTGAGGTGTGCCAGCGGTGTGGGCTGAGTACACCTTCCTCTTGTAGTTGAGCCTTGGTTGGTGTTGGCAGGTTATGGCGGTGGTGCCACACACACACACACACACACCCCCTCCCGAGGCTCAGTTGGAAGTCGCTCTGTCCGGTAGAGGCCTCGTGGCCACAGCAGAACAAACTTACCCAGGACACTTTATTATATCTGGGGGAAGGAAGGTGACTGCCTCTCTAGCGGAGACCAGCAGCCAAACCTTCATCCCTCATGTCTTTTCTTGAGGAGGATACATACGAGAGATGCAAGGCTAAAATTCATAAATTGTCTATTGTATTCAGTTGTTTGACAGTAACAGATAACATACACTAATTCAGGAATCGCTCTTACCGATCAGAGTCAAGGTCTATAAAACGTTTGGACCAGTTGCAGGGTCCCATAGACTCCCTGCTAAAGATAGCTTACACCGCATTGCTGATAAGAAAAGCAGAGCAAGTTCTAAAGCATAATGAGCATGATGAGCGCTCTTTGATCTAATTCCCATGGCCACCCTCTGAGTGGTTGACAGTGACATTCCGCGTGCAGCCTTATGTTGAGACATAGAGACAAGAGCGGCCAGGATGCTGGCGGCTCGTCATGCTGGGGCCGGGTCTACAATTCCTGAAACCATGAGGAGTGTTTGCCCACAATAGTTTTATGGGAACTCCTTTGTAGGTAACTCTGTTATTTTCTATCGTTGCCTTTAAGATTCTCTCTTTATCTTCCACCTTTGGCATTTTAATTATGATGTGTCTTGGTGTGGTCTGCTTTCGGTCTAGCTTGTTTGGGACTCTCTTTGCTTCCTGGACTTGTACGTCTATTTCCTGGACCAAATTTGGGAAGTTAGTTTTCATTTTTTCAAATACGTTTTCAGTCTCTTGCTCTTTCTCTTCTCCTTCTGGCACCGCTAGGATTCAGATGTTGGTATGTTTAAAGTTGTCCTAGATGTTCGATTCTTGTTTTTCCTTTCTGTTTTGGGCACATGTTTCTTTCTTTCTTTTGTTCCACATTGCTGAATTGAATCCTGGCTTCTTCCTATCTCCGTTGGTTCCTTGTATATTTTTCTTCATTTCACTTTGTATAACCTTCACTTTTTTTAATTTATTTTGTGGTTTTACTCAATAATTTCTTTGAGCATTCTGATTACCAGTGTTTTGAACTCTGCATCTGATGGGTTGGCTATCTACATTTCATATATTTCTTTATCTGGGTTTTGTTCTGTTTTTTCATGTGGGCCATATTTCTTTGCCTCTTCAATTTAGCAGGCTCCCTGTGTTTGTTTCTGTGTACTAGGTAGAACTGCCTTGACTCCGGTTCTTGGTAGCATGACCTACTGTAGTACGTGGCCTATAAGGTCCCATTCCACAGCCTCCCCTATCACCCAAGCTGGGTACTTTACGTGTGCCAGCGGTGTGGGCTGAGTACACCTTCCTCTTGTAGTTGAGCCTTGGTTGGTGTTGGCAGGTTATGGCGGTGGTGCCACACACACACACACACACACCCCCTCCCGAGGCTCAGTTGGAAGTCGCTCTGTCCGGTAGAGGCCTCGTGGCCACAGCAGAACAAACTTACCCAGGACACTTTATTATATCTGGGGGAAGGAAGGTGACTGCCTCTCTAGCGGAGACCAGCAGCCAAACCTTCATCCCTCATGTCTTTTCTTGAGGAGGATACATACGAGAGATGCAAGGCTAAAATTCATAAATTGTCTATTGTATTCAGTTGTTTGACAGTAACAGATAACATACACTAATTCAGGAATCGCTCTTACCGATCAGAGTCAAGGTCTATAAAACGTTTGGACCAGTTGCAGGGTCCCATAGACTCCCTGCTAAAGATAGCTTACACCGCATTGCTGATAAGAAAAGCAGAGCAAGTTCTAAAGCATAATGAGCATGATGAGCGCTCTTTGATCTAATTCCCATGGCCACCCTCTGAGTGGTTGACAGTGACATTCCGCGTGCAGCCTTATGTTGAGACATAGAGACAAGAGCGGCCAGGATGCTGGCGGCTCGTCATGCTGGGGCCGGGTCTACAATTCCTGAAACCATGAGGAGTGTTTGCCCACAATAGTTTTATGGGAACTCCTTTGTAGGTAACTCTGTTATTTTGTATCGTTGCCTTTAAGATTCTCTCTTTATCTTCCACCTTTGGCATTTTAATTATGATGTGTCTTGGTGTGGTCTGCTTTCGGTCTAGCTTGTTTGGGACTCTCTTTGCTTGCTGGACTTGTACGTCTATTTCCTGGACCAAATTTGGGAAGTTAGTTTTCATTTTTTCAAATACGTTTTCAGTCTCTTGCTCTTTCTCTTCTCCTTCTGGCACCGCTAGGATTCAGATGTTGGTATGTTTAAAGTTGTCCTAGATGTTCGATTCTTGTTTTTCCTTTCTGTTTTGGGCACATGTTTCTTTCTTTCTTTTGTTCCACATTGCTGAATTGAATCCTGGCTTCTTCCTATCTCCGTTGGTTCCTTGTATATTTTTCTTCATTTCACTTTGTATAACCTTCACTTTTTTTAATTTATTTTGTGGTTTTACTCAATAATTTCTTTGAGCATTCTGATTACCAGTGTTTTGAACTCTGCATCTGATGGGTTGGCTATCTACATTTCATATATTTCTTTATCTGGGTTTTGTTCTGTTTTTTCATGTGGGCCATATTTCTTTGCCTCTTCAATTTAGCAGGCTCCCTGTGTTTGTTTCTGTGTACTAGGTAGAACTGCCTTGACTCCGGTTCTTGGTAGCATGACCTACTGTAGTACGTGGCCTATAAGGTCCCATCCCACAGCCTCCCCTATCACCCAAGCTGGGTACTTGAGGTGTGCCAGCGGTGTGGGCTGAGTACACCTTCCTCTTGTAGTTGAGCCTTGGTTGGTGTTGGCAGGTTATGGCGGTGGTGCCACACACACACACACACACACCCCCTCCCGAGGCTCAGTTGGAAGTCGCTCTGTCCGGTAGAGGCCTCGTGGCCACAGCAGAACAAACTTACCCAGGACACTTTATTATATCTGGGGGAAGGAAGGTGACTGCCTCTCTAGCGGAGACCAGCAGCCAAACCTTCATCCCTCATGTCTTTTCTTGAGGAGGATACATACGAGAGATGCAAGGCTAAAATTCATAAATTGTCTATTGTATTCAGTTGTTTGACAGTAACAGATAACATACACTAATTCAGGAATCGCTCTTACCGATCAGAGTCAAGGTCTATAAAACGTTTGGACCAGTTGCAGGGTCCCATAGACTCCCTGCTAAAGATAGCTTACACCGCATTGCTGATAAGAAAAGCAGAGCAAGTTCTAAAGCATAATGAGCATGATGAGCGCTCTTTGATCTAATTCCCATGGCCACCCTCTGAGTGGTTGACAGTGACATTCCGCGTGCAGCCTTATGTTGAGACATAGAGACAAGAGCGGCCAGGATGCTGGCGGCTCGTCATGCTGGGGCCGGGTCTACAATTCCTGAAACCATGAGGAGTGTTTGCCCACAATAGTTTTATGGGAACTCCTTTGTAGGTAACTCTGTTATTTTCTATCGTTGCCTTTAAGATTCTCTCTTTATCTTCCACCTTTGGCATTTTAATTATGATGTGTCTTGGTGTGGTCTGCTTTCGGTCTAGCTTGTTTGGGACTCTCTTTGCTTGCTGGACTTGTACGTCTATTTCCTGGACCAAATTTGGGAAGTTAGTTTTCATTTTTTCAAATACGTTTTCAGTCTCTTGCTCTTTCTCTTCTCCTTCTGGCACCGCTAGGATTCAGATGTTGGTATGTTTAAAGTTGTCCTAGATGTTCGATTCTTGTTTTTCCTTTCTGTTTTGGGCACATGTTTCTTTCTTTCTTTTGTTCCACATTGCTGAATTGAATCCTGGCTTCTTCCTATCTCCGTTGGTTCCTTGTATATTTTTCTTCATTTCACTTTGTATAACCTTCACTTTTTTTAATTTATTTTGTGGTTTTACTCAATAATTTCTTTGAGCATTCTGATTACCAGTGTTTTGAACTCTGCATCTGATGGGTTGGCTATCTACATTTCATATATTTCTTTATCTGGGTTTTGTTCTGTTTTTTCATGTGGGCCATATTTCTTTGCCTCTTCAATTTAGCAGGCTCCCTGTGTTTGTTTCTGTGTACTAGGTAGAACTGCCTTGACTCCGGTTCTTGGTAGCATGACCTACTGTAGTACGTGGCCTATAAGGTCCCATTCCACAGCCTCCCCTATCACCCAAGCTGGGTACTTGAGGTGTGCCAGCGGTGTGGGCTGAGTACACCTTCCTCTTGTAGTTGAGCCTTGGTTGGTGTTGGCAGGTTATGGCGGTGGTGCCACACACACACACACACACACCCCCTCCCGAGGCTCAGTTGGAAGTCGCTCTGTCCGGTAGAGGCCTCGTGGCCACAGCAGAACAAACTTACCCAGGACACTTTATTATATCTGGGGGAAGGAAGGTGACTGCCTCTCTAGCGGAGACCAGCAGCCAAACCTTCATCCCTCATGTCTTTTCTTGAGGAGGATACATACGAGAGATGCAAGGCTAAAATTCATAAATTGTCTATTGTATTCAGTTGTTTGACAGTAACAGATAACATACACTAATTCAGGAATCGCTCTTACCGATCAGAGCCAAGGTCTATAAAACGTTTGGACCAGTTGCAGGGTCCCATAGACTCCCTGCTAAAGATAGCTTACACCGCATTGCTGATAAGAAAAGCAGAGCAAGTTCTAAAGCATAATGAGCATGATGAGCGCTCTTTGATCTAATTCCCATGGCCACCCTCTGAGTGGTTGACAGTGACATTCCGCGTGCAGCCTTATGTTGAGACATAGAGACAAGAGCGGCCAGGATGCTGGCGGCTCGTCATGCTGGGGCCGGGTCTACAATTCCTGAAACCATGAGGAGTGTTTGCCCACAATAGTTTTATGGGAACTCCTTTGTAGGTAACTCTGTTATTTTCTATCGTTGCCTTTAAGATTCTCTCTTTATCTTCCACCTTTGGCATTTTAATTATGATGTGTCTTGGTGTGGTCTGCTTTCGGTCTAGCTTGTTTGGGACTCTCTTTGCTTCCTGGACTTGTACGTCTATTTCGTGGACCAAATTTGGGAAGTTAGTTTTCATTTTTTCAAATACGTTTTCAGTCTCTTGCTCTTTCTCTTCTCCTTCTGGCACCGCTAGGATTCAGATGTTGGTATGTTTAAAGTTGTCCTAGATGTTCGATTCTTGTTTTTCCTTTCTGTTTTGGGCACATGTTTCTTTCTTTCTTTTGTTCCACATTGCTGAATTGAATCCTGGCTTCTTCCTATCTCCGTCGGTTCCTTGTATATTTTTCTTCATTTCACTTTGTATAACCTTCACTTTTTTTAATTTATTTTGTGGTTTTACTCAATAATTTCTTTGAGCATTCTGATTACCAGTGTTTTGAACTCTGCATCTGATGGGTTGGCTATCTACATTTCATATATTTCTTTATCTGGGTTTTGTTCTGTTTTTTCATGTGGGCCATATTTCTTTGCCTCTTCAATTTAGCAGGCTCCCTGTGTTTGTTTCTGTGTACTAGGTAGAACTGCCTTGACTCCGGTTCTTGGTAGCATGACCTACTGTAGTACGTGGCCTATAAGGTCCCATTCCACAGCCTCCCCTATCACCCAAGCTGGGTACTTGAGGTGTGCCAGCGGTGTGGGCTGAGTACACCTTCCTCTTGTAGTTGAGCCTTGGTTGGTGTTGGCAGGTTATGGCGGTGGTGCCACACACACACACACACACACCCCCTCCCGAGGCTCAGTTGGAAGTCGCTCTGTCCGGTAGAGGCCTCGTGGCCACAGCAGAACAAACTTACCCAGGACACTTTATTATATCTGGGGGAAGGAAGGTGACTGCCTCTCTAGCGGAGACCAGCAGCCAAACCTTCATCCCTCATGTCTTTTCTTGAGGAGGATACATACGAGAGATGCAAGGCTAAAATTCATAAATTGTCTATTGTATTCAGTTGTTTGACAGTAACAGATAACATACACTAATTCAGGAATCGCTCTTACCGATCAGAGTCAAGGTCTATAAAACGTTTGGACCAGTTGCAGGGTCCCATAGACTCCCTGCTAAAGATAGCTTACACCGCATTGCTGATAAGAAAAGCAGAGCAAGTTCTAAAGCATAATGAGCATGATGAGCGCTCTTTGATCTAATTCCCATGGCCACCCTCTGAGTGGTTGACAGTGACATTCCGCGTGCAGCCTTATGTTGAGACATAGAGACAAGAGCGGCCAGGATGCTGGCGGCTCGTCATGCTGGGGCCGGGTCTACAATTCCTGAAACCATGAGGAGTGTTTGCCCACAATAGTTTTATGGGAACTCCTTTGTAGGTAACTCTGTTATTTTCTATCGTTGCCTTTAAGATTCTCTCTTTATCTTCCACCTTTGGCATTTTAATTATGATGTGTCTTGGTGTGGTCTGCTTTCGGTCTAGCTTGTTTGGGACTCTCTTTGCTTCCTGGACTTGTACGTCTATTTCCTGGACCAAATTTGGGAAGTTAGTTTTCATTTTTTCAAATACGTTTTCAGTCTCTTGCTCTTTCTCTTCTCCTTCTGGCACCGCTAGGATTCAGATGTTGGTATGTTTAAAGTTGTCCTAGATGTTCGATTCTTGTTTTTCCTTTCTGTTTTGGGCACATGTTTCTTTCTTTCTTTTGTTCCACATTGCTGAATTGAATCCTGGCTTCTTCCTATCTCCGTTGGTTCCTTGTATATTTTTCTTCATTTCACTTTGTATAACCTTCACTTTTTTTAATTTATTTTGTGGTTTTACTCAATAATTTCTTTGAGCATTCTGATTACCAGTGTTTTGAACTCTGCATCTGATGGGTTGGCTATCTACATTTCATATATTTCTTTATCTGGGTTTTGTTCTGTTTTTTCATGTGGGCCATATTTCTTTGCCTCTTCAATTTAGCAGGCTCCCTGTGTTTGTTTCTGTGTACTAGGTAGAACTGCCTTGACTCCGGTTCTTGGTAGCATGACCTACTGTAGTACGTGGCCTATAAGGTCCCATTCCACAGCCTCCCCTATCACCCAAGCTGGGTACTTTACGTGTGCCAGCGGTGTGGGCTGAGTACACCTTCCTCTTGTAGTTGAGCCTTGGTTGGTGTTGGCAGGTTATGGCGGTGGTGCCACACACACACACACACACACCCCCTCCCGAGGCTCAGTTGGAAGTCGCTCTGTCCGGTAGAGGCCTCGTGGCCACAGCAGAACAAACTTACCCAGGACACTTTATTATATCTGGGGGAAGGAAGGTGACTGCCTCTCTAGCGGAGACCAGCAGCCAAACCTTCATCCCTCATGTCTTTTCTTGAGGAGGATACATACGAGAGATGCAAGGCTAAAATTCATAAATTGTCTATTGTATTCAGTTGTTTGACAGTAACAGATAACATACACTAATTCAGGAATCGCTCTTACCGATCAGAGTCAAGGTCTATAAAACGTTTGGACCAGTTGCAGGGTCCCATAGACTCCCTGCTAAAGATAGCTTACACCGCATTGCTGATAAGAAAAGCAGAGCAAGTTCTAAAGCATAATGAGCATGATGAGCGCTCTTTGATCTAATTCCCATGGCCACCCTCTGAGTGGTTGACAGTGACATTCCGCGTGCAGCCTTATGTTGAGACATAGAGACAAGAGCGGCCAGGATGCTGGCGGCTCGTCATGCTGGGGCCGGGTCTACAATTCCTGAAACCATGAGGAGTGTTTGCCCACAATAGTTTTATGGGAACTCCTTTGTAGGTAACTCTGTTATTTTCTATCGTTGCCTTTAAGATTCTCTCTTTATCTTCCACCTTTGGCATTTTAATTATGATGTGTCTTGGTGTGGTCTGCTTTCGGTCTAGCTTGTTTGGGACTCTCTTTGCTTGCTGGACTTGTACGTCTATTTCCTGGACCAAATTTGGGAAGTTAGTTTTCATTTTTTCAAATACGTTTTCAGTCTCTTGCTCTTTCTCTTCTCCTTCTGGCACCGCTAGGATTCAGATGTTGGTATGTTTAAAGTTGTCCTAGATGTTCGATTCTTGTTTTTCCTTTCTGTTTTGGGCACATGTTTCTTTCTTTCTTTTGTTCCACATTGCTGAATTGAATCCTGGCTTCTTCCTATCTCCGTTGGTTCCTTGTATATTTTTCTTCATTTCACTTTGTATAACCTTCACTTTTTTTAATTTATTTTGTGGTTTTACTCAATAATTTCTTTGAGCATTCTGATTACCAGTGTTTTGAACTCTGCATCTGATGGGTTGGCTATCTACATTTCATATATTTCTTTATCTGGGTTTTGTTCTGTTTTTTCATGTGGGCCATATTTCTTTGCCTCTTCAATTTAGCAGGCTCCCTGTGTTTGTTTCTGTGTACTAGGTAGAACTGCCTTGACTCCGGTTCTTGGTAGCATGACCTACTGTAGTACGTGGCCTATAAGGTCCCATTCCACAGCCTCCCCTATCACCCAAGCTGGGTACTTGAGGTGTGCCAGCGGTGTGGGCTGAGTACACCTTCCTCTTGTAGTTGAGCCTTGGTTGGTGTTGGCAGGTTATGGCGGTGGTGCCACACACACACACACACACACCCCCTCCCGAGGCTCAGTTGGAAGTCGCTCTGTCCGGTAGAGGCCTCGTGGCCACAGCAGAACAAACTTACCCAGGACACTTTATTATATCTGGGGGAAGGAAGGTGACTGCCTCTCTAGCGGAGACCAGCAGCCAAACCTTCATCCCTCATGTCTTTTCTTGAGGAGGATACATACGAGAGATGCAAGGCTAAAATTCATAAATTGTCTATTGTATTCAGTTGTTTGACAGTAACAGATAACATACACTAATTCAGGAATCGCTCTTACCGATCAGAGTCAAGGTCTATAAAACGTTTGGACCAGTTGCAGGGTCCCATAGACTCCCTGCTAAAGATAGCTTACACCGCATTGCTGATAAGAAAAGCAGAGCAAGTTCTAAAGCATAATGAGCATGATGAGCGCTCTTTGATCTAATTCCCATGGCCACCCTCTGAGTGGTTGACAGTGACATTCCGCGTGCAGCCTTATGTTGAGACATAGAGACAAGAGCGGCCAGGATGCTGGCGGCTCGTCATGCTGGGGCCGGGTCTACAATTCCTGAAACCATGAGGAGTGTTTGCCCACAATAGTTTTATGGGAACTCCTTTGTAGGTAACTCTGTTATTTTCTATCGTTGCCTTTAAGATTCTCTCTTTATCTTCCACCTTTGGCATTTTAATTATGATGTGTCTTGGTGTGGTCTGCTTTCGGTCTAGCTTGTTTGGGACTCTCTTTGCTTGCTGGACTTGTACGTCTATTTCCTGGACCAAATTTGGGAAGTTAGTTTTCATTTTTTCAAATACGTTTTCAGTCTCTTGCTCTTTCTCTTCTCCTTCTGGCACCGCTAGGATTCAGATGTTGGTATGTTTAAAGTTGTCCTAGATGTTCGATTCTTGTTTTTCCTTTCTGTTTTGGGCACATGTTTCTTTCTTTCTTTTGTTCCACATTGCTGAATTGAATCCTGGCTTCTTCCTATCTCCGTTGGTTCCTTGTATATTTTTCTTCATTTCACTTTGTATAACCTTCACTTTTTTTAATTTATTTTGTGGTTTTACTCAATAATTTCTTTGAGCATTCTGATTACCAGTGTTTTGAACTCTGCATCTGATGGGTTGGCTATCTACATTTCATATATTTCTTTATCTGGGTTTTGTTCTGTTTTTTCATGTGGGCCATATTTCTTTGCCTCTTCAATTTAGCAGGCTCCCTGTGTTTGTTTCTGTGTACTAGGTAGAACTGCCTTGACTCCGGTTCTTGGTAGCATGACCTACTGTAGTACGTGGCCTATAAGGTCCCATTCCACAGCCTCCCCTATCACCCAAGCTGGGTACTTGAGGTGTGCCAGCGGTGTGGGCTGAGTACACCTTCCTCTTGTAGTTGAGCCTTGGTTGGTGTTGGCAGGTTATGGCGGTGGTGCCACACACACACACACACACACCCCCTCCCGAGGCTCAGTTGGAAGTCGCTCTGTCCGGTAGAGGCCTCGTGGCCACAGCAGAACAAACTTACCCAGGACACTTTATTATATCTGGGGGAAGGAAGGTGACTGCCTCTCTAGCGGAGACCAGCAGCCAAACCTTCATCCCTCATGTCTTTTCTTGAGGAGGATACATACGAGAGATGCAAGGCTAAAATTCATAAATTGTCTATTGTATTCAGTTGTTTGACAGTAACAGATAACATACACTAATTCAGGAATCGCTCTTACCGATCAGAGTCAAGGTCTATAAAACGTTTGGACCAGTTGCAGGGTCCCATAGACTCCCTGCTAAAGATAGCTTACACCGCATTGCTGATAAGAAAAGCAGAGCAAGTTCTAAAGCATAATGAGCATGATGAGCGCTCTTTGATCTAATTCCCATGGCCACCCTCTGAGTGGTTGACAGTGACATTCCGCGTGCAGCCTTATGTTGAGACATAGAGACAAGAGCGGCCAGGATGCTGGCGGCTCGTCATGCTGGGGCCGGGTCTACAATTCCTGAAACCATGAGGAGTGTTTGCCCACAATAGTTTTATGGGAACTCCTTTGTAGGTAACTCTGTTATTTTCTATCGTTGCCTTTAAGATTCTCTCTTTATCTTCCACCTTTGGCATTTTAATTATGATGTGTCTTGGTGTGGTCTGCTTTCGGTCTAGCTTGTTTGGGACTCTCTTTGCTTCCTGGACTTGTACGTCTATTTCGTGGACCAAATTTGGGAAGTTAGTTTTCATTTTTTCAAATACGTTTTCAGTCTCTTGCTCTTTCTCTTCTCCTTCTGGCACCGCTAGGATTCAGATGTTGGTATGTTTAAAGTTGTCCTAGATGTTCGATTCTTGTTTTTCCTTTCTGTTTTGGGCACATGTTTCTTTCTTTCTTTTGTTCCACATTGCTGAATTGAATCCTGGCTTCTTCCTATCTCCGTCGGTTCCTTGTATATTTTTCTTCATTTCACTTTGTATAACCTTCACTTTTTTTAATTTATTTTGTGGTTTTACTCAATAATTTCTTTGAGCATTCTGATTACCAGTGTTTTGAACTCTGCATCTGATGGGTTGGCTATCTACATTTCATATATTTCTTTATCTGGGTTTTGTTCTGTTTTTTCATGTGGGCCATATTTCTTTGCCTCTTCAATTTAGCAGGCTCCCTGTGTTTGTTTCTGTGTACTAGGTAGAACTGCCTTGACTCCGGTTCTTGGTAGCATGACCTACTGTAGTACGTGGCCTATAAGGTCCCATTCCACAGCCTCCCCTATCACCCAAGCTGGGTACTTGAGGTGTGCCAGCGGTGTGGGCTGAGTACACCTTCCTCTTGTAGTTGAGCCTTGGTTGGTGTTGGCAGGTTATGGCGGTGGTGCCACACACACACACACACACACCCCCTCCCGAGGCTCAGTTGGAAGTCGCTCTGTCCGGTAGAGGCCTCGTGGCCACAGCAGAACAAACTTACCCAGGACACTTTATTATATCTGGGGGAAGGAAGGTGACTGCCTCTCTAGCGGAGACCAGCAGCCAAACCTTCATCCCTCATGTCTTTTCTTGAGGAGGATACATACGAGAGATGCAAGGCTAAAATTCATAAATTGTCTATTGTATTCAGTTGTTTGACAGTAACAGATAACATACACTAATTCAGGAATCGCTCTTACCGATCAGAGTCAAGGTCTATAAAACGTTTGGACCAGTTGCAGGGTCCCATAGACTCCCTGCTAAAGATAGCTTACACCGCATTGCTGATAAGAAAAGCAGAGCAAGTTCTAAAGCATAATGAGCATGATGAGCGCTCTTTGATCTAATTCCCATGGCCACCCTCTGAGTGGTTGACAGTGACATTCCGCGTGCAGCCTTATGTTGAGACATAGAGACAAGAGCGGCCAGGATGCTGGCGGCTCGTCATGCTGGGGCCGGGTCTACAATTCCTGAAACCATGAGGAGTGTTTGCCCACAATAGTTTTATGGGAACTCCTTTGTAGGTAACTCTGTTATTTTCTATCGTTGCCTTTAAGATTCTCTCTTTATCTTCCACCTTTGGCATTTTAATTATGATGTGTCTTGGTGTGGTCTGCTTTCGGTCTAGCTTGTTTGGGACTCTCTTTGCTTCCTGGACTTGTACGTCTATTTCCTGGACCAAATTTGGGAAGTTAGTTTTCATTTTTTCAAATACGTTTTCAGTCTCTTGCTCTTTCTCTTCTCCTTCTGGCACCGCTAGGATTCAGATGTTGGTATGTTTAAAGTTGTCCTAGATGTTCGATTCCTGGTTCTCCTTTCTGTTTTGGGCACATGTTTCTTTCTTTCTTTTGTTCCACATTGCTGAATTGAATCATGGCTTCTTCCTATCTCCGTCGGTTCCTTGTATATTTTTCTTCATTTCACTTTGTATAACCTTCACTTTTTTTAATTTATTTTGTGGTTTTACTCAATAATTTCTTTGAGCATTCTGATTACCAGTGTTTTGAACTCTGCATCTGATGGGTTGGCTATCTACATTTCATATATTTCTTTATCTGGGTTTTGTTCTGTTTTTTCATGTGGGCCATATTTCTTTGCCTCTTCAATTTAGCAGGCTCCCTGTGTTTGTTTCTGTGTACTAGGTAGAACTGCCTTGACTCCGGTTCTTGGTAGCATGACCTACTGTAGTACGTGGCCTATAAGGTCCCATTCCACAGCCTCCCCTATCACCCAAGCTGGGTACTTGAGGTGTGCCAGCGGTGTGGGCTGAGTACACCTTCCTCTTGTAGTTGAGCCTTGGTTGGTGTTGGCAGGTTATGGCGGTGGTGCCACACACACACACACACACACCCCCTCCCGAGGCTCAGTTGGAAGTCGCTCTGTCCGGTAGAGGCCTCGTGGCCACAGCAGAACAAACTTACCCAGGACACTTTATTATATCTGGGGGAAGGAAGGTGACTGCCTCTCTAGCGGAGACCAGCAGCCAAACCTTCATCCCTCATGTCTTTTCTTGAGGAGGATACATACGAGAGATGCAAGGCTAAAATTCATAAATTGTCTATTGTATTCAGTTGTTTGACAGTAACAGATAACATACACTAATTCAGGAATCGCTCTTACCGATCAGAGTCAAGGTCTATAAAACGTTTGGACCAGTTGCAGGGTCCCATAGACTCCCTGCTAAAGATAGCTTACACCGCATTGCTGATAAGAAAAGCAGAGCAAGTTCTAAAGCATAATGAGCATGATGAGCGCTCTTTGATCTAATTCCCATGGCCACCCTCTGAGTGGTTGACAGTGACATTCCGCGTGCAGCCTTATGTTGAGACATAGAGACAAGAGCGGCCAGGATGCTGGCGGCTCGTCATGCTGGGGCCGGGTCTACAATTCCTGAAACCATGAGGAGTGTTTGCCCACAATAGTTTTATGGGAACTCCTTTGTAGGTAACTCTGTTATTTTCTATCGTTGCCTTTAAGATTCTCTCTTTATCTTCCACCTTTGGCATTTTAATTATGATGTGTCTTGGTGTGGTCTGCTTTCGGTCTAGCTTGTTTGGGACTCTCTTTGCTTCCTGGACTTGTACGTCTATTTCCTGGACCAAATTTGGGAAGTTAGTTTTCATTTTTTCAAATACGTTTTCAGTCTCTTGCTCTTTCTCTTCTCCTTCTGGCACCGCTAGGATTCAGATGTTGGTATGTTTAAAGTTGTCCTAGATGTTCGATTCCTGGTTCTCCTTTCTGTTTTGGGCACATGTTTCTTTCTTTCTTTTGTTCCACATTGCTGAATTGAATCATGGCTTCTTCCTATCTCCGTTGGTTCCTTGTATATTTTTCTTCATTTCACTTTGTATAACCTTCACTTTTTTTAATTTATTTTGTGGTTTTACTCAATAATTTCTTTGAGCATTCTGATTACCAGTGTTTTGAACTCTGCATCTGATGGGTTGGCTATCTACATTTCATATATTTCTTTATCTGGGTTTTGTTCTGTTTTTTCATGTGGGCCATATTTCTTTGCCTCTTCAATTTAGCAGGCTCCCTGTGTTTGTTTCTGTGTACTAGGTAGAACTGCCTTGACTCCGGTTCTTGGTAGCATGACCTACTGTAGTACGTGGCCTATAAGGTCCCATTCCACAGCCTCCCCTATCACCCAAGCTGGGTACTTGAGGTGTGCCAGCGGTGTGGGCTGAGTACACCTTCCTCTTGTAGTTGAGCCTTGGTTGGTGTTGGCAGGTTATGGCGGTGGTGCCACACACACACACACACACACCCCCTCCCGAGGCTCAGTTGGAAGTCGCTCTGTCCGGTAGAGGCCTCGTGGCCACAGCAGAACAAACTTACCCAGGACACTTTATTATATCTGGGGGAAGGAAGGTGACTGCCTCTCTAGCGGAGACCAGCAGCCAAACCTTCATCCCTCATGTCTTTTCTTGAGGAGGATACATACGAGAGATGCAAGGCTAAAATTCATAAATTGTCTATTGTATTCAGTTGTTTGACAGTAACAGATAACATACACTAATTCAGGAATCGCTCTTACCGATCAGAGTCAAGGTCTATAAAACGTTTGGACCAGTTGCAGGGTCCCATAGACTCCCTGCTAAAGATAGCTTACACCGCATTGCTGATAAGAAAAGCAGAGCAAGTTCTAAAGCATAATGAGCATGATGAGCGCTCTTTGATCTAATTCCCATGGCCACCCTCTGAGTGGTTGACAGTGACATTCCGCGTGCAGCCTTATGTTGAGACATAGAGACAAGAGCGGCCAGGATGCTGGCGGCTCGTCATGCTGGGGCCGGGTCTACAATTCCTGAAACCATGAGGAGTGTTTGCCCACAATAGTTTTATGGGAACTCCTTTGTAGGTAACTCTGTTATTTTCTATCGTTGCCTTTAAGATTCTCTCTTTATCTTCCACCTTTGGCATTTTAATTATGATGTGTCTTGGTGTGGTCTGCTTTCGGTCTAGCTTGTTTGGGACTCTCTTTGCTTCCTGGACTTGTACGTCTATTTCGTGGACCAAATTTGGGAAGTTAGTTTTCATTTTTTCAAATACGTTTTCAGTCTCTTGCTCTTTCTCTTCTCCTTCTGGCACCGCTAGGATTCAGATGTTGGTATGTTTAAAGTTGTCCTAGATGTTCGATTCTTGTTTTTCCTTTCTGTTTTGGGCACATGTTTCTTTCTTTCTTTTGTTCCACATTGCTGAATTGAATCCTGGCTTCTTCCTATCTCCGTTGGTTCCTTGTATATTTTTCTTCATTTCACTTTGTATAACCTTCACTTTTTTTAATTTATTTTGTGGTTTTACTCAATAATTTCTTTGAGCATTCTGATTACCAGTGTTTTGAACTCTGCATCTGATGGGTTGGCTATCTACATTTCATATATTTCTTTATCTGGGTTTTGTTCTGTTTTTTCATGTGGGCCATATTTCTTTGCCTCTTCAATTTAGCAGGCTCCCTGTGTTTGTTTCTGTGTACTAGGTAGAACTGCCTTGACTCCGGTTCTTGGTAGCATGACCTACTGTAGTACGTGGCCTATAAGGTCCCATTCCACAGCCTCCCCTATCACCCAAGCTGGGTACTTGAGGTGTGCCAGCGGTGTGGGCTGAGTACACCTTCCTCTTGTAGTTGAGCCTTGGTTGGTGTTGGCAGGTTATGGCGGTGGTGCCACACACACACACACACACACCCCCTCCCGAGGCTCAGTTGGAAGTCGCTCTGTCCGGTAGAGGCCTCGTGGCCACAGCAGAACAAACTTACCCAGGACACTTTATTATATCTGGGGGAAGGAAGGTGACTGCCTCTCTAGCGGAGACCAGCAGCCAAACCTTCATCCCTCATGTCTTTTCTTGAGGAGGATACATACGAGAGATGCAAGGCTAAAATTCATAAATTGTCTATTGTATTCAGTTGTTTGACAGTAACAGATAACATACACTAATTCAGGAATCGCTCTTACCGATCAGAGTCAAGGTCTATAAAACGTTTGGACCAGTTGCAGGGTCCCATAGACTCCCTGCTAAAGATAGCTTACACCGCATTGCTGATAAGAAAAGCAGAGCAAGTTCTAAAGCATAATGAGCATGATGAGCGCTCTTTGATCTAATTCCCATGGCCACCCTCTGAGTGGTTGACAGTGACATTCCGCGTGCAGCCTTATGTTGAGACATAGAGACAAGAGCGGCCAGGATGCTGGCGGCTCGTCATGCTGGGGCCGGGTCTACAATTCCTGAAACCATGAGGAGTGTTTGCCCACAATAGTTTTATGGGAACTCCTTTGTAGGTAACTCTGTTATTTTCTATCGTTGCCTTTAAGATTCTCTCTTTATCTTCCACCTTTGGCATTTTAATTATGATGTGTCTTGGTGTGGTCTGCTTTCGGTCTAGCTTGTTTGGGACTCTCTTTGCTTCCTGGACTTGTACGTCTATTTCGTGGACCAAATTTGGGAAGTTAGTTTTCATTTTTTCAAATACGTTTTCAGTCTCTTGCTCTTTCTCTTCTCCTTCTGGCACCGCTAGGATTCAGATGTTGGTATGTTTAAAGTTGTCCTAGATGTTCGATTCTTGTTTTTCCTTTCTGTTTTGGGCACATGTTTCTTTCTTTCTTTTGTTCCACATTGCTGAATTGAATCCTGGCTTCTTCCTATCTCCGTTGGTTCCTTGTATATTTTTCTTCATTTCACTTTGTATAACCTTCACTTTTTTTAATTTATTTTGTGGTTTTACTCAATAATTTCTTTGAGCATTCTGATTACCAGTGTTTTGAACTCTGCATCTGATGGGTTGGCTATCTACATTTCATATATTTCTTTATCTGGGTTTTGTTCTGTTTTTTCATGTGGGCCATATTTCTTTGCCTCTTCAATTTAGCAGGCTCCCTGTGTTTGTTTCTGTGTACTAGGTAGAACTGCCTTGACTCCGGTTCTTGGTAGCATGACCTACTGTAGTACGTGGCCTATAAGGTCCCATTCCACAGCCTCCCCTATCACCCAAGCTGGGTACTTGAGGTGTGCCAGCGGTGTGGGCTGAGTACACCTTCCTCTTGTAGTTGAGCCTTGGTTGGTGTTGGCAGGTTATGGCGGTGGTGCCACACACACACACACACACACCCCCTCCCGAGGCTCAGTTGGAAGTCGCTCTGTCCGGTAGAGGCCTCGTGGCCACAGCAGAACAAACTTACCCAGGACACTTTATTATATCTGGGGGAAGGAAGGTGACTGCCTCTCTAGCGGAGACCAGCAGCCAAACCTTCATCCCTCATGTCTTTTCTTGAGGAGGATACATACGAGAGATGCAAGGCTAAAATTCATAAATTGTCTATTGTATTCAGTTGTTTGACAGTAACAGATAACATACACTAATTCAGGAATCGCTCTTACCGATCAGAGTCAAGGTCTATAAAACGTTTGGACCAGTTGCAGGGTCCCATAGACTCCCTGCTAAAGATAGCTTACACCGCATTGCTGATAAGAAAAGCAGAGCAAGTTCTAAAGCATAATGAGCATGATGAGCGCTCTTTGATCTAATTCCCATGGCCACCCTCTGAGTGGTTGACAGTGACATTCCGCGTGCAGCCTTATGTTGAGACATAGAGACAAGAGCGGCCAGGATGCTGGCGGCTCGTCATGCTGGGGCCGGGTCTACAATTCCTGAAACCATGAGGAGTGTTTGCCCACAATAGTTTTATGGGAACTCCTTTGTAGGTAACTCTGTTATTTTCTATCGTTGCCTTTAAGATTCTCTCTTTATCTTCCACCTTTGGCATTTTAATTATGATGTGTCTTGGTGTGGTCTGCTTTCGGTCTAGCTTGTTTGGGACTCTCTTTGCTTCCTGGACTTGTACGTCTATTTCGTGGACCAAATTTGGGAAGTTAGTTTTCATTTTTTCAAATACGTTTTCAGTCTCTTGCTCTTTCTCTTCTCCTTCTGGCACCGCTAGGATTCAGATGTTGGTATGTTTAAAGTTGTCCTAGATGTTCGATTCTTGTTTTTCCTTTCTGTTTTGGGCACATGTTTCTTTCTTTCTTTTGTTCCACATTGCTGAATTGAATCCTGGCTTCTTCCTATCTCCGTTGGTTCCTTGTATATTTTTCTTCATTTCACTTTGTATAACCTTCACTTTTTTTAATTTATTTTGTGGTTTTACTCAATAATTTCTTTGAGCATTCTGATTACCAGTGTTTTGAACTCTGCATCTGATGGGTTGGCTATCTACATTTCATATATTTCTTTATCTGGGTTTTGTTCTGTTTTTTCATGTGGGCCATATTTCTTTGCCTCTTCAATTTAGCAGGCTCCCTGTGTTTGTTTCTGTGTACTAGGTAGAACTGCCTTGACTCCGGTTCTTGGTAGCATGACCTACTGTAGTACGTGGCCTATAAGGTCCCATTCCACAGCCTCCCCTATCACCCAAGCTGGGTACTTGAGGTGTGCCAGCGGTGTGGGCTGAGTACACCTTCCTCTTGTAGTTGAGCCTTGGTTGGTGTTGGCAGGTTATGGCGGTGGTGCCACACACACACACACACACACCCCCTCCCGAGGCTCAGTTGGAAGTCGCTCTGTCCGGTAGAGGCCTCGTGGCCACAGCAGAACAAACTTACCCAGGACACTTTATTATATCTGGGGGAAGGAAGGTGACTGCCTCTCTAGCGGAGACCAGCAGCCAAACCTTCATCCCTCATGTCTTTTCTTGAGGAGGATACATACGAGAGATGCAAGGCTAAAATTCATAAATTGTCTATTGTATTCAGTTGTTTGACAGTAACAGATAACATACACTAATTCAGGAATCGCTCTTACCGATCAGAGTCAAGGTCTATAAAACGTTTGGACCAGTTGCAGGGTCCCATAGACTCCCTGCTAAAGATAGCTTACACCGCATTGCTGATAAGAAAAGCAGAGCAAGTTCTAAAGCATAATGAGCATGATGAGCGCTCTTTGATCTAATTCCCATGGCCACCCTCTGAGTGGTTGACAGTGACATTCCGCGTGCAGCCTTATGTTGAGACATAGAGACAAGAGCGGCCAGGATGCTGGCGGCTCGTCATGCTGGGGCCGGGTCTACAATTCCTGAAACCATGAGGAGTGTTTGCCCACAATAGTTTTATGGGAACTCCTTTGTAGGTAACTCTGTTATTTTCTATCGTTGCCTTTAAGATTCTCTCTTTATCTTCCACCTTTGGCATTTTAATTATGATGTGTCTTGGTGTGGTCTGCTTTCGGTCTAGCTTGTTTGGGACTCTCTTTGCTTCCTGGACTTGTACGTCTATTTCGTGGACCAAATTTGGGAAGTTAGTTTTCATTTTTTCAAATACGTTTTCAGTCTCTTGCTCTTTCTCTTCTCCTTCTGGCACCGCTAGGATTCAGATGTTGGTATGTTTAAAGTTGTCCTAGATGTTCGATTCTTGTTTTTCCTTTCTGTTTTGGGCACATGTTTCTTTCTTTCTTTTGTTCCACATTGCTGAATTGAATCCTGGCTTCTTCCTATCTCCGTTGGTTCCTTGTATATTTTTCTTCATTTCACTTTGTATAACCTTCACTTTTTTTAATTTATTTTGTGGTTTTACTCAATAATTTCTTTGAGCATTCTGATTACCAGTGTTTTGAACTCTGCATCTGATGGGTTGGCTATCTACATTTCATATATTTCTTTATCTGGGTTTTGTTCTGTTTTTTCATGTGGGCCATATTTCTTTGCCTCTTCAATTTAGCAGGCTCCCTGTGTTTGTTTCTGTGTACTAGGTAGAACTGCCTTGACTCCGGTTCTTGGTAGCATGACCTACTGTAGTACGTGGCCTATAAGGTCCCATTCCACAGCCTCCCCTATCACCCAAGCTGGGTACTTGAGGTGTGCCAGCGGTGTGGGCTGAGTACACCTTCCTCTTGTAGTTGAGCCTTGGTTGGTGTTGGCAGGTTATGGCGGTGGTGCCACACACACACACACACACACCCCCTCCCGAGGCTCAGTTGGAAGTCGCTCTGTCCGGTAGAGGCCTCGTGGCCACAGCAGAACAAACTTACCCAGGACACTTTATTATATCTGGGGGAAGGAAGGTGACTGCCTCTCTAGCGGAGACCAGCAGCCAAACCTTCATCCCTCATGTCTTTTCTTGAGGAGGATACATACGAGAGATGCAAGGCTAAAATTCATAAATTGTCTATTGTATTCAGTTGTTTGACAGTAACAGATAACATACACTAATTCAGGAATCGCTCTTACCGATCAGAGTCAAGGTCTATAAAACGTTTGGACCAGTTGCAGGGTCCCATAGACTCCCTGCTAAAGATAGCTTACACCGCATTGCTGATAAGAAAAGCAGAGCAAGTTCTAAAGCATAATGAGCATGATGAGCGCTCTTTGATCTAATTCCCATGGCCACCCTCTGAGTGGTTGACAGTGACATTCCGCGTGCAGCCTTATGTTGAGACATAGAGACAAGAGCGGCCAGGATGCTGGCGGCTCGTCATGCTGGGGCCGGGTCTACAATTCCTGAAACCATGAGGAGTGTTTGCCCACAATAGTTTTATGGGAACTCCTTTGTAGGTAACTCTGTTATTTTCTATCGTTGCCTTTAAGATTCTCTCTTTATCTTCCACCTTTGGCATTTTAATTATGATGTGTCTTGGTGTGGTCTGCTTTCGGTCTAGCTTGTTTGGGACTCTCTTTGCTTCCTGGACTTGTACGTCTATTTCGTGGACCAAATTTGGGAAGTTAGTTTTCATTTTTTCAAATACGTTTTCAGTCTCTTGCTCTTTCTCTTCTCCTTCTGGCACCGCTAGGATTCAGATGTTGGTATGTTTAAAGTTGTCCTAGATGTTCGATTCTTGTTTTTCCTTTCTGTTTTGGGCACATGTTTCTTTCTTTCTTTTGTTCCACATTGCTGAATTGAATCCTGGCTTCTTCCTATCTCCGTTGGTTCCTTGTATATTTTTCTTCATTTCACTTTGTATAACCTTCACTTTTTTTAATTTATTTTGTGGTTTTACTCAATAATTTCTTTGAGCATTCTGATTACCAGTGTTTTGAACTCTGCATCTGATGGGTTGGCTATCTACATTTCATATATTTCTTTATCTGGGTTTTGTTCTGTTTTTTCATGTGGGCCATATTTCTTTGCCTCTTCAATTTAGCAGGCTCCCTGTGTTTGTTTCTGTGTACTAGGTAGAACTGCCTTGACTCCGGTTCTTGGTAGCATGACCTACTGTAGTACGTGGCCTATAAGGTCCCATTCCACAGCCTCCCCTATCACCCAAGCTGGGTACTTGAGGTGTGCCAGCGGTGTGGGCTGAGTACACCTTCCTCTTGTAGTTGAGCCTTGGTTGGTGTTGGCAGGTTATGGCGGTGGTGCCACACACACACACACACACACCCCCTCCCGAGGCTCAGTTGGAAGTCGCTCTGTCCGGTAGAGGCCTCGTGGCCACAGCAGAACAAACTTACCCAGGACACTTTATTATATCTGGGGGAAGGAAGGTGACTGCCTCTCTAGCGGAGACCAGCAGCCAAACCTTCATCCCTCATGTCTTTTCTTGAGGAGGATACATACGAGAGATGCAAGGCTAAAATTCATAAATTGTCTATTGTATTCAGTTGTTTGACAGTAACAGATAACATACACTAATTCAGGAATCGCTCTTACCGATCAGAGTCAAGGTCTATAAAACGTTTGGACCAGTTGCAGGGTCCCATAGACTCCCTGCTAAAGATAGCTTACACCGCATTGCTGATAAGAAAAGCAGAGCAAGTTCTAAAGCATAATGAGCATGATGAGCGCTCTTTGATCTAATTCCCATGGCCACCCTCTGAGTGGTTGACAGTGACATTCCGCGTGCAGCCTTATGTTGAGACATAGAGACAAGAGCGGCCAGGATGCTGGCGGCTCGTCATGCTGGGGCCGGGTCTACAATTCCTGAAACCATGAGGAGTGTTTGCCCACAATAGTTTTATGGGAACTCCTTTGTAGGTAACTCTGTTATTTTCTATCGTTGCCTTTAAGATTCTCTCTTTATCTTCCACCTTTGGCATTTTAATTATGATGTGTCTTGGTGTGGTCTGCTTTCGGTCTAGCTTGTTTGGGACTCTCTTTGCTTCCTGGACTTGTACGTCTATTTCGTGGACCAAATTTGGGAAGTTAGTTTTCATTTTTTCAAATACGTTTTCAGTCTCTTGCTCTTTCTCTTCTCCTTCTGGCACCGCTAGGATTCAGATGTTGGTATGTTTAAAGTTGTCCTAGATGTTCGATTCTTGTTTTTCCTTTCTGTTTTGGGCACATGTTTCTTTCTTTCTTTTGTTCCACATTGCTGAATTGAATCCTGGCTTCTTCCTATCTCCGTTGGTTCCTTGTATATTTTTCTTCATTTCACTTTGTATAACCTTCACTTTTTTTAATTTATTTTGTGGTTTTACTCAATAATTTCTTTGAGCATTCTGATTACCAGTGTTTTGAACTCTGCATCTGATGGGTTGGCTATCTACATTTCATATATTTCTTTATCTGGGTTTTGTTCTGTTTTTTCATGTGGGCCATATTTCTTTGCCTCTTCAATTTAGCAGGCTCCCTGTGTTTGTTTCTGTGTACTAGGTAGAACTGCCTTGACTCCGGTTCTTGGTAGCATGACCTACTGTAGTACGTGGCCTATAAGGTCCCATTCCACAGCCTCCCCTATCACCCAAGCTGGGTACTTGAGGTGTGCCAGCGGTGTGGGCTGAGTACACCTTCCTCTTGTAGTTGAGCCTTGGTTGGTGTTGGCAGGTTATGGCGGTGGTGCCACACACACACACACACACACCCCCTCCCGAGGCTCAGTTGGAAGTCGCTCTGTCCGGTAGAGGCCTCGTGGCCACAGCAGAACAAACTTACCCAGGACACTTTATTATATCTGGGGGAAGGAAGGTGACTGCCTCTCTAGCGGAGACCAGCAGCCAAACCTTCATCCCTCATGTCTTTTCTTGAGGAGGATACATACGAGAGATGCAAGGCTAAAATTCATAAATTGTCTATTGTATTCAGTTGTTTGACAGTAACAGATAACATACACTAATTCAGGAATCGCTCTTACCGATCAGAGTCAAGGTCTATAAAACGTTTGGACCAGTTGCAGGGTCCCATAGACTCCCTGCTAAAGATAGCTTACACCGCATTGCTGATAAGAAAAGCAGAGCAAGTTCTAAAGCATAATGAGCATGATGAGCGCTCTTTGATCTAATTCCCATGGCCACCCTCTGAGTGGTTGACAGTGACATTCCGCGTGCAGCCTTATGTTGAGACATAGAGACAAGAGCGGCCAGGATGCTGGCGGCTCGTCATGCTGGGGCCGGGTCTACAATTCCTGAAACCATGAGGAGTGTTTGCCCACAATAGTTTTATGGGAACTCCTTTGTAGGTAACTCTGTTATTTTCTATCGTTGCCTTTAAGATTCTCTCTTTATCTTCCACCTTTGGCATTTTAATTATGATGTGTCTTGGTGTGGTCTGCTTTCGGTCTAGCTTGTTTGGGACTCTCTTTGCTTCCTGGACTTGTACGTCTATTTCGTGGACCAAATTTGGGAAGTTAGTTTTCATTTTTTCAAATACGTTTTCAGTCTCTTGCTCTTTCTCTTCTCCTTCTGGCACCGCTAGGATTCAGATGTTGGTATGTTTAAAGTTGTCCTAGATGTTCGATTCTTGTTTTTCCTTTCTGTTTTGGGCACATGTTTCTTTCTTTCTTTTGTTCCACATTGCTGAATTGAATCCTGGCTTCTTCCTATCTCCGTTGGTTCCTTGTATATTTTTCTTCATTTCACTTTGTATAACCTTCACTTTTTTTAATTTATTTTGTGGTTTTACTCAATAATTTCTTTGAGCATTCTGATTACCAGTGTTTTGAACTCTGCATCTGATGGGTTGGCTATCTACATTTCATATATTTCTTTATCTGGGTTTTGTTCTGTTTTTTCATGTGGGCCATATTTCTTTGCCTCTTCAATTTAGCAGGCTCCCTGTGTTTGTTTCTGTGTACTAGGTAGAACTGCCTTGACTCCGGTTCTTGGTAGCATGACCTACTGTAGTACGTGGCCTATAAGGTCCCATTCCACAGCCTCCCCTATCACCCAAGCTGGGTACTTGAGGTGTGCCAGCGGTGTGGGCTGAGTACACCTTCCTCTTGTAGTTGAGCCTTGGTTGGTGTTGGCAGGTTATGGCGGTGGTGCCACACACACACACACACACACCCCCTCCCGAGGCTCAGTTGGAAGTCGCTCTGTCCGGTAGAGGCCTCGTGGCCACAGCAGAACAAACTTACCCAGGACACTTTATTATATCTGGGGGAAGGAAGGTGACTGCCTCTCTAGCGGAGACCAGCAGCCAAACCTTCATCCCTCATGTCTTTTCTTGAGGAGGATACATACGAGAGATGCAAGGCTAAAATTCATAAATTGTCTATTGTATTCAGTTGTTTGACAGTAACAGATAACATACACTAATTCAGGAATCGCTCTTACCGATCAGAGTCAAGGTCTATAAAACGTTTGGACCAGTTGCAGGGTCCCATAGACTCCCTGCTAAAGATAGCTTACACCGCATTGCTGATAAGAAAAGCAGAGCAAGTTCTAAAGCATAATGAGCATGATGAGCGCTCTTTGATCTAATTCCCATGGCCACCCTCTGAGTGGTTGACAGTGACATTCCGCGTGCAGCCTTATGTTGAGACATAGAGACAAGAGCGGCCAGGATGCTGGCGGCTCGTCATGCTGGGGCCGGGTCTACAATTCCTGAAACCATGAGGAGTGTTTGCCCACAATAGTTTTATGGGAACTCCTTTGTAGGTAACTCTGTTATTTTCTATCGTTGCCTTTAAGATTCTCTCTTTATCTTCCACCTTTGGCATTTTAATTATGATGTGTCTTGGTGTGGTCTGCTTTCGGTCTAGCTTGTTTGGGACTCTCTTTGCTTCCTGGACTTGTACGTCTATTTCGTGGACCAAATTTGGGAAGTTAGTTTTCATTTTTTCAAATACGTTTTCAGTCTCTTGCTCTTTCTCTTCTCCTTCTGGCACCGCTAGGATTCAGATGTTGGTATGTTTAAAGTTGTCCTAGATGTTCGATTCTTGTTTTTCCTTTCTGTTTTGGGCACATGTTTCTTTCTTTCTTTTGTTCCACATTGCTGAATTGAATCCTGGCTTCTTCCTATCTCCGTTGGTTCCTTGTATATTTTTCTTCATTTCACTTTGTATAACCTTCACTTTTTTTAATTTATTTTGTGGTTTTACTCAATAATTTCTTTGAGCATTCTGATTACCAGTGTTTTGAACTCTGCATCTGATGGGTTGGCTATCTACATTTCATATATTTCTTTATCTGGGTTTTGTTCTGTTTTTTCATGTGGGCCATATTTCTTTGCCTCTTCAATTTAGCAGGCTCCCTGTGTTTGTTTCTGTGTACTAGGTAGAACTGCCTTGACTCCGGTTCTTGGTAGCATGACCTACTGTAGTACGTGGCCTATAAGGTTCCATTCCACAGCCTCCCCTATCACCCAAGCTGGGTACTTGAGGTGTGCCAGCGGTGTGGGCTGAGTACACCTTCCTCTTGTAGTTGAGCCTTGGTTGGTGTTGGCAGGTTATGGCGGTGGTGCCACACACACACACACACACACCCCCTCCCGAGGCTCAGTTGGAAGTCGCTCTGTCCGGTAGAGGCCTCGTGGCCACAGCAGAACAAACTTACCCAGGACACTTTATTATATCTGGGGGAAGGAAGGTGACTGCCTCTCTAGCGGAGACCAGCAGCCAAACCTTCATCCCTCATGTCTTTTCTTGAGGAGGATACATACGAGAGATGCAAGGCTAAAATTCATAAATTGTCTATTGTATTCAGTTGTTTGACAGTAACAGATAACATACACTAATTCAGGAATCGCTCTTACCGATCAGAGTCAAGGTCTATAAAACGTTTGGACCAGTTGCAGGGTCCCATAGACTCCCTGCTAAAGATAGCTTACACCGCATTGCTGATAAGAAAAGCAGAGCAAGTTCTAAAGCATAATGAGCATGATGAGCGCTCTTTGATCTAATTCCCATGGCCACCCTCTGAGTGGTTGACAGTGACATTCCGCGTGCAGCCTTATGTTGAGACATAGAGACAAGAGCGGCCAGGATGCTGGCGGCTCGTCATGCTGGGGCCGGGTCTACAATTCCTGAAACCATGAGGAGTGTTTGCCCACAATAGTTTTATGGGAACTCCTTTGTAGGTAACTCTGTTATTTTCTATCGTTGCCTTTAAGATTCTCTCTTTATCTTCCACCTTTGGCATTTTAATTATGATGTGTCTTGGTGTGGTCTGCTTTCGGTCTAGCTTGTTTGGGACTCTCTTTGCTTCCTGGACTTGTACGTCTATTTCGTGGACCAAATTTGGGAAGTTAGTTTTCATTTTTTCAAATACGTTTTCAGTCTCTTGCTCTTTCTCTTCTCCTTCTGGCACCGCTAGGATTCAGATGTTGGTATGTTTAAAGTTGTCCTAGATGTTCGATTCTTGTTTTTCCTTTCTGTTTTGGGCACATGTTTCTTTCTTTCTTTTGTTCCACATTGCTGAATTGAATCCTGGCTTCTTCCTATCTCCGTTGGTTCCTTGTATATTTTTCTTCATTTCACTTTGTATAACCTTCACTTTTTTTAATTTATTTTGTGGTTTTACTCAATAATTTCTTTGAGCATTCTGATTACCAGTGTTTTGAACTCTGCATCTGATGGGTTGGCTATCTACATTTCATATATTTCTTTATCTGGGTTTTGTTCTGTTTTTTCATGTGGGCCATATTTCTTTGCCTCTTCAATTTAGCAGGCTCCCGGTGTTTGTTTCTGTGTACTAGGTAGAACTGCCTTGACTCCGGTTCTTGGTAGCATGACCTACTGTAGTACGTGGCCTATAAGGTCCCATTCCACAGCCTCCCCTATCACCCAAGCTGGGTACTTGAGGTGTGCCAGCGGTGTGGGCTGAGTACACCTTCCTCTTGTAGTTGAGCCTTGGTTGGTGTTGGCAGGTTATGGCGGTGGTGCCACACACACACACACACACACCCCCTCCCGAGGCTCAGTTGGAAGTCGCTCTGTCCGGTAGAGGCCTCGTGGCCACAGCAGAACAAACTTACCCAGGACACTTTATTATATCTGGGGGAAGGAAGGTGACTGCCTCTCTAGCGGAGACCAGCAGCCAAACCTTCATCCCTCATGTCTTTTCTTGAGGAGGATACATACGAGAGATGCAAGGCTAAAATTCATAAATTGTCTATTGTATTCAGTTGTTTGACAGTAACAGATAACATACACTAATTCAGGAATCGCTCTTACCGATCAGAGTCAAGGTCTATAAAACGTTTGGACCAGTTGCAGGGTCCCATAGACTCCCTGCTAAAGATAGCTTACACCGCATTGCTGATAAGAAAAGCAGAGCAAGTTCTAAAGCATAATGAGCATGATGAGCGCTCTTTGATCTAATTCCCATGGCCACCCTCTGAGTGGTTGACAGTGACATTCCGCGTGCAGCCTTATGTTGAGACATAGAGACAAGAGCGGCCAGGATGCTGGCGGCTCGTCATGCTGGGGCCGGGTCTACAATTCCTGAAACCATGAGGAGTGTTTGCCCACAATAGTTTTATGGGAACTCCTTTGTAGGTAACTCTGTTATTTTCTATCGTTGCCTTTAAGATTCTCTCTTTATCTTCCACCTTTGGCATTTTAATTATGATGTGTCTTGGTGTGGTCTGCTTTCGGTCTAGCTTGTTTGGGACTCTCTTTGCTTCCTGGACTTGTACGTCTATTTCGTGGACCAAATTTGGGAAGTTAGTTTTCATTTTTTCAAATACGTTTTCAGTCTCTTGCTCTTTCTCTTCTCCTTCTGGCACCGCTAGGATTCAGATGTTGGTATGTTTAAAGTTGTCCTAGATGTTCGATTCTTGTTTTTCCTTTCTGTTTTGGGCACATGTTTCTTTCTTTCTTTTGTTCCACATTGCTGAATTGAATCCTGGCTTCTTCCTATCTCCGTTGGTTCCTTGTATATTTTTCTTCATTTCACTTTGTATAACCTTCACTTTTTTTAATTTATTTTGTGGTTTTACTCAATAATTTCTTTGAGCATTCTGATTACCAGTGTTTTGAACTCTGCATCTGATGGGTTGGCTATCTACATTTCATATATTTCTTTATCTGGGTTTTGTTCTGTTTTTTCATGTGGGCCATATTTCTTTGCCTCTTCAATTTAGCAGGCTCCCTGTGTTTGTTTCTGTGTACTAGGTAGAACTGCCTTGACTCCGGTTCTTGGTAGCATGACCTACTGTAGTACGTGGCCTATAAGGTTCCATTCCACAGCCTCCCCTATCACCCAAGCTGGGTACTTGAGGTGTGCCAGCGGTGTGGGCTGAGTACACCTTCCTCTTGTAGTTGAGCCTTGGTTGGTGTTGGCAGGTTATGGCGGTGGTGCCACACACACACACACACACACCCCCTCCCGAGGCTCAGTTGGAAGTCGCTCTGTCCGGTAGAGGCCTCGTGGCCACAGCAGAACAAACTTACCCAGGACACTTTATTATATCTGGGGGAAGGAAGGTGACTGCCTCTCTAGCGGAGACCAGCAGCCAAACCTTCATCCCTCATGTCTTTTCTTGAGGAGGATACATACGAGAGATGCAAGGCTAAAATTCATAAATTGTCTATTGTATTCAGTTGTTTGACAGTAACAGATAACATACACTAATTCAGGAATCGCTCTTACCGATCAGAGTCAAGGTCTATAAAACGTTTGGACCAGTTGCAGGGTCCCATAGACTCCCTGCTAAAGATAGCTTACACCGCATTGCTGATAAGAAAAGCAGAGCAAGTTCTAAAGCATAATGAGCATGATGAGCGCTCTTTGATCTAATTCCCATGGCCACCCTCTGAGTGGTTGACAGTGACATTCCGCGTGCAGCCTTATGTTGAGACATAGAGACAAGAGCGGCCAGGATGCTGGCGGCTCGTCATGCTGGGGCCGGGTCTACAATTCCTGAAACCATGAGGAGTGTTTGCCCACAATAGTTTTATGGGAACTCCTTTGTAGGTAACTCTGTTATTTTCTATCGTTGCCTTTAAGATTCTCTCTTTATCTTCCACCTTTGGCATTTTAATTATGATGTGTCTTGGTGTGGTCTGCTTTCGGTCTAGCTTGTTTGGGACTCTCTTTGCTTCCTGGACTTGTACGTCTATTTCGTGGACCAAATTTGGGAAGTTAGTTTTCATTTTTTCAAATACGTTTTCAGTCTCTTGCTCTTTCTCTTCTCCTTCTGGCACCGCTAGGATTCAGATGTTGGTATGTTTAAAGTTGTCCTAGATGTTCGATTCTTGTTTTTCCTTTCTGTTTTGGGCACATGTTTCTTTCTTTCTTTTGTTCCACATTGCTGAATTGAATCCTGGCTTCTTCCTATCTCCGTTGGTTCCTTGTATATTTTTCTTCATTTCACTTTGTATAACCTTCACTTTTTTTAATTTATTTTGTGGTTTTACTCAATAATTTCTTTGAGCATTCTGATTACCAGTGTTTTGAACTCTGCATCTGATGGGTTGGCTATCTACATTTCATATATTTCTTTATCTGGGTTTTGTTCTGTTTTTTCATGTGGGCCATATTTCTTTGCCTCTTCAATTTAGCAGGCTCCCGGTGTTTGTTTCTGTGTACTAGGTAGAACTGCCTTGACTCCGGTTCTTGGTAGCATGACCTACTGTAGTACGTGGCCTATAAGGTCCCATTCCACAGCCTCCCCTATCACCCAAGCTGGGTACTTGAGGTGTGCCAGCGGTGTGGGCTGAGTACACCTTCCTCTTGTAGTTGAGCCTTGGTTGGTGTTGGCAGGTTATGGCGGTGGTGCCACACACACACACACACACACCCCCTCCCGAGGCTCAGTTGGAAGTCGCTCTGTCCGGTAGAGGCCTCGTGGCCACAGCAGAACAAACTTACCCAGGACACTTTATTATATCTGGGGGAAGGAAGGTGACTGCCTCTCTAGCGGAGACCAGCAGCCAAACCTTCATCCCTCATGTCTTTTCTTGAGGAGGATACATACGAGAGATGCAAGGCTAAAATTCATAAATTGTCTATTGTATTCAGTTGTTTGACAGTAACAGATAACATACACTAATTCAGGAATCGCTCTTACCGATCAGAGTCAAGGTCTATAAAACGTTTGGACCAGTTGCAGGGTCCCATAGACTCCCTGCTAAAGATAGCTTACACCGCATTGCTGATAAGAAAAGCAGAGCAAGTTCTAAAGCATAATGAGCATGATGAGCGCTCTTTGATCTAATTCCCATGGCCACCCTCTGAGTGGTTGACAGTGACATTCCGCGTGCAGCCTTATGTTGAGACATAGAGACAAGAGCGGCCAGGATGCTGGCGGCTCGTCATGCTGGGGCCGGGTCTACAATTCCTGAAACCATGAGGAGTGTTTGCCCACAATAGTTTTATGGGAACTCCTTTGTAGGTAACTCTGTTATTTTCTATCGTTGCCTTTAAGATTCTCTCTTTATCTTCCACCTTTGGCATTTTAATTATGATGTGTCTTGGTGTGGTCTGCTTTCGGTCTAGCTTGTTTGGGACTCTCTTTGCTTCCTGGACTTGTACGTCTATTTCGTGGACCAAATTTGGGAAGTTAGTTTTCATTTTTTCAAATACGTTTTCAGTCTCTTGCTCTTTCTCTTCTCCTTCTGGCACCGCTAGGATTCAGATGTTGGTATGTTTAAAGTTGTCCTAGATGTTCGATTCTTGTTTTTCCTTTCTGTTTTGGGCACATGTTTCTTTCTTTCTTTTGTTCCACATTGCTGAATTGAATCCTGGCTTCTTCCTATCTCCGTTGGTTCCTTGTATATTTTTCTTCATTTCACTTTGTATAACCTTCACTTTTTTTAATTTATTTTGTGGTTTTACTCAATAATTTCTTTGAGCATTCTGATTACCAGTGTTTTGAACTCTGCATCTGATGGGTTGGCTATCTACATTTCATATATTTCTTTATCTGGGTTTTGTTCTGTTTTTTCATGTGGGCCATATTTCTTTGCCTCTTCAACTTAGCAGCCTCCTTGTGTTTGTTTCTGTGTACTAGGTAGAACTGCCTTGACTCCGTGTCTTGGTAGCATGGCCTACTGTAGTTCGTGTCCTATAGGGTCCCATCCCACAGCCTCCCCTATCACCCAAGCTGGGTACTTGAGGTGTACCAGCGGTGTGGGCTGAGTACACCTTCCTCTTGTAGTTGAGCCTTGGTTGGTGTTGGCAGGTTATGGCGGTGGTGCCACACACACACACACACACACACACACACACACCGAAGCTCAGTTGGAAGTCGCTCTGTCCAGTAGAGGCCTCGTGGCCACAGCAGAACAAACTTACCCAGGACACTTTATTATATCTGGGGGAAGGAAGGTGACTGCCTCTCTAGCGGAGACCAGCAGCCAAACCTTCATCGCTCATGTCTTTTCCTGAGGAGGATACATACGAGAGATGCAAGGCTAAAATTCATAAATTGTCTATTGTATTCAGTTGTTTGACAGTAACAGATAACTTACACTAATTCAGGAATCGCTCTTACCGATCAGAGTCAAGGTCTATAAAACGTTTGGACCAGTTGCAGGGTCCCATAGACTCCCTGCTAAAGATAGCTTACACCGCATTGCTGATAAGAAAAGCAGAGCAAGTTCTAAAGCATAATGATCATGATGAGCGCTCTTTGATCTAATTCCCATGGCCACCCTCTGAGTGGTTGACAGTGACATTCCGCGTGCGGCCTTATGTTGAGACATAGAGACAAGAGCGGCCAGGATGCTGGCGGCTCGTCATGCTGGGGCCGGGTCTACAATTCCTGAAACCATGAGGAGTGTTTGCCCACAATAGTTTTATGGGAACTCCTTTGTAGGTAACTCTGTTATTTTGTATCATTGCCTTTAAGATTCTCTCTTTATCTTCCACCTTTGGCATTTTAATTATGATGTGTCTTGGTGTGGTGTTCTTTCGGTCTAGCTTGTTTGGGACTCTCTTTGCTTCCTGGACTTGTACGTCTATTTCCTGGACCAAATTTGGGAAGTTAGTTTTCATTTTTTCAAATACGTTTTCAGTCTCTTGCTCTTTCTCTTCTCCTTCTGGCACCGCTAGGATTCAGATGTTGGTATGTTTAAAGTTGTCCTAGATGTTCGATTCCTGGTTCTCCTTTCTGTTTTGGGCACATGTTTCTTTCTTTCTTTTGTTCCACATTGCTGAATTGAATCATGGCTTCTTCCTATCTCCGTTGGTTCCTTGTATATTTTTCTTCATTTCACTTTGTATATCCTTCACTCTTTTTTATTCATTTTGTGGTTTTACTCAATAATTTCTTTGAGCATTCTGATTACCAGTGTTTTGAACTCTGCATCTGATGGGTTGGCTATCTACATTTCATATATTTCTTTATCTGGGTTTTGTTCTGTTCTTTCATGTGGGCCATATTTCTTTGCCTCTTCAACTTATCAGCCTCACTGTGTTTGTTTCTGTGTACTAGGTAGAACTGCCTTGACTCCGTGTCTTGGTAGCATGGCCTACTGTAGTACGTGTCCTATAGGGTCCCATCCCACAGCCTCCCCTATCACCCAAGCTGGGTACTTGAGGTGTGCCAGCGGTGTGGGCTGAGTACACCTTCCTCTTGTAGTTGAGCCTTGGTTGGTGTTGGCAGGTTATGGCGGTGGTGCCACACACACACACACACCCCCCGCCCGAGGCTCAGGTGGAAGTCGCTCTGTCCAGTAGAGGCCTCGTGGCCACAGCAGAACAAACTTACCCAGGACACTTTATTATATCTGGGGGAAGGAAGGTGACTGCCTCTCTAGCGGAGACCAGCAGCCAAACCTTCATCCCTCATGTCTTTTCTTGAGGAGGATACATACGAGAGATGCAAGGCTAAAATTCATAAATTGTCTATTGTATTCAGTTGTTTGACAGTAACAGATAACATACACTAATTCAGGAATCGCTCTTACCGATCAGAGCCAAGGTCTATAAAACGTTTGGACCAGTTGCAGGGTCCCATAGACTCCCTGCTAAAGATAGCTTACACCGCATTGCTGATAAGAAAAGCAGAGCAAGTTCTAAAGCATAATGAGCATGATGAGCGCTCTTTGATCTAATTCCCATGGCCACCCTCTGAGTGGTTGACAGTGACATTCCGCGTGCGGCCTTATGTTGAGACATAGAGACAAGAGCGGCCAGGATGCTGGCGGCTCGTCATGCTGGGGCCGGGTCTACAATTCCTGAAACCATGAGGAGTGTTTGCCCACAATAGTTTTATGGGAACTCCTTTGTAGGTAACTCTGTTATTTTGTATCATTGCCTTTAAGATTCTCTCTTTATCTTCCACCTTTGGCATTTTAATTATGATATGTCTTGGTGTGGTGTTCTTTCGGTCTAGCTTGTTTGGGACTCTCTTTGCTTCCTGGACTTGTACGTCTATTTCCTGGACCAAATTTGGGAAGTTAGTTTTCATTTTTTCAAATACGTTTTCAGTCTCTTGCTCTTTCTCTTCTCCTTCTGGCACCGCTAGGATTCAGATGTTGGTATGTTTAAAGTTGTCCTAGATGTTCGATTCTTGTTTCTCCTTTCTCTTTTAGGCACATGTTTCTTTCTTTTTTTTTTCCACATTGCTGAATTGAATCCTGGCTTCTTCCTATCTCCGTCGGTTCCTTGTATATTTTTCTTCATTTCACTTTGTATAACCTTCACTTTTTTTATTTATTTTGTGGTTTTACTCAATAATTTCTTTGAGCATTCTGATTACCAGTGTTTTGAACTCTGCATCTGATGGGTTGGCTATCTACATTTCATATATTTCTTTATCTGGGTTTTGTTCTGTTCTTTCATGTGGGCCATATTTCTTTGCCTCTTCAACTTAGCAGCCTCACTGTGTTTGTTTCTGTGTACTAGGTAGAACTGCCTTGACTCCGTGTCTTGGCAGCATGGCCTACTGTAGTACGTGTCCTATAGGGTCCCATCCCACAGCCTCCCCTATCACCCAAGCTGGGTACTTGAGGTGTGCCAGCGGTGTGGGCTGAGTACACCTTCCTCTTGTAGTTGAGCCTTGGTTGGTGTTGGCAGGTTATGGCGGTGGTGCCACACACACACACACACACCCCGCCCGAGGCTCAGTTGGAAGTCGCTCTGTCCAGTAGAGGCCTCGTGGCCACAGCAGAACAAACTTACCCAGGACACTTTATTATATCTGGGGGAAGGAAGGTGACTGCCTCTCTAGCGGAGACCAGCAGCCAAACCTTCATCCCTCATGTCTTTTCTTGAGGAGGATACATACGAGAGATGCAAGGCTAAAATTCATAAATTGTCTATTGTATTCAGTTGTTTGACAGTAACAGATAACATACACTAATTCAGGAATCGCTCTTACCGATAAGAGTCAATGTCTATAAAACGTTTGGACCAGTTGCAGGGTCCCATAGACTCCCTGCTAAAGATAGCTTACACCGCATTGCTGATAAGAAAAGCAGAGCAAGTTCTAAAGCATAATGAGCATGATGAGCGCTCTTTGATCTAATTTCCATGGCCACCCTCTGAGTGGTTGACAGTGACATTCCGCGTGCGGCCTTATGTTGAGACATAGAGACAAGAGCGGCCAGGATGCTGGCGGCTCGTCATGCTGGGGCCGGGTCTACAATTCCTGAAACCATGAGGAGTGTTTGCCCACAATAGTTGTATGGGAAGTCCTTTGTAGATAACTCTGTTATTTTGTATCGTTGCCTTTAATATTCTCTCTTATCTTCCACCTTTGGCATTTTAATTATGATGTGTCTTGGTGTGGTCTTCTTTCGGTCTAGCTTGTTTGGGACTCTCTTTGCTTCCTGGACTTGTACGTCTATTTCCTGGACCATATTTGGGAAGTTAGTTTTCATTTTTTCAAATACGTTTTCAGTCTCTTGCTCTTTCTCTTCTCCTTCTGGCACCGCTAGGATTCAGATGTTGGTATGTTTAAAGTTGTCCTAGATGTTCGATTCTTGTTTCTCCTTTCTGTTTTAGGCACATGTTTCTTTCTTTTTTTTTTTCCACATTGTTGAATTGAATCCTGGCTTCTTCCTATCTCCGTTGGTTCCTTGTATATTTTTCTTCATTTCACTTTGTATAAACTTCACTTTTTTTTATTTATTTTGTGGTTTTACTCAATAATTTCTTTGAGCATTCTGATTACCAGTGTTTTGAACTCTGCATCTGATGGGTTGGCTATCTACATTTCATATATTTCTTTATCTGGGTTTTGTTCTGTTCTTTCATGTGGGCCATATTTCTTTGCCTCTTCAACTTAGCAGCCTCCTTGTGTTTGTTTCTGTGTACTAGGTAGAACTGCCTTGACTCCGTGTCTTGGTAGCATGGCCTACTGTAGTACGTGTCCTATAGGGTCCCATCCCACAGCCTCCCCTATCACCCAAGCTGGGTACTTGAGGTGTACCAGCGGTGTGGGCTGAGTACACCTTCCTCTTGTAGTTGAGCCTTGGTTGGTGTTGGCAGGTTATGGCGGTGGTGCCACACACACACACACACACACACACACACACACCGAAGCTCAGTTGGAAGTCGCTCTGTCCAGTAGAGGCCTCGTGGCCACAGCAGAACAAACTTACCCAGGACACTTTATTATATCTGGGGGAAGGAAGGTGACTGCCTCTCTAGCGGAGACCAGCAGCCAAACCTTCATCGCTCATGTCTTTTCCTGAGGAGGATACATACGATAGATGCAAGGCTAAAATTCATAAATTGTCTATTGTATTCAGTTGTTTGACAGTAACAGATAACTTACACTAATTCAGGAATCGCTCTTACCGATCAGAGTCAAGGTCTATAAAACGTTTGGACCAGTTGCAGGGTCCCATAGACTCCCTGCTAAAGATAGCTTACACCGCATTGCTGATAAGAAAAGCAGAGCAAGTTCTAAAGCATAATGATCATGATGAGCGCTCTTTGATCTAATTCCCATGGCCACCCTCTGAGTGGTTGACAGTGACATTCCGCGTGCGGCCTTATGTTGAGACATAGAGACAAGAGCGGCCAGGATGCTGGCGGCTCGTCATGCTGGGGCCGGGTCTACAATTCCTGAAACCATGAGGAGTGTTTGCCCACAATAGTTTTATGGGAACTCCTTTGTAGGTAACTCTGTTATTTTGTATCATTGCCTTTAAGATTCTCTCTTTATCTTCCACCTTTGGCATTTTAATTATGATGTGTCTTGGTGTGGTGTTCTTTCTGTCTAGCTTGTTTGGGACTCTCTTTGCTTCCTGGACTTGTACGTCTATTTCCTGGACCAAATTTGGGAAGTTAGTTTTCATTTTTTCAAATACGTTTTCAGTCTCTTGCTCTTTCTCTTCTCCTTCTGGCACCGCTAGGATTCAGATGTTGGTATGTTTAAAGTTGTCCTAGATGTTCGATTCCTGGTTCTCCTTTCTGTTTTGGGCACATGTTTCTTTCTTTCTTTTGTTCCACATTGCTGAATTGAATCATGGCTTCTTCCTATCTCCGTTGGTTCCTTGTATATTTTTCTTCATTTCACTTTGTATATCCTTCACTCTTTTTTATTCATTTTGTGGTTTTACTCAATAATTTCTTTGAGCATTCTGATTACCAGTGTTTTGAACTCTGCATCTGATGGGTTGGCTATCTACATTTCATATATTTCTTTATCTGGGTTTTGTTCTGTTCTTTCATGTGGGCCATATTTCTTTGCCTCTTCAACTTAGCAGCCTCACTGTGTTTGTTTCTGTGTACTAGGTAGAACTGCCTTGACTCCGTGTCTTGGTAGCATGGCCTACTGTAGTACGTGTCCTATAGGGTCCCATCCCACAGCCTCCCCTATCACCCAAGCTGGGTACTTGAGGTGTGCCAGCGGTGTGGGCTGAGTACACCTTCCTCTTGTAGTTGAGCCTTGGTTGGTGTTGGCAGGTTATGGCGGTGGTGCCACACACACACACACACACCCCGCCCGAGGCTCAGTTGGAAGTCGCTCTGTCCAGTAGAGGCCTCGTGGCCACAGCAGAACAAACTTACCCAGGACACTTTATTATATCTGGGGGAAGGAAGGTGACTGCCTCTCTAGCGGAGACCAGCAGCCAAACCTTCATCCCTCATGTCTTTTCTTGAGGAGGATACATACGAGAGATGCAAGGCTAAAATTCATAAATTGTCTATTGTATTCAGTTGTTTGACAGTAACAGATAACATACACTAATTCAGGAATCGCTCTTACCGATCAGAGTCAAGGTCTATAAAACGTTTGGACCAGTTGCAGGGTCCCATAGACTCCCTGCTAAAGATAGCTTACACCGCATTGCTGATAAGAAAAGCAGAGCAAGTTCTAAAGCATAATGAGCATGATGAGCGCTCTTTGATCTAATTCCCATGGCCACCCTCTGAGTGGTTGACAGTGACATTCCGCGTGCGGCCTTATGTTGAGACATAGAGACAAGAGCGGCCAGGATGCTGGCGGCTCGTCATGCTGGGGCCGGGTCTACAATTCCTGAAACCATGAGGAGTGTTTGCCCACAATAGTTTTATGGGAACTCCTTTGTAGGTAACTCTGTTATTTTGTATCGTTGCCTTTAATATTCTCTCTTATCTTCCACCTTTGGCATTTTAATTATGATGTGTCTTGGTGTGGTCTTCTTTCGGTCTAGCTTGTTTGGGACTCTCTTTGCTTCCTGGACTTGTACGTCTATTTCCTGGACCATATTTGGGAAGTTAGTTTTCATTTTTTCAAATACGTTTTCAGTCTCTTGCTCTTTCTCTTCTCCTTCTGGCACCGCTAGGATTCAGATGTTGGTATGTTTAAAGTTGTCCTAGATGTTCGATTCTTGTTTCTCCTTTCTGTTTTAGGCACATGTTTCTTTCTTTTTTTTTTTCCACATTGTTGAATTGAATCCTGGCTTCTTCCTATCTCCGTTGGTTCCTTGTATATTTTTCTTCATTTCACTTTGTATAAACTTCACTTTTTTTTATTTATTTTGTGGTTTTACTCAATAATTTCTTTGAGCATTCTGATTACCAGTGTTTTGAACTCTGCATCTGATGGGTTGGCTATCTACATTTCATATATTTCTTTATCTGGGTTTTGTTCTGTTCTTTCATGTGGGCCATATTTCTTTGCCTCTTCAACTTAGCAGCCTCCTTGTGTTTGTTTCTGTGTACTAGGTAGAACTGCCTTGACTCCGTGTCTTGGTAGCATGGCCTACTGTAGTACGTGTCCTATAGGGTCCCATCCCACAGCCTCCCCTATCACCCAAGCTGGGTACTTGAGGTGTACCAGCGGTGTGGGCTGAGTACACCTTCCTCTTGTAGTTGAGCCTTGGTTGGTGTTGGCAGGTTATGGCGGTGGTGCCACACACACACACACACACACACACACACACACCGAAGCTCAGTTGGAAGTCGCTCTGTCCAGTAGAGGCCTCGTGGCCACAGCAGAACGAACTTACCCAGGACACTTTATTATATCTGGGGGAAGGAAGGTGACTGCCTCTCTAGCGGAGACCAGCAGCCAAACCTTCATCGCTCATGTCTTTTCCTGAGGAGGATACATACGAGAAATGCAAGGCTAAAATTCATAAATTGTCTATTGTATTCAGTTGTTTGACAGTAACAGATAACTTACACTAATTCAGGAATCGCTCTTACCGATCAGAGTCAAGGTCTATAAAACGTTTGGACCAGTTGCAGGGTCCCATAGACTCCCTGCTAAAGATAGCTTACACCGCATTGCTGATAAGAAAAGCAGAGCAAGTTCTAAAGCATAATGATCATGATGAGCGCTCTTTGATCTAATTCCCATGGCCACCCTCTGAGTGGTTGACAGTGACATTCCGCGTGCGGCCTTATGTTGAGACATAGAGACAAGAGCGGCCAGGATGCTGGCGGCTCGTCATGCTGGGGCCGGGTCTACAATTCCTGAAACCATGAGGAGTGTTTGCCCACAATAGTTTTATGGGAACTCCTTTGTAGGTAACTCTGTTATTTTGTATCATTGCCTTTAAGATTCTCTCTTTATCTTCCACCTTTGGCATTTTAATTATGATGTGTCTTGGTGTGGTGTTCTTTCGGTCTAGCTTGTTTGGGACTCTCTTTGCTTCCTGGACTTGTACGTCTATTTCCTGGACCAAATTTGGGAAGTTAGTTTTCATTTTTTCAAATACGTTTTCAGTCTCTTGCTCTTTCTCTTCTCCTTCTGGCACCGCTAGGATTCAGATGTTGGTATGTTTAAAGTTGTCCTAGATGTTCGATTCCTGGTTCTCCTTTCTGTTTTGGGCACATGTTTCTTTCTTTCTTTTGTTCCACATTGCTGAATTGAATCATGGCTTCTTCCTATCTCCGTTGGTTCCTTGTATATTTTTCTTCATTTCACTTTGTATATCCTTCACTCTTTTTTATTCATTTTGTGGTTTTACTCAATAATTTCTTTGAGCATTCTGATTACCAGTGTTTTGAACTCTGCATCTGATGGGTTGGCTATCTACATTTCATATATTTCTTTATCTGGGTTTTGTTCTGTTCTTTCATGTGGGCCATATTTCTTTGCCTCTTCAACTTAGCAGCCTCACTGTGTTTGTTTCTGTGTACTAGGTAGAACTGCCTTGACTCCGTGTCTTGGTAGCATGGCCTACTGTAGTACGTGTCCTATCGGGTCCCATCCCACAGCCTCCCCTATCACCCAAGCTGGGTACTTGAGGTGTGCCAGCGGTGTGGGCTGAGTACACCTTCCTCTTGTAGTTGAGCCTTGGTTGGTGTTGGCAGGTTATGGCGGTGGTGCCACACACACACACACACCCCACACCCGAGGCTCAGTTGGAAGTCGCTCTGTCCAGTAGAGGCCTCGTGGCCACAGCAGAACAAACTTACCCAGGACACTTTATTATATCTGGGGGAAGGAAGGTGACTGCCTCTCTAGCGGAGACCAGCAGCCAAACCTTCATCCCTCATGTCTTTTCTTGAGGAGGATACATACGAGAGATGCAAGGCTAAAATTCATAAATTGTCTATTGTATTCAGTTGTTTGACAGTAACAGATAACATACACTAATTCAGGAATCGCTCTTACCGATCAGAGCCAAGGTCTATAAAACGTTTGGACCAGTTGCAGGGTCCCATAGACTCCCTGCTAAAGATAGCTTACACCGCATTGCTGATAAGAAAAGCAGAGCAAGTTCTAAAGCATAATGAGCATGATGAGCGCTCTTTGATCTAATTCCCATGGCCACCCTCTGAGTGGTTGACAGTGACATTCCGCGTGCGGCCTTATGTTGAGACATAGAGACAAGAGCGGCCAGGATGCTGGCGGCTCGTCATGCTGGGGCCGGGTCTACAATTCCTGAAACCATGAGGAGTGTTTGCCCACAATAGTTTTATGGGAACTCCTTTGTAGGTAACTCTGTTATTTTGTATCGTTGCCTTTAATATTCTCTCTTATCTTCCACCTTTGGCATTTTAATTATGATGTGTCTTGGTGTGGTCTTCTTTCGGTCTAGCTTGTTTGGGACTCTCTTTGCTTCCTGGACTTGTACGTCTATTTCCTGGACCATATTTGGGAAGTTAGTTTTCATTTTTTCAAATACGTTTTCAGTCTCTTGCTCTTTCTCTTCTCCTTCTGGCACCGCTAGGATTCAGATGTTGGTATGTTTAAAGTTGTCCTAGATGTTCGATTCTTGTTTCTCCTTTCTGTTTTAGGCACATGTTTCTTTCTTTTTTTTTTTCCACATTGTTGAATTGAATCCTGGCTTCTTCCTATCTCCGTTGGTTCCTTGTATATTTTTCTTCATTTCACTTTGTATAAACTTCACTTTTTTTTATTTATTTTGTGGTTTTACTCAATAATTTCTTTGAGCATTCTGATTACCAGTGTTTTGAACTCTGCATCTGATGGGTTGGCTATCTACATTTCATATATTTCTTTATCTGGGTTTTGTTCTGTTCTTTCATGTGGGCCATATTTCTTTGCCTCTTCAACTTAGCAGCCTCCTTGTGTTTGTTTCTGTGTACTAGGTAGAACTGCCTTGACTCCGTGTCTTGGTAGCATGGCCTACTGTAGTACGTGTCCTATAGGGTCCCATCCCACAGCCTCCCCTATCACCCAAGCTGGGTACTTGAGGTGTACCAGCGGTGTGGGCTGAGTACACCTTCCTCTTGTAGTTGAGCCTTGGTTGGTGTTGGCAGGTTATGGCGGTGGTGCCACACACACACACACACACACACACACACACACACCGAAGCTCAGTTGGAAGTCGCTCTGTCCAGTAGAGGCCTCGTGGCCACAGCAGAACAAACTTACCCAGGACACTTTATTATATCTGGGGGAAGGAAGGTGACTGCCTCTCTAGCGGAGACCAGCAGCCAAACCTTCATCGCTCATGTCTTTTCCTGAGGAGGATACATACGAGAGATGCAAGGCTAAAATTCATAAATTGTCTATTGTATTCAGTTGTTTGACAGTAACAGATAACTTACACTAATTCAGGAATCGCTCTTACCGATCAGAGTCAAGGTCTATAAAACGTTTGGACCAGTTGCAGGGTCCCATAGACTCCCTGCTAAAGATAGCTTACACCGCATTGCTGATAAGAAAAGCAGAGCAAGTTCTAAAGCATAATGATCATGATGAGCGCTCTTTGATCTAATTCCCATGGCCACCCTCTGAGTGGTTGACAGTGACATTCCGCGTGCGGCCTTATGTTGAGACATAGAGACAAGAGCGGCCAGGATGCTGGCGGCTCGTCATGCTGGGGCCGGGTCTACAATTCCTGAAACCATGAGGAGTGTTTGCCCACAATAGTTTTATGGGAACTCCTTTGTAGGTAACTCTGTTATTTTGTATCATTGCCTTTAAGATTCTCTCTTTATCTTCCACCTTTGGCATTTTAATTATGATGTGTCTTGGTGTGGTGTTCTTTCGGTCTAGCTTGTTTGGGACTCTCTTTGCTTCCTGGACTTGTACGTCTATTTCCTGGACCAAATTTGGGAAGTTAGTTTTCATTTTTTCAAATACGTTTTCAGTCTCTTGCTCTTTCTCTTCTCCTTCTGGCACCGCTAGGATTCAGATGTTGGTATGTTTAAAGTTGTCCTAGATGTTCGATTCCTGGTTCTCCTTTCTGTTTTGGGCACATGTTTCTTTCTTTCTTTTGTTCCACATTGCTGAATTGAATCATGGCTTCTTCCTATCTCCGTTGGTTCCTTGTATATTTTTCTTCATTTCACTTTGTATATCCTTCACTCTTTTTTATTCATTTTGTGGTTTTACTCAATAATTTCTTTGAGCATTCTGATTACCAGTGTTTTGAACTCTGCATCTGATGGGTTGGCTATCTACATTTCATATATTTCTTTATCTGGGTTTTGTTCTGTTCTTTCATGTGGGCCATATTTCTTTGCCTCTTCAACTTAGCAGCCTCACTGTGTTTGTTTCTGTGTACTAGGTAGAACTGCCTTGACTCCGTGTCTTGGTAGCATGGCCTACTGTAGTACGTGTCCTATCGGGTCCCATCCCACAGCCTCCCCTATCACCCAAGCTGGGTACTTGAGGTGTGCCAGCGGTGTGGGCTGAGTACACCTTCCTCTTGTAGTTGAGCCTTGGTTGGTGTTGGCAGGTTATGGCGGTGGTGCCACACACACACACACACCCCACACCCGAGGCTCAGTTGGAAGTCGCTCTGTCCAGTAGAGGCCTCGTGGCCACAGCAGAACAAACTTACCCAGGACACTTTATTATATCTGGGGGAAGGAAGGTGACTGCCTCTCTAGCGGAGACCAGCAGCCAAACCTTCATCCCTCATGTCTTTTCTTGAGGAGGATACATACGAGAGATGCAAGGCTAAAATTCATAAATTGTCTATTGTATTCAGTTGTTTGACAGTAACAGATAACATACACTAATTCAGGAATCGCTCTTACCGATCAGAGCCAAGGTCTATAAAACGTTTGGACCAGTTGCAGGGTCCCATAGACTCCCTGCTAAAGATAGCTTACACCGCATTGCTGATAAGAAAAGCAGAGCAAGTTCTAAAGCATAATGAGCATGATGAGCGCTCTTTGATCTAATTCCCATGGCCACCCTCTGAGTGGTTGACAGTGACATTCCGCGTGCGGCCTTATGTTGAGACATAGAGACAAGAGCGGCCAGGATGCTGGCGGCTCGTCATGCTGGGGCCGGGTCTACAATTCCTGAAACCATGAGGAGTGTTTGCCCACAATAGTTTTATGGGAACTCCTTTGTAGGTAACTCTGTTATTTTGTATCGTTGCCTTTAATATTCTCTCTTATCTTCCACCTTTGGCATTTTAATTATGATGTGTCTTGGTGTGGTCTTCTTTCGGTCTAGCTTGTTTGGGACTCTCTTTGCTTCCTGGACTTGTACGTCTATTTCCTGGACCATATTTGGGAAGTTAGTTTTCATTTTTTCAAATACGTTTTCAGTCTCTTGCTCTTTCTCTTCTCCTTCTGGCACCGCTAGGATTCAGATGTTGGTATGTTTAAAGTTGTCCTAGATGTTCGATTCTTGTTTCTCCTTTCTGTTTTAGGCACATGTTTCTTTCTTTTTTTTTTTCCACATTGTTGAATTGAATCCTGGCTTCTTCCTATCTCCGTTGGTTCCTTGTATATTTTTCTTCATTTCACTTTGTATAAACTTCACTTTTTTTTATTTATTTTGTGGTTTTACTCAATAATTTCTTTGAGCATTCTGATTACCAGTGTTTTGAACTCTGCATCTGATGGGTTGGCTATCTACATTTCATATATTTCTTTATCTGGGTTTTGTTCTGTTCTTTCATGTGGGCCATATTTCTTTGCCTCTTCAACTTAGCAGCCTCCTTGTGTTTGTTTCTGTGTACTAGGTAGAACTGCCTTGACTCCGTGTCTTGGTAGCATGGCCTACTGTAGTACGTGTCCTATAGGGTCCCATCCCACAGCCTCCCCTATCACCCAAGCTGGGTACTTGAGGTGTACCAGCGGTGTGGGCTGAGTACACCTTCCTCTTGTAGTTGAGCCTTGGTTGGTGTTGGCAGGTTATGGCGGTGGTGCCACACACACACACACACACACACACACACACACACCGAAGCTCAGTTGGAAGTCGCTCTGTCCAGTAGAGGCCTCGTGGCCACAGCAGAACAAACTTACCCAGGACACTTTATTATATCTGGGGGAAGGAAGGTGACTGCCTCTCTAGCGGAGACCAGCAGCCAAACCTTCATCGCTCATGTCTTTTCCTGAGGAGGATACATACGAGAGATGCAAGGCTAAAATTCATAAATTGTCTATTGTATTCAGTTGTTTGACAGTAACAGATAACTTACACTAATTCAGGAATCGCTCTTACCGATCAGAGTCAAGGTCTATAAAACGTTTGGACCAGTTGCAGGGTCCCATAGACTCCCTGCTAAAGATAGCTTACACCGCATTGCTGATAAGAAAAGCAGAGCAAGTTCTAAAGCATAATGATCATGATGAGCGCTCTTTGATCTAATTCCCATGGCCACCCTCTGAGTGGTTGACAGTGACATTCCGCGTGCGGCCTTATGTTGAGACATAGAGACAAGAGCGGCCAGGATGCTGGCGGCTCGTCATGCTGGGGCCGGGTCTACAATTCCTGAAACCATGAGGAGTGTTTGCCCACAATAGTTTTATGGGAACTCCTTTGTAGGTAACTCTGTTATTTTGTATCATTGCCTTTAAGATTCTCTCTTTATCTTCCACCTTTGGCATTTTAATTATGATGTGTCTTGGTGTGGTGTTCTTTCGGTCTAGCTTGTTTGGGACTCTCTTTGCTTCCTGGACTTGTACGTCTATTTCCTGGACCAAATTTGGGAAGTTAGTTTTCATTTTTTCAAATACGTTTTCAGTCTCTTGCTCTTTCTCTTCTCCTTCTGGCACCGCTAGGATTCAGATGTTGGTATGTTTAAAGTTGTCCTAGATGTTCGATTCCTGGTTCTCCTTTCTGTTTTGGGCACATGTTTCTTTCTTTCTTTTGTTCCACATTGCTGAATTGAATCCTGGCTTCTTCCTATCTCCGTTGGTTCCTTGTATATTTTTCTTCATTTCACTTTGTATATCCTTCACTCTTTTTTATTCATTTTGTGGTTTTACTCAATAATTTCTTTGAGCATTCTGATTACCAGTGTTTTGAACTCTGCATCTGATGGGTTGGCTATCTACATTTCATATATTTCTTTATCTGGGTTTTGTTCTGTTCTTTCATGTGGGCCATATTTCTTTGCCTCTTCAACTTAGCAGCCTCCCTGTGTTTGTTTCTGTGTACTAGGTAGAACTGCCTTGATTCCGTGTCTTGGTAGCATGGCCTACTGTAGTACGTGTCCTATAGGGTCCCATCCCACAGCCTCCCCTATCACCCAAGCTGGGTACTTGAGGTGTACCAGCGGTGTGGGCTGAGTACACCTTCCTCTTGTAGTTGAGCCTTGGTTGGTGTTGGCAGGTTATGGCGGTGGTGCCACACACACACACACACACACACACACACACACCGAAGCTCAGTTGGAAGTCGCTCTGTCCAGTAGAGGCCTCGTGGCCACAGCAGAACAAACTTACCCAGGACACTTTATTATATCTGGGGGAAGGAAGGTGACTGCCTCTCTAGCGGAGACCAGCAGCCAAACCTTCATCGCTCATGTCTTTTCCTGAGGAGGATACATACGAGAAATGCAAGGCTAAAATTCATAAATTGTCTATTGTATTCAGTTGTTTGACAGTAACAGATAACTTACACTAATTCAGGAATCGCTCTTACCGATCAGAGTCAAGGTCTATAAAACGTTTGGACCAGTTGCAGGGTCCCATAGACTCCCTGCTAAAGATAGCTTACACCGCATTGCTGATAAGAAAAGCAGAGCAAGTTCTAAAGCATAATGATCATGATGAGCGCTCTTTGATCTAATTCCCATGGCCACCCTCTGAGTGGTTGACAGTGACATTCCGCGTGCGGCCTTATGTTGAGACATAGAGACAAGAGCGGCCAGGATGCTGGCGGCTCGTCATGCTGGGGCCGGGTCTACAATTCCTGAAACCATGAGGAGTGTTTGCCCACAATAGTTTTATGGGAACTCCTTTGTAGGTAACTCTGTTATTTTGTATCATTGCCTTTAAGATTCTCTCTTTATCTTCCACCTTTGGCATTTTAATTATGATGTGTCTTGGTGTGGTGTTCTTTCGGTCTAGCTTGTTTGGGACTCTCTTTGCTTCCTGGACTTGTACGTCTATTTCCTGGACCAAATTTGGGAAGTTAGTTTTCATTTTTTCAAATACGTTTTCAGTCTCTTGCTCTTTCTCTTCTCCTTCTGGCACCGCTAGGATTCAGATGTTGGTATGTTTAAAGTTGTCCTAGATGTTCGATTCCTGGTTCTCCTTTCTGTTTTGGGCACATGTTTCTTTCTTTCTTTTGTTCCACATTGCTGAATTGAATCATGGCTTCTTCCTATCTCCGTTGGTTCCTTGTATATTTTTCTTCATTTCACTTTGTATATCCTTCACTCTTTTTTATTCATTTTGTGGTTTTACTCAATAATTTCTTTGAGCATTCTGATTACCAGTGTTTTGAACTCTGCATCTGATGGGTTGGCTATCTACATTTCATATATTTCTTTATCTGGGTTTTGTTCTGTTCTTTCATGTGGGCCATATTTCTTTGCCTCTTCAACTTAGCAGCCTCACTGTGTTTGTTTCTGTGTACTAGGTAGAACTGCCTTGACTCCGTGTCTTGGTAGCATGGCCTACTGTAGTACGTGTCCTATCGGGTCCCATCCCACAGCCTCCCCTATCACCCAAGCTGGGTACTTGAGGTGTGCCAGCGGTGTGGGCTGAGTACACCTTCCTCTTGTAGTTGAGCCTTGGTTGGTGTTGGCAGGTTATGGCGGTGGTGCCACACACACACACACACCCCACACCCGAGGCTCAGTTGGAAGTCGCTCTGTCCAGTAGAGGCCTCGTGGCCACAGCAGAACAAACTTACCCAGGACACTTTATTATATCTGGGGGAAGGAAGGTGACTGCCTCTCTAGCGGAGACCAGCAGCCAAACCTTCATCCCTCATGTCTTTTCTTGAGGAGGATACATACGAGAGATGCAAGGCTAAAATTCATAAATTGTCTATTGTATTCAGTTGTTTGACAGTAACAGATAACATACACTAATTCAGGAATCGCTCTTACCGATCAGAGCCAAGGTCTATAAAACGTTTGGACCAGTTGCAGGGTCCCATAGACTCCCTGCTAAAGATAGCTTACACCGCATTGCTGATAAGAAAAGCAGAGCAAGTTCTAAAGCATAATGAGCATGATGAGCGCTCTTTGATCTAATTCCCATGGCCACCCTCTGAGTGGTTGACAGTGACATTCCGCGTGCGGCCTTATGTTGAGACATAGAGACAAGAGCGGCCAGGATGCTGGCGGCTCGTCATGCTGGGGCCGGGTCTACAATTCCTGAAACCATGAGGAGTGTTTGCCCACAATAGTTTTATGGGAACTCCTTTGTAGGTAACTCTGTTATTTTGTATCGTTGCCTTTAATATTCTCTCTTATCTTCCACCTTTGGCATTTTAATTATGATGTGTCTTGGTGTGGTCTTCTTTCGGTCTAGCTTGTTTGGGACTCTCTTTGCTTCCTGGACTTGTACGTCTATTTCCTGGACCATATTTGGGAAGTTAGTTTTCATTTTTTCAAATACGTTTTCAGTCTCTTGCTCTTTCTCTTCTCCTTCTGGCACCGCTAGGATTCAGATGTTGGTATGTTTAAAGTTGTCCTAGATGTTCGATTCTTGTTTCTCCTTTCTGTTTTAGGCACATGTTTCTTTCTTTTTTTTTTTCCACATTGTTGAATTGAATCCTGGCTTCTTCCTATCTCCGTTGGTTCCTTGTATATTTTTCTTCATTTCACTTTGTATAAACTTCACTTTTTTTTATTTATTTTGTGGTTTTACTCAATAATTTCTTTGAGCATTCTGATTACCAGTGTTTTGAACTCTGCATCTGATGGGTTGGCTATCTACATTTCATATATTTCTTTATCTGGGTTTTGTTCTGTTCTTTCATGTGGGCCATATTTCTTTGCCTCTTCAACTTAGCAGCCTCCTTGTGTTTGTTTCTGTGTACTAGGTAGAACTGCCTTGACTCCGTGTCTTGGTAGCATGGCCTACTGTAGTACGTGTCCTATAGGGTCCCATCCCACAGCCTCCCCTATCACCCAAGCTGGGTACTTGAGGTGTACCAGCGGTGTGGGCTGAGTACACCTTCCTCTTGTAGTTGAGCCTTGGTTGGTGTTGGCAGGTTATGGCGGTGGTGCCACACACACACACACACACACACACACACACACCGAAGCTCAGTTGGAAGTCGCTCTGTCCAGTAGAGGCCTCGTGGCCACAGCAGAACGAACTTACCCAGGACACTTTATTATATCTGGGGGAAGGAAGGTGACTGCCTCTCTAGCGGAGACCAGCAGCCAAACCTTCATCGCTCATGTCTTTTCCTGAGGAGGATACATACGAGAAATGCAAGGCTAAAATTCATAAATTGTCTATTGTATTCAGTTGTTTGACAGTAACAGATAACTTACACTAATTCAGGAATCGCTCTTACCGATCAGAGTCAAGGTCTATAAAACGTTTGGACCAGTTGCAGGGTCCCATAGACTCCCTGCTAAAGATAGCTTACACCGCATTGCTGATAAGAAAAGCAGAGCAAGTTCTAAAGCATAATGATCATGATGAGCGCTCTTTGATCTAATTCCCATGGCCACCCTCTGAGTGGTTGACAGTGACATTCCGCGTGCGGCCTTATGTTGAGACATAGAGACAAGAGCGGCCAGGATGCTGGCGGCTCGTCATGCTGGGGCCGGGTCTACAATTCCTGAAACCATGAGGAGTGTTTGCCCACAATAGTTTTATGGGAACTCCTTTGTAGGTAACTCTGTTATTTTGTATCATTGCCTTTAAGATTCTCTCTTTATCTTCCACCTTTGGCATTTTAATTATGATGTGTCTTGGTGTGGTGTTCTTTCGGTCTAGCTTGTTTGGGACTCTCTTTGCTTCCTGGACTTGTACGTCTATTTCCTGGACCAAATTTGGGAAGTTAGTTTTCATTTTTTCAAATACGTTTTCAGTCTCTTGCTCTTTCTCTTCTCCTTCTGGCACCGCTAGGATTCAGATGTTGGTATGTTTAAAGTTGTCCTAGATGTTCGATTCCTGGTTCTCCTTTCTGTTTTGGGCACATGTTTCTTTCTTTCTTTTGTTCCACATTGCTGAATTGAATCATGGCTTCTTCCTATCTCCGTTGGTTCCTTGTATATTTTTCTTCATTTCACTTTGTATATCCTTCACTCTTTTTTATTCATTTTGTGGTTTTACTCAATAATTTCTTTGAGCATTCTGATTACCAGTGTTTTGAACTCTGCATCTGATGGGTTGGCTATCTACATTTCATATATTTCTTTATCTGGGTTTTGTTCTGTTCTTTCATGTGGGCCATATTTCTTTGCCTCTTCAACTTAGCAGCCTCACTGTGTTTGTTTCTGTGTACTAGGTAGAACTGCCTTGACTCCGTGTCTTGGTAGCATGGCCTACTGTAGTACGTGTCCTATCGGGTCCCATCCCACAGCCTCCCCTATCACCCAAGCTGGGTACTTGAGGTGTGCCAGCGGTGTGGGCTGAGTACACCTTCCTCTTGTAGTTGAGCCTTGGTTGGTGTTGGCAGGTTATGGCGGTGGTGCCACACACACACACACACCCCACACCCGAGGCTCAGTTGGAAGTCGCTCTGTCCAGTAGAGGCCTCGTGGCCACAGCAGAACAAACTTACCCAGGACACTTTATTATATCTGGGGGAACGAAGGTGACTGCCTCTCTAGCGGAGACCAGCAGCCAAACCTTCATCCCTCATGTCTTTTCTTGAGGAGGATACATACGAGAGATGCAAGGCTAAAATTCATAAATTGTCTATTGTATTCAGTTGTTTGACAGTAACAGATAACATACACTAATTCAGGAATCGCTCTTACCGATCAGAGCCAAGGTCTATAAAACGTTTGGACCAGTTGCAGGGTCCCATAGACTCCCTGCTAAAGATAGCTTACACCGCATTGCTGATAAGAAAAGCAGAGCAAGTTCTAAAGCATAATGAGCATGATGAGCGCTCTTTGATCTAATTCCCATGGCCACCCTCTGAGTGGTTGACAGTGACATTCCGCGTGCGGCCTTATGTTGAGACATAGAGACAAGAGCGGCCAGGATGCTGGCGGCTCGTCATGCTGGGGCCGGGTCTACAATTCCTGAAACCATGAGGAGTGTTTGCCCACAATAGTTTTATGGGAACTCCTTTGTAGGTAACTCTGTTATTTTGTATCGTTGCCTTTAATATTCTCTCTTATCTTCCACCTTTGGCATTTTAATTATGATGTGTCTTGGTGTGGTCTTCTTTCGGTCTAGCTTGTTTGGGACTCTCTTTGCTTCCTGGACTTGTACGTCTATTTCCTGGACCATATTTGGGAAGTTAGTTTTCATTTTTTCAAATACGTTTTCAGTCTCTTGCTCTTTCTCTTCTCCTTCTGGCACCGCTAGGATTCAGATGTTGGTATGTTTAAAGTTGTCCTAGATGTTCGATTCTTGTTTCTCCTTTCTGTTTTAGGCACATGTTTCTTTCTTTTTTTTTTTCCACATTGTTGAATTGAATCCTGGCTTCTTCCTATCTCCGTTGGTTCCTTGTATATTTTTCTTCATTTCACTTTGTATAAACTTCACTTTTTTTTATTTATTTTGTGGTTTTACTCAATAATTTCTTTGAGCATTCTGATTACCAGTGTTTTGAACTCTGCATCTGATGGGTTGGCTATCTACATTTCATATATTTCTTTATCTGGGTTTTGTTCTGTTCTTTCATGTGGGCCATATTTCTTTGCCTCTTCAACTTAGCAGCCTCCTTGTGTTTGTTTCTGTGTACTAGGTAGAACTGCCTTGACTCCGTGTCTTGGTAGCATGGCCTACTGTAGTACGTGTCCTATAGGGTCCCATCCCACAGCCTCCCCTATCACCCAAGCTGGGTACTTGAGGTGTACCAGCGGTGTGGGCTGAGTACACCTTCCTTTTGTAGTTGAGCCTTGGTTGGTGTTGGCAGGTTATGGCGGTGGTGCCACACACACACACACACACACACACACACACACCGAAGCTCAGTTGGAAGTCGCTCTGTCCAGTAGAGGCCTCGTGGCCACAGCAGAACAAACTTACCCAGGACACTTTATTATATCTGGGGGAAGGAAGGTGACTGCCTCTCTAGTGGAGACCAGCAGCCAAACCTTCATCGCTCATGTCTTTTCCTGAGGAGGATACATACGAGAGATGCAAGGCTAAAATTCATAAATTGTCTATTGTATTCAGTTGTTTGACAGTAACAGATAACTTACACTAATTCAGGAATCGCTCTTACCGATCAGAGTCAAGGTCTATAAAACGTTTGGACCAGTTGCAGGGTCCCATAGACTCCCTGCTAAAGATAGCTTACACCGCATTGCTGATAAGAAAAGCAGAGCAAGTTCTAAAGCATAATGATCATGATGAGCGCTCTTTGATCTAATTCCCATGGCCACCCTCTGAGTGGTTGACAGTGACATTCCGCGTGCGGCCTTATGTTGAGACATAGAGACAAGAGCGGCCAGGATGCTGGCGGCTCGTCATGCTGGGGCCGGGTCTACAATTCCTGAAACCATGAGGAGTGTTTGCCCACAATAGTTTTATGGGAACTCCTTTGTAGGTAACTCTGTTATTTTGTATCATTGCCTTTAAGATTCTCTCTTTATCTTCCACCTTTGGCATTTTAATTATGATGTGTCTTGGTGTGGTGTTCTTTCGGTCTAGCTTGTTTGGGACTCTCTTTGCTTCCTGGACTTGTACGTCTATTTCCTGGACCAAATTTGGGAAGTTAGTTTTCATTTTTTCAAATACGTTTTCAGTCTCTTGCTCTTTCTCTTCTCCTTCTGGCACCGCTAGGATTCAGATGTTGGTATGTTTAAAGTTGTCCTAGATGTTCGATTCCTGGTTCTCCTTTCTGTTTTGGGCACATGTTTCTTTCTTTCTTTTGTTCCACATTGCTGAATTGAATCATGGCTTCTTCCTATCTCCGTTGGTTCCTTGTATATTTTTCTTCATTTCACTTTGTATATCCTTCACTCTTTTTTATTCATTTTGTGGTTTTACTCAATAATTTCTTTGAGCATTCTGATTACCAGTGTTTTGAACTCTGCATCTGATGGGTTGGCTATCTACATTTCATATATTTCTTTATCTGGGTTTTGTTCTGTTCTTTCATGTGGGCCATATTTCTTTGCCTCTTCAACTTAGCAGCCTCCCTGTGTTTGTTTCTGTGTACTAGGTAGAACTGCCTTGACTCCGTGTCTTGGTAGCATGGCCTACTGTAGTACGTGTCCTATCGGGTCCCATCCCACAGCCTCCCCTATCACCCAAGCTGGGTACTTGAGGTGTGCCAGCGGTGTGGGCTGAGTACACCTTCCTCTTGTAGTTGAGCCTTGGTTGGTGTTGGCAGGTTATGGCGGTGGTGCCACACACACACACACACCCCCCGCCCGAGGCTCAGTTGGAAGTCGCTCTGTCCAGTAGAGGCCTCGTGGCCACAGCAGAACAAACTTACCCAGGACACTTTATTATATCTGGGGGAAGGAAGGTGACTGCCTCTCTAGCGGAGACCAGCAGCCAAACCTTCATCCCTCATGTCTTTTCTTGAGGAGGATACATACGAGAGATGCAAGGCTAAAATTCATAAATTGTCTATTGTATTCAGTTGTTTGACAGTAACAGATAACATACACTAATTCAGGAATCGCTCTTACCGATCAGAGCCAAGGTCTATAAAATGTTTGTACCAGTTGCAGGGTCCCATAGACTCCCTGCTAAAGATAGCTTACACCGCATTGCTGATAAGAAAAGCAGAGCAAGTTCTAAAGCATAATGAGCATGATGAGCGCTCTTTGATCTAATTCCCATGGCCACCCTCTGAGTGGTTGACAGTGACATTCCGCGTGCGGCCTTATGTTGAGACATAGAGACAAGAGCGGCCAGGATGCTGGCGGCTCGTCATGCTGGGGCCGGGTCTACAATTCCTGAAACCATGAGGAGTGTTTGCCCACAATAGTTTTATGGGAACTCCTTTGTAGGTAACTCTGTTATTTTGTATCGTTGCCTTTAATATTCTCTCTTATCTTCCACCTTTGGCATTTTAATTATGATGTGTCTTGGTGTGGTCTTCTTTCGGTCTAGCTTGTTTGGGACTCTCTTTGCTTCCTGGACTTGTACGTCTATTTCCTGGACCATATTTGGGAAGTTAGTTTTCATTTTTTCAAATACGTTTTCAGTCTCTTGCTCTTTCTCTTCTCCTTCTGGCACCGCTAGGATTCAGATGTTGGTATGTTTAAAGTTGTCCTAGATGTTCGATTCTTGTTTCTCCTTTCTGTTTTAGGCACATGTTTCTTTCTTTTTTTTTTTCCACATTGTTGAATTGAATCCTGGCTTCTTCCTATCTCCGTTGGTTCCTTGTATATTTTTCTTCATTTCACTTTGTATAAACTTCACTTTTTTTTATTTATTTTGTGGTTTTACTCAATAATTTCTTTGAGCATTCTGATTACCAGTGTTTTGAACTCTGCATCTGATGGGTTGGCTAGCTACATTTCATATATTTCTTTATCTGGGTTTTGTTCTGTTCTTTCATGTGGGCCATATTTCTTTGCCTCTTCAACTTAGCAGCCTCCTTGTGTTTGTTTCTGTGTACTAGGTAGAACTGCCTTGACTCCGTGTCTTGGTAGCATGGCCTACTGTAGTACGTGTCCTATAGGGTCCCATCCCACAGCCTCCCCTATCACCCAAGCTGGGTACTTGAGGTGTACCAGCGGTGTGGGCTGAGTACACCTTCCTCTTGTAGTTGAGCCTTGGTTGGTGTTGGCAGGTTATGGCGGTGGTGCCACACACACACACACACACACACACACACACACCGAAGCTCAGTTGGAAGTCGCTCTGTCCAGTAGAGGCCTCGTGGCCACAGCAGAACAAACTTACCCAGGACACTTTATTATATCTGGGGGAAGGAAGGTGACTGCCTCTCTAGCGGAGACCAGCAGCCAAACCTTCATCGCTCATGTCTTTTCCTGAGGAGGATACATACGAGAGATGCAAGGCTAAAATTCATAAATTGTCTATTGTATTCAGTTGTTTGACAGTAACAGATAACTTACACTAATTCAGGAATCGCTCTTACCGATCAGAGTCAAGGTCTATAAAACGTTTGGACCAGTTGCAGGGTCCCATAGACTCCCTGCTAAAGATAGCTTACACCGCATTGCTGATAAGAAAAGCAGAGCAAGTTCTAAAGCATAATGATCATGATGAGCGCTCTTTGATCTAATTCCCATGGCCACCCTCTGAGTGGTTGACAGTGACATTCCGCGTGCGGCCTTATGTTGAGACATAGAGACAAGAGTGGCCAGGATGCTGGCGGCTCGTCATGCTGGGGCCGGGTCTACAATTCCTGAAACCATGAGGAGTGTTTGCCCACAATAGTTTTATGGGAACTCCTTTGTAGGTAACTCTGTTATTTTGTATCATTGCCTTTAAGATTCTCTCTTTATCTTCCACCTTTGGCATTTTAATTATGATGTGTCTTGGTGTGGTGTTCTTTCGGTCTAGCTTGTTTGGGACTCTCTTTGCTTCCTGGACTTGTACGTCTATTTCCTGGACCAAATTTGGGAAGTTAGTTTTCATTTTTTCAAATACGTTTTCAGTCTCTTGCTCTTTCTCTTCTCCTTCTGGCACCGCTAGGATTCAGATGTTGGTATGTTTAAAGTTGTCCTAGATGTTCGATTCCTGGTTCTCCTTTCTGTTTTGGGCACATGTTTCTTTCTTTCTTTTGTTCCACATTGCTGAATTGAATCATGGCTTCTTCCTATCTCCGTTGGTTCCTTGTATATTTTTCTTCATTTCACTTTGTATATCCTTCACTCTTTTTTATTCATTTTGTGGTTTTACTCAATAATTTCTTTGAGCATTCTGATTACCAGTGTTTTGAACTCTGCATCTGATGGGTTGGCTATCTACATTTCATATATTTCTTTATCTGGGTTTTGTTCTGTTCTTTCATGTGGGCCATATTTCTTTGCCTCTTCAACTTAGCAGCCTCCCTGTGTTTGTTTCTGTGTACTAGGTAGAACTGCCTTGACTCCGTGTCTTGGTAGCATGGCCTACTGTAGTACGTGTCCTATAGGGTCCCATCCCACAGCCTCCCCTATCACCCAAGCTGGGTACTTGAGGTGTGCCAGCGGTGTGGGCTGAGTACACCTTCCTCTTGTAGTTGAGCCTTGGTTGGTGTTGGCAGGTTATGGCGGTGGTGCCACACACACACACACACACACCCGAGGCTCAGTTGGAAGTCACTCTGTTCAGTAGAGGCCTCGTGGCCACAGCAGAACAAACTTACCCAGGACCCTTTATTATATCTGGGGGAAGGAAGGTGACTGCCTCTCTAGCGGAGACCAGCAGCCAAACCTTCATCGCTCATGTCTTTTCTTGAGGAGGATACATACGAGAGATGCAAGGCTAAAATTCATAAATTGTCTATTGTATTCAGTTGTTTGACAGTAACAGATAACATACACTAATTCAGGAATCGCTCTTACCGATCAGAGTCAAGGTCTATAAAACGTTTGGACCAGTTGCAGGGTCCCATAGACTCCCTGCTAAAGACGGCTTACACCGCATTGCTGATAAGAAAAGCAGAGCAAGTTCTAAAGCATAATGAGCATGAGGAGCGCTCTTTGATCTAATTCCCATGGCCACCCTCTGAGTGGTTGACAGTGACATTCCGCGTGCGGCCTTATGTTGAGACATAGAGACAAGAGCGGCCAGGATGCTGGCGGCTCGTCATGCTGGGGCCGGGTCTACAATTCCTGAAACCATGAGGAGTGTTTGCCCACAATAGTTTTATGGGAACTCCTTTGTAGGTAACTCTGTTATTTTGTATCGTTGCCTTTAAGATTCTCTCTTTATCTTCCACCTTTGGCATTTTAATTATGATGTGTCTTGGTGTGGTGTTCTTTCAGTCTAGCTTGTTTGGGACTCTCTTTGCTTCCTGGACTTGTACGTCTATTTCCTGGACCAAATTTGGGAAGTTAGTTTTCATTTTTTCAAATACGTTTTCAGTCTCTTGCTCTTTCTCTTCTCCTTCTGGCACCGCTAGGATTCAGATGTTGGTATGTTTAAAGTTGTCCTAGATGTTCGATTCTTGTTTCTCCTTTCTGTTTTAGGCACATGTTTCTTTCTTTTTTTTTTTCCACATTGTTGAATTGAATCCTGGCTTCTTCCTATCTCCGTTGGTTCCTTGTATATTTTTCTTCATTTCACTTTGTATAAACTTCACTTTTTTTAATTTATTTTGTGGTTTTACTCAATAATTTCTTTGAGCATTCTGATTACCAGTGTTTTGAACTCTGCATCTGATGGGTTGGCTAGCTACATTTCATATATTTCTTTATCTGGGTTTTGTTCTGTTCTTTCATGTGGGCCATATTTCTTTGCCTCTTCAACTTAGCAGCCTCCTTGTGTTTGTTTCTGTGTACTAGGTAGAACTGCCTTGACTCCGTGTCTTGGTAGCATGGCCTACTGTAGTACGTGTCCTATAGGGTCCCATCCCACAGCCTCCCCTATCACCCAAGCTGGGTACTTGAGGTGTACCAGCGGTGTGGGCTGAGTACACCTTCCTCTTGTAGTTGAGCCTTGGTTGGTGTTGGCAGGTTATGGCGGTGGTGCCACACACACACACACACACACACACACACACACCGAAGCTCAGTTGGAAGTCGCTCTGTCCAGTAGAGGCCTCGTGGCCACAGCAGAACAAACTTACCCAGGACACTTTATTATATCTGGGGGAAGGAAGGTGACTGCCTCTCTAGCGGAGACCAGCAGCCAAACCTTCATCGCTCATGTCTTTTCCTGAGGAGGATACATACGAGAGATGCAAGGCTAAAATTCATAAATTGTCTATTGTATTCAGTTGTTTGACAGTAACAGATAACTTACACTAATTCAGGAATCGCTCTTACCGATCAGAGTCAAGGTCTATAAAACGTTTGGACCAGTTGCAGGGTCCCATAGACTCCCTGCTAAAGATAGCTTACACCGCATTGCTGATAAGAAAAGCAGAGCAAGTTCTAAAGCATAATGATCATGATGAGCGCTCTTTGATCTAATTCCCATGGCCACCCTCTGAGTGGTTGACAGTGACATTCCGCGTGCGGCCTTATGTTGAGACATAGAGACAAGAGCGGCCAGGATGCTGGCGGCTCGTCATGCTGGGGCCGGGTCTACAATTCCTGAAACCATGAGGAGTGTTTGCCCACAATAGTTTTATGGGAACTCCTTTGTAGGTAACTCTGTTATTTTGTATCATTGCCTTTAAGATTCTCTCTTTATCTTCCACCTTTGGCATTTTAATTATGATGTGTCTTGGTGTGGTGTTCTTTCGGTCTAGCTTGTTTGGGACTCTCTTTGCTTCCTGGACTTGTACGTCTATTTCCTGGACCAAATTTGGGAAGTTAGTTTTCATTTTTTCAAATACGTTTTCAGTCTCTTGCTCTTTCTCTTCTCCTTCTGGCACCGCTAGGATTCAGATGTTGGTATGTTTAAAGTTGTCCTAGATGTTCGATTCCTGGTTCTCCTTTCTGTTTTGGGCACATGTTTCTTTCTTTCTTTTGTTCCACATTGCTGAATTGAATCATGGCTTCTTCCTATCTCCGTTGGTTCCTTGTATATTTTTCTTCATTTCACTTTGTATATCCTTCACTCTTTTTTATTCATTTTGTGGTTTTACTCAATAATTTCTTTGAGCATTCTGATTACCAGTGTTTTGAACTCTGCATCTGATGGGTTGGCTATCTACATTTCATATATTTCTTTATCTGGGTTTTGTTCTGTTCTTTCATGTGGGCCATATTTCTTTGCCTCTTCAACTTAGCAGCCTCCCTGTGTTTGTTTCTGTGTACTAGGTAGAACTGCCTTGACTCCGTGTCTTGGTAGCATGGCCTACTGTAGTACGTGTCCTATAGGGTCCCATCCCACAGCCTCCCCTATCACCCAAGCTGGGTACTTGAGGTGTGCCAGCGGTGTGGGCTGAGTACACCTTCCTCTTGTAGTTGAGCCTTGGTTGGTGTTGGCAGGTTATGGCGGTGGTGCCACACACACACACACACACACCCGAGGCTCAGTTGGAAGTCACTCTGTTCAGTAGAGGCCTCGTGGCCACAGCAGAACAAACTTACCCAGGACCCTTTATTATATCTGGGGGAAGGAAGGTGACTGCCTCTCTAGCGGAGACCAGCAGCCAAACCTTCATCGCTCATGTCTTTTCTTGAGGAGGATACATACGAGAGATGCAAGGCTAAAATTCATAAATTGTCTATTGTATTCAGTTGTTTGACAGTAACAGATAACATACACTAATTCAGGAATCGCTCTTACCGATCAGAGTCAAGGTCTATAAAACGTTTGGACCAGTTGCAGGGTCCCATAGACTCCCTGCTAAAGACGGCTTACACCGCATTGCTGATAAGAAAAGCAGAGCAAGTTCTAAAGCATAATGAGCATGAGGAGCGCTCTTTGATCTAATTCCCATGGCCACCCTCTGAGTGGTTGACAGTGACATTCCGCGTGCGGCCTTATGTTGAGACATAGAGACAAGAGCGGCCAGGATGCTGGCGGCTCGTCATGCTGGGGCCGGGTCTACAATTCCTGAAACCATGAGGAGTGTTTGCCCACAATAGTTTTATGGGAACTCCTTTGTAGGTAACTCTGTTATTTTGTATCGTTGCCTTTAAGATTCTCTCTTTATCTTCCACCTTTGGCATTTTAATTATGATGTGTCTTGGTGTGGTGTTCTTTCGGTCTAGCTTGTTTGGGACTCTCTTTGCTTCCTGGACTTGTACGTCTATTTCCTGGACCAAATTTGGGAAGTTAGTTTTCATTTTTTCAAATACGTTTTCAGTCTCTTGCTCTTTCTCTTCTCCTTCTGGCACCGCTAGGATTCAGATGTTGGTATGTTTAAAGTTGTCCTAGATGTTCGATTCTTGTTTCTCCTTTCTCTTTTAGGCACATGTTTCTTTCTTTTTTTTTTCCACATTGCTGAATTGAATCCTGGCTTCTTCCTATCTCCGTCGGTTCCTTGTATATTTTTCTTCATTTCACTTTGTATAACCTTCACTTTTTTTATTTATTTTGTGGTTTTACTCAATAATTTCTTTGAGCATTCTGATTACCAGTGTTTTGAACTCTGCATCTGATGGGTTGGCTATCTACATTTCATATATTTCTTTATCTGGGTTTTGTTCTGTTCTTTCATGTGGGCCATATTTCTTTGCCTCTTCAACTTAGCAGCCTCCCTGTGTTTGTTTCTGTGTACTAGGTAGAACTGCCTTGACTCCGTGTCTTGGTAGCATGGCCTACTGTAGTACGTGTCCTATAGGGTCCCATCCCACACCCTCCCCTATCACCCAAGCTGGGTACTTGAGGTGTGCCAGCGGTGTGGGCTGAGTACACCTTCCTCTTGTAGTTGAGCCTTGGTTGGTGTTGGCAGGTTATGGCGGTGGTGCCACACACACACACACACACACACACACACACCGAAGCTCAGTTGGAAGTCGCTCTGTCCAGTAGAGGCCTCGTGGCCACAGCAGAACAAACTTACCCAGGACACTTTATTATATCTGGGGGAAGGAAGGTGACTGCCTCTCTAGCGGAGACCAGCAGCCAAACCTTCATCGCTCATGTCTTTTCCTGAGGAGGATACATACGAGAGATGCAAGGCTAAAATTCATAAATTGTCTATTGTATTCAGTTGTTTGACAGTAACAGATAACTTACACTAATTCAGGAATCGCTCTTACCGATCAGAGTCAAGGTCTATAAAACGTTTGGACCAGTTGCAGGTTCCCATAGACTCCCTGCTAAAGATAGCTTACACCGCATTGCTGATAAGAAAAGCAGAGCAAGTTCTAAAGCATAATGATCATGATGAACGCTCTTTGATCTAATTCCCATGGCCACCCTCTGAGTGGTTGACAGTGACATTCCGCGTGCGGCCTTATGTTGAGACATAGAGACAAGAGCGGCCAGGATGCTGGCGGCTCGTCATGCTGGGGCCGGGTCTACAATTCCTGAAACCATGAGGAGTGTTTGCCCACAATAGTTTTATGGGAACTCCTTTGTAGGTAACTCTGTTATTTTGTATCATTGCCTTTAAGATTCTCTCTTTATCTTCCACCTTTGGCATTTTAATTATGATGTGTCTTGGTGTGGTGTTCTTTCGGTCTAGCTTGTTTGGGACTCTCTTTGCTTCCTGGACTTGTACGTCTATTTCCTGGACCAAATTTGGGAAGTTAGTTTTCATTTTTTCAAATACGTTTTCAGTCTCTTGCTCTTTCTCTTCTCCTTCTGGCACCGCTAGGATTCAGATGTTGGTATGTTTAAAGTTGTCCTAGATGTTCGATTCCTGGTTCTCCTTTCTGTTTTGGGCACATGTTTTTTCTTTCTTTTGTTCCACATTGCTGAATTGAATCATGGCTTCTTCCTATCTCCGTTGGGTCCTTGTATATTTTTCTTCATTTCACTTTGTATATCCTTCACTCTTTTTTATTCATTTTGTGGTTTTACTCAATAATTTCTTTGAGCATTCTGATTACCAGTGTTTTGAACTCTGCATCTGATGGGTTGGCTATCTACATTTCATATATTTCTTTATCTGGGTTTTGTTCTGTTCTTTCATGTGGGCCATATTTCTTTGCCTCTTCAACTTAGCAGCCTCACTGTGTTTGTTTCTGTGTACTAGGTAGAACTGCCTTGACTCCGTGTCTTGGTAGCATGGCCTACTGTAGTACGTGTCCTATAGGGTCCCATCCCACAGCCTCCCCTATCACCCAAGCTGGGTACTTGAGGTGTGCCAGCGGTGTGGGCTGAGTACACCTTCCTCTTGTAGTTGAGCCTTGGTTGGTGTTGGCAGGTTATGGCGGTGGTGCCACACACACACACACACACACCCGAGGCTCAGTTGGAAGTCACTCTGTTCAGTAGAGGCCTCGTGGCCACAGCAGAACAAACTTACCCAGGACACTTTATTATATCTGGGGGAAGGAAGGTGACTGCCTCTCTAGCGGAGACCAGCAGCCAAACCTTCATCGCTCATGTCTTTTCTTGAGGAGGATACATACGAGAGATGCAAGGCTAAAATTCATAAATTGTCTATTGTATTCAGTTGTTTGACAGTAACAGATAACATACACTAATTCAGGAATCGCTCTTACCGATCAGAGTCAAGGTCTATAAAACGTTTGGACCAGTTGCAGGGTCCCATAGACTCCCTGCTAAAGACGGCTTACACCGCATTGCTGATAAGAAAAGCAGAGCAAGTTCTAAAGCATAATGAGCATGAGGAGCGCTCTTTGATCTAATTCCCATGGCCACCCTCTGAGTGGTTGACAGTGACATTCCGCGTGCGGCCTTATGTTGAGACATAGAGACAAGAGCGGCCAGGATGCTGGCGGCTCGTCATGCTGGGGCCGGGTCTACAATTCCTGAAACCATGAGGAGTGTTTGCCCACAATAGTTTTATGGGAACTCCTTTGTAGGTAACTCTGTTATTTTGTATCGTTGCCTTTAAGATTCTCTCTTTATCTTCCACCTTTGGCATTTTAATTATGATGTGTCTTGGTGTGGTGTTCTTTCGGTCTAGATTGTTTGGGACTCTCTTTGCTTCCTGGACTTGTACGTCTATTTCCTGGACCAAATTTGGGAAGTTAGTTTTCATTTTTTCAAATACGTTTTCAGTCTCTTGCTCTTTCTCTTCTCCTTCTGGCACCGCTAGGATTCAGATGTTGGTATGTTTAAAGTTGTCCTAGATGTTCGATTCTTGTTTCTCCTTTCTCTTTTAGGCACATGTTTCTTTCTTTTTTTTTTCCACATTGCTGAATTGAATCCTGGCTTCTTCCTATCTCCGTCGGTTCCTTGTATATTTTTCTTCATTTCACTTTGTATAACCTTCACTTTTTTTATTTATTTTGTGGTTTTACTCAATAATTTCTTTGAGCATTCTGATTACCAGTGTTTTGAACTCTGCATCTCATGGGTTGCCTATCTACATTTCATATATTTCTTTATCTGGGTTTTGTTCTGTTCTTTCATGTGGGCCATATTTCTTTGCCTCTTCAACTTAGCAGCCTCCTTGTGTTTGTTTCTGTGTACTAGGTAGAACTGCCTTGACTCCGTGTCTTGGTAGCATGGCCTACTGTAGTACGTGTCCTATAGGGTCCCATCCCACAGCCTCCCCTATCACCCAAGCTGGGTACTTGAGGTGTGCCAGCGGTGTGGGCTGAGTACACCTTCCTCTTGTAGTTGAGCCTTGGTTGGTGTTGGCAGGTTATGGCGGTGGTGCCACACACACACACCACCCCCCCGAGGATCAGTTGGAAGTCACTCTGTTCAGTAGAGGCCTCGTGGCCACAGCAGAACAAACTTACCCAGGACACTTTATTATCTGTGGGGGAAGGAAGGTGACTGCCTCTCTAGCGGAGACCAGCAGCCAAACCTTCATCGCTCATGTCTTTTCTTGAGGAGGATACATACGAGAGATGCAAGGCTAAAATTCATAAATTGTCTATTGTATTCAGTTGTTTGACAGTAACAGATAACATACACTAATTCAGGAATCGCTCTTACCGATCAGAGTCAAGGTCTATAAAACGTTTGGACCAGTTGCAGGGTCCCATAGACTCCCTGCTAAAGACGGCTTACACCGCATTGCTGATAAGAAAAGCAGAGCAAGTTCTAAAGCATAATGAGCATGAGGAGCGCTCTTTGATCTAATTCCCATGGCCACCCTCTGAGTGGTTGACAGTGACATTCCGCGTGCGGCCTTATGTTGAGACATAGAGACAAGAGCGGCCAGGATGCTGGCGGCTCGTCATGCTGGGGCCGGGTCTACAATTCCTGAAACCATGAGGAGTGTTTGCCCACAATAGTTTTATGGGAACTCCTTTGTAGGTAACTCTGTTATTTTGTATCGTTGCCTTTAAGATTCTCTCTTTATCTTCCACCTTTGGCATTTTAATTATGATGTGTCTTGGTGTGGTGTTCTTTCAGTCTAGCTTGTTTGGGACTCTCTTTGCTTCCTGGACTTGTACGTCTATTTCCTGGACCAAATTTGGGAAGTTAGTTTTCATTTTTTCAAATACGTTTTCAGTCTCTTGCTCTTTCTCTTCTCCTTCTGGCACCGCTAGGATTCAGATGTTGGTATGTTTAAAGTTGTCCTAGATGTTCGATTCTTGTTTCTCCTTTCTGTTTTAGGCACATGTTTCTTTCTTTTTTTTTTCCACATTGCTGAATTGAATCCTGGCTTCTTCCTATCTCCGTCGGTTCATTGTATATTTTTCTTCATTTCACTTTGTATAAACTTCACTTTTTTTTATTTATTTTGTGGTTTTACTCAATAATTTCTTTGAGCATTCTGATTACCAGTGTTTTGAACTCTGCATCTCATGGGTTGCCTATCTACATTTCATATATTTCTTTATCTGGGTTTTGTTCTGTTCTTTCATGTGGGCCATATTTCTTTGCCTCTTCAACTTAGCAGCCTCCTTGTGTTTGTTTCTGTGTACTAGGTAGAACTGCCTTGACTCCGTGTCTTGGTAGCATGGCCTACTGTAGTACGTGTCCTATAGGGTCCCATCCCACAGCCTCCCCTATCACCCAAGCTGGGTACTTGAGGTGTGCCAGCGGTGTGGGCTGAGTACACCTTCCTCTTGTAGTTGAGCCTTGGTTGGTGTTGGCAGGTTATGGCGGTGGTGCCACACACACACACCACCCCCCCGAGGATCAGTTGGAAGTCACTCTGTTCAGTAGAGGCCTCGTGGCCACAGCAGAACAAACTTACCCAGGACACTTTATTATCTGTGGGGGAAGGAAGGTGACTGCCTCTCTAGCGGAGACCAGCAGCCAAACCTTCATCGCTCATGTCTTTTCTTGAGGAGGATACATACGAGAGATGCAAGGCTAAAATTCATAAATTGTCTATTGTATTCAGTTGTTTGACAGTAACAGATAACATACACTAATTCAGGAATCGCTCTTACCGATCAGAGTCAAGGTCTATAAAACGTTTGGACCAGTTGCAGGGTCCCATAGACTCCCTGCTAAAGACGGCTTACACCGCATTGCTGATAAGAAAAGCAGAGCAAGTTCTAAAGCATAATGAGCATGAGGAGCGCTCTTTGATCTAATTCCCATGGCCACCCTCTGAGTGGTTGACAGTGACATTCCGCGTGCGGCCTTATGTTGAGACATAGAGACAAGAGCGGCCAGGATGCTGGCGGCTCGTCATGCTGGGGCCGGGTCTACAATTCCTGAAACCATGAGGAGTGTTTGCCCACAATAGTTTTATGGGAACTCCTTTGTAGGTAACTCTGTTATTTTGTATCGTTGCCTTTAAGATTCTCTCTTTATCTTCCACCTTTGGCATTTTAATTATGATGTGTCTTGGTGTGGTGTTCTTTCAGTCTAGCTTGTTTGGGACTCTCTTTGCTTCCTGGACTTGTACGTCTATTTCCTGGACCAAATTTGGGAAGTTAGTTTTCATTTTTTCAAATACGTTTTCAGTCTCTTGCTCTTTCTCTTCTCCTTCTGGCACCGCTAGGATTCAGATGTTGGTATGTTTAAAGTTGTCCTAGATGTTCGATTCTTGTTTCTCCTTTCTGTTTTAGGCACATGTTTCTTTCTTTTTTTTTTCCACATTGCTGAATTGAATCCTGGCTTCTTCCTATCTCCGTCGGTTCATTGTATATTTTTCTTCATTTCACTTTGTATAAACTTCACTTTTTTTTATTTATTTTGTGGTTTTACTCAATAATTTCTTTGAGCATCCTGATTACCAGTGTTTTGAACTCTGCATCTGATGGGTTGGCTATCTACATTTCATATATTTCTTTATCTGGGTTTTGTTCTGTTCTTTCATGTGGGCCATATTTCTTTGCCTCTTCAACTTAGCAGCCTCCCTGTGTTTGTTTCTGTGTACTAGGTAGAACTGCCTTGACTCCGTGTCTTGGTAGCATGGCCTACTGTACTACGTGTCCTATAGGGTCCCATCCCACAGCCTCCCCTATCACCCAAGCTGGGTACTTGAGGTGTGCCAGCGGTGTGGGCTGAGTACACCTTCCTCTTGTAGTTGAGCCTTGGTTGGTGTTGGCAGGTTATGGCGGTGGTGCCACACACACACACCACCCCCCCGAGGATCAGTTGGAAGTCACTCTGTTCAGTAGAGGCCTCGTGGCCACAGCAGAACAAACTTACCCAGGACACTTTATTATCTGTGGGGGAAGGAAGGTGACTGCCTCTCTAGCGGAGACCAGCAGCCAAACCTTCATCGCTCATGTCTTTTCTTGAGGAGGATACATACGAGAGATGCAAGGCTAAAATTCATAAATTGTCTATTGTATTCAGTTGTTTGACAGTAACAGATAACATACACTAATTCAGGAATCGCTCTTACCGATCAGAGTCAAGGTCTATAAAACGTTTGGACCAGTTGCAGGGTCCCATAGACTCCCTGCTAAAGACGGCTTACACCGCATTGCTGATAAGAAAAGCAGAGCAAGTTCTAAAGCATAATGAGCATGAGGAGCGCTCTTTGATCTAATTCCCATGGCCACCCTCTGAGTGGTTGACAGTGACATTCCGCGTTCAGACTTATGTTGAGACATAGAGACAAGAGCGGCCAGGATGCTGGCGGCTCGTCATGCTGGGGCCGGGTCTACAATTCCTGAAACCATGAGGACTGTTTGCCCACAATAGTTTTATGGGAATTCCTTTGTAGGTAACTCTGTTATTTTGTATCGTTGCCTTTAAGATTCTCTCTTATCTTCCACCTTTGGCATTTTAATTATGATGTGTCTTGGTGTGGTCTTCTTTCGGTCTAGCTTGTTTGGGACTCTCTTTGCTTCCTGGACTTGTACGTCTATTTCCTGGACCAAATTTGGGAAGTTAGTTTTCATTTTTTCAAATACGTTTTCAGTCTCTTGCTCTTTCTCTTCTCCTTCTGGCACCGCTAGGATTCAGATGTTGGTATGTTTAAAGTTGTCCTAGATGTTCGATTCTTGTTTCTCCTTTCTCTTTTAGGCACATGTTTCTTTCTTTTTTTTTTCCACATTGCTGAATTGAATCCTGGCTTCTTCCTATCTCCGTCGGTTCCTTGTATATTTTTCTTCATTTCACTTTGTATAACCTTCACTTTTTTTATTTATTTTGTGGTTTTACTCAATAATTTCTTTGAGCATTCTGATTACCAGTGTTTTGAACTCTGCATCTCATGGGTTGCCTATCTACATTTCATATATTTCTTTATCTGGGTTTTGTTCTGTTCTTTCATGTGGGCCATATTTCTTTACCTCTTCAACTTAGCAGCCTCCTTGTGTTTGTTTCTGTGTACTAGGTAGAACTGCCTTGACTCCGTGTCTTGCTAGCATGGCCTACTGTAGTACGTGTCCTATAGGGTCCCATCCCACAGCCTCCCCTATCACCCAAGCTGGGTACTTGAGGTGTGCCAGCGGTGTGGGCTGAGTACACCTTCCTCTTGTAGTTGAGCCTTGGTTGGTGTTGGCAGGTTATGGCGGTGGTGCCACACACACACACCACCCCCCCGAGGATCAGTTGGAAGTCACTCTGTTCAGTAGAGGCCTCGTGGCCACAGCAGAACAAACTTACCCAGGACACTTTATTATCTGTGGGGGAAGGAAGGTGACTGCCTCTCTAGCGGAGACCAGCAGCCAAACCTTCATCGCTCATGTCTTTTCTTGAGGAGGATACATACGAGAGATGCAAGGCTAAAATTCATAAATTGTCTATTGTATTCAGTTGTTTGACAGTAACAGATAACATACACTAATTCAGGAATCGCTCTTACCGATCAGAGTCAAGGTCTATAAAACGTTTGGACCAGTTGCAGGGTCCCATAGACTCCCTGCTAAAGACGGCTTACACCGCATTGCTGATAAGAAAAGCAGAGCAAGTTCTAAAGCATAATGAGCATGAGGAGCGCTCTTTGATCTAATTCCCATGGCCACCCTCTGAGTGGTTGACAGTGACATTCCGCGTGCGGCCTTATGTTGAGACATAGAGACAAGAGCGGCCAGGATGCTGGCGGCTCGTCATGCTGGGGCCGGGTCTACAATTCCTGAAACCATGAGGAGTGTTTGCCCACAATAGTTTTATGGGAACTCCTTTGTAGGTAACTCTGTTATTTTGTATCGTTGCCTTTAAGATTCTCTCTTTATCTTCCACCTTTGGCATTTTAATTATGATGTGTCTTGGTGTGGTGTTCTTTCAGTCTAGCTTGTTTGGGACTCTCTTTGCTTCCTGGACTTGTACGTCTATTTCCTGGACCAAATTTGGGAAGTTAGTTTTCATTTTTTCAAATACGTTTTCAGTCTCTTGCTCTTTCTCTTCTCCTTCTGGCACCGCTAGGATTCAGATGTTGGTATGTTTAAAGTTGTCCTAGATGTTCGATTCTTGTTTCTCCTTTCTGTTTTAGGCACATGTTTCTTTCTTTTTTTTTTCCACATTGCTGAATTGAATCCTGGCTTCTTCCTATCTCCGTTGGTTCCTTGTATATTTTTCTTCATTTCACTTTGTATAAACTTCACTTTTTTTTATTTATTTTGTGGTTTTACTCAATAATTTCTTTGAGCATCCTGATTACCAGTGTTTTGAACTCTGCATCTGATGGGTTGGCTATCTACATTTCATATATTTCTTTATCTGGGTTTTGTTCTGTTCTTTCATGTGGGCCATATTTCTTTGCCTCTTCAACTTAGCAGCCTCCCTGTGTTTGTTTCTGTGTACTAGGTAGAACTGCCTTGACTCCGTGTCTTGGTAGCATGGCCTACTGTAGTACGTGTCCTATAGGGTCCCATCCCACAGCCTCCCCTATCACCCAAGCTGGGTACTTGAGGTGTGCCAGCGGTGTGGGCTGAGTACACCTTCCTCTTGTAGTTGAGCCTTGGTTGGTGTTGGCAGGTTATGGCGGTGGTGCCACACACACACACCACCCCCCCGAGGATCAGTTGGAAGTCACTCTGTTCAGTAGAGGCCTCGTGGCCACAGCAGAACAAACTTACCCAGGACACTTTATTATCTGTGGGGGAAGGAAGGTGACTGCCTCTCTAGCGGAGACCAGCAGCCAAACCTTCATCGCTCATGTCTTTTCTTGAGGAGGATACATACGAGAGATGCAAGGCTAAAATTCATAAATTGTCTATTGTATTCAGTTGTTTGACAGTAACAGATAACATACACTAATTCAGGAATCGCTCTTACCGATCAGAGTCAAGGTCTATAAAACGTTTGGACCAGTTGCAGGGTCCCATAGACTCCCTGCTAAAGACGGCTTACACCGCATTGCTGATAAGAAAAGCAGAGCAAGTTCTAAAGCATAATGAGCATGAGGAGCGCTCTTTGATCTAATTCCCATGGCCACCCTCTGAGTGGTTGACAGTGACATTCCGCGTTCAGACTTATGTTGAGACATAGAGACAAGAGCGGCCAGGATGCTGGCGGCTCGTCATGCTGGGGCCGGGTCTACAATTCCTGAAACCATGAGGACTGTTTGCCCACAATAGTTTTATGGGAACTCCTTTGTAGGTAACTCTGTTATTTTGTATCGTTGCCTTTAAGATTCTCTCTTATCTTCCACCTTTGGCATTTTAATTATGATGTGTCTTGGTGTGGTCTTCTTTCGGTCTAGCTTGTTTGGGACTCTCTTTGCTTCCTGGACTTGTACGTCTATTTCCTGGACCAAATTTGGGAAGTTAGTTTTCATTTTTTCAAATACGTTTTCAGTCTCTTGCTCTTTCTCTTCTCCTTCTGGCACCGCTAGGATTCAGATGTTGGTATGTTTAAAGTTGTCCTAGATGTTCGATTCTTGTTTCACCTTTCTCTTTTAGGCACATGTTTCTTTCTTTTTATTTTCCACATTGCTGAATTGAATCCTGGCTTCTTCCTATCTCCGTCGGTTCCTTGTATATTTTTCTTCATTTCACTTTGTATAACCTTCACTTTTTTTATTTATTTTGTGGTTTTACTCAATAATTTCTTTGAGCATTCTGATTACCAGTGTTTTGAACTCTGCATCTCATGGGTTGCCTATCTACATTTCATATATTTCTTTATCTGGGTTTTGTTCTGTTCTTTCATGTGGGCCATATTTCTTTGCCTCTTCAACTTAGCAGCCTCACTGTGTTTGTTTCTGTGTACTAGGTAGAACTGCCTTGACTCCGTGTCTTGGTAGCATGGCCTACTGTAGTACGTGTCCTATAGGGTCCCATCCCACAGCCTCCCCTATCACCCAAGCTGGGTACTTGAGGTGTGCCAGCGGTGTGGGCTGAGTACACCTTCCTCTTGTAGTTGAGCCTTGGTTGGTGTTGGCAGGTTATGGCGGTGGTGCCACACACACACACCACCCCCCCGAGGATCAGTTGGAAGTCACTCTGTTCAGTAGAGGCCTCGTGGCCACAGCAGAACAAACTTACCCAGGACACTTTATTATCTGTGGGGGAAGGAAGGTGACTGCCTCTCTAGCGGAGACCAGCAGCCAAACCTTCATCGCTCATGTCTTTTCTTGAGGAGGATACATACGAGAGATGCAAGGCTAAAATTCATAAATTGTCTATTGTATTCAGTTGTTTGACAGTAACAGATAACATACACTAATTCAGGAATCGCTCTTACCGATCAGAGTCAAGGTCTATAAAACGTTTGGACCAGTTGCAGGGTCCCATAGACTCCCTGCTAAAGACGGCTTACACCGCATTGCTGATAAGAAAAGCAGAGCAAGTTCTAAAGCATAATGAGCATGAGGAGCGCTCTTTGATCTAATTCCCATGGCCACCCTCTGAGTGGTTGACAGTGACATTCCGCGTGCGGCCTTATGTTGAGACATAGAGACAAGAGCGGCCAGGATGCTGGCGGCTCGTCATGCTGGGGCCAGGTCTACAATTCCTGAAACCATGAGGAGTGTTTGCCCACAATAGTTTTATGGGAACTCCTTTGTAGGTAACTCTGTTATTTTGTATCGTTGCCTTTAAGATTCTCTCTTTATCTTCCACCTTTGGCATTTTAATTATGATGTGTCTTGGTGTGGTGTTCTTTCAGTCTAGCTTGTTTGGGACTCTCTTTGCTTCCTGGACTTGTACGTCTATTTCCTGGACCAAATTTGGGAAGTTAGTTTTCATTTTTTCAAATACGTTTTCAGTCTCTTGCTCTTTCTCTTCTCCTTCTGGCACCGCTAGGATTCAGATGTTGGTATGTTTAAAGTTGTCCTAGATGTTCGATTCTTGTTTCTCCTTTCTGTTTTAGGCACATGTTTCTTTCTTTTTTTTTTCCACATTGCTGAATTGAATCCTGGCTTCTTCCTATCTCCGTTGGTTCCTTGTATATTTTTCTTCATTTCACTTTGTATAAACTTCACTTTTTTTTATTTATTTTGTGGTTTTACTCAATAATTTCTTTGAGCATCCTGATTACCAGTGTTTTGAACTCTGCATCTGATGGGTTGGCTATCTACATTTCATATATTTCTTTATCTGGGTTTTGTTCTGTTCTTTCATGTGGGCCATATTTCTTTGCCTCTTCAACTTAGCAGCCTCCCTGTGTTTGTTTCTGTGTACTAGGTAGAACTGCCTTGACTCCGTGTCTTGGTAGCATGGCCTACTGTAGTACGTGTCCTATAGGGTCCCATCCCACAGCCTCCCCTATCACCCAAGCTGGGTACTTGAGGTGTGCCAGCGGTGTGGGCTGAGTACACCTTCCTCTTGTAGTTGAGCCTTGGTTGGTGTTGGCAGGTTATGGCGGTGGTGCCACACACACACACCACCCCCCCGAGGATCAGTTGGAAGTCACTCTGTTCAGTAGAGGCCTCGTGGCCACAGCAGAACAAACTTACCCAGGACACTTTATTATCTGTGGGGGAAGGAAGGTGACTGCCTCTCTAGCGGAGACCAGCAGCCAAACCTTCATCGCTCATGTCTTTTCTTGAGGAGGATACATACGAGAGATGCAAGGCTAAAATTCATAAATTGTCTATTGTATTCAGTTGTTTGACAGTAACAGATAACATACACTAATTCAGGAATCGCTCTTACCGATCAGAGTCAAGGTCTATAAAACGTTTGGACCAGTTGCAGGGTCCCATAGACTCCCTGCTAAAGACGGCTTACACCGCATTGCTGATAAGAAAAGCAGAGCAAGTTCTAAAGCATAATGAGCATGAGGAGCGCTCTTTGATCTAATTCCCATGGCCACCCTCTGAGTGGTTGACAGTGACATTCCGCGTGCGGCCTTATGTTGAGACATAGAGACAAGAGCGGCCAGGATGCTGGCGGCTCGTCATGCTGGGGCCGGGTCTACAATTCCTGAAACCATGAGGAGTGTTTGCCCACAATAGTTTTATGGGAACTCCTTTGTAGGTAACTCTGTTATTTTGTATCGTTGCCTTTAAGATTCTCTCTTTATCTTCCACCTTTGGCATTTTAATTATGATGTGTCTTGGTGTGGTGTTCTTTCAGTCTAGCTTGTTTGGGACTCTCTTTGCTTCCTGGACTTGTACGTCTATTTCCTGGACCAAATTTGGGAAGTTAGTTTTCATTTTTTCAAATACGTTTTCAGTCTCTTGCTCTTTCTCTTCTCCTTCTGGCACCGCTAGGATTCAGATGTTGGTATGTTTAAAGTTGTCCTAGATGTTCGATTCTTGTTTCTCCTTTCTGTTTTAGGCACATGTTTCTTTCTTTTTTTTTTCCACATTGCTGAATTGAATCCTGGCTTCTTCCTATCTCCGTTGGTTCCTTGTATATTTTTCTTCATTTCACTTTGTATAAACTTCACTTTTTTTTATTTATTTTGTGGTTTTACTCAATAATTTCTTTGAGCATCCTGATTACCAGTGTTTTGAACTCTGCATCTGATGGGTTGGCTATCTACATTTCATATATTTCTTTATCTGGGTTTTGTTCTGTTCTTTCATGTGGGCCATATTTCTTTGCCTCTTCAACTTAGCAGCCTCCCTGTGTTTGTTTCTGTGTACTAGGTAGAACTGCCTTGACTCCGTGTCTTGGTAGCATGGCCTACTGTAGTACGTGTCCTATAGGGTCCCATCCCACAGCCTCCCCTATCACCCAAGCTGGGTACTTGAGGTGTGCCAGCGGTGTGGGCTGAGTACACCTTCCTCTTGTAGTTGAGCCTTGGTTGGTGTTGGCAGGTTATGGCGGTGGTGCCACACACACACACCACCCCCCCGAGGATCAGTTGGAAGTCACTCTGTTCAGTAGAGGCCTCGTGGCCACAGCAGAACAAACTTACCCAGGACACTTTATTATCTGTGGGGGAAGGAAGGTGACTGCCTCTCTAGCGGAGACCAGCAGCCAAACCTTCATCGCTCATGTCTTTTCTTGAGGAGGATACATACGAGAGATGCAAGGCTAAAATTCATAAATTGTCTATTGTATTCAGTTGTTTGACAGTAACAGATAACATACACTAATTCAGGAATCGCTCTTACCGATCAGAGTCAAGGTCTATAAAACGTTTGGACCAGTTGCAGGGTCCCATAGACTCCCTGCTAAAGACGGCTTACACCGCATTGCTGATAAGAAAAGCAGAGCAAGTTCTAAAGCATAATGAGCATGAGGAGCGCTCTTTGATCTAATTCCCATGGCCACCCTCTGAGTGGTTGACAGTGACATTCCGCGTGCGGCCTTATGTTGAGACACAGAGACAAGAGCGGCCAGGATGCTGGCGGCTCGTCATGCTGGGGCCGGGTCTACAATTCCTGAAACCATGAGGAGTGTTTGCCCACAATAGTTTTATGGGAACTCCTTTGTAGGTAACTCTGTTATTTTGTATCGTTGCCTTTAAGATTCTCTCTTTATCTTCCACCTTTGGCATTTTAATTATGATGTGTCTTGGTGTGGTGTTCTTTCGGTCTAGATTGTTTGGGACTCTCTTTGCTTCCTGGACTTGTACGTCTATTTCCTGGACCAAATTTGGGAAGTTAGTTTTCATTTTTTCAAATACGTTTTCAGTCTCTTGCTCTTTCTCTTCTCCTTCTGGCACCGCTAGGATTCAGATGTTGGTATGTTTAAAGTTGTCCTAGATGTTCGATTCTTGTTTCTCCTTTCTCTTTTAGGCACATGTTTCTTTCTTTTTTTTTTCCACATTGCTGAATTGAATCCTGGCTTCTTCCTATCTCCGTCGGTTCCTTGTATATTTTTCTTCATTTCACTTTGTATAACCTTCACTTTTTTTATTTATTTTGTGGTTTTACTCAATAATTTCTTTGAGCATTCTGATTACCAGTGTTTTGAACTCTGCATCTCATGGGTTGCCTATCTACATTTCATATATTTCTTTATCTGGGTTTTGTTCTGTTCTTTCATGTGGGCCATATTTCTTTGCCTCTTCAACTTAGCAGCCTCCTTGTGTTTGTTTCTGTGTACTAGGTAGAACTGCCTTGACTCCGTGTCTTGGTAGCATGGCCTACTGTAGTACGTGTCCTATAGGGTCCCATCCCACAGCCTCCCCTATCACCCAAGCTGGGTACTTGAGGTGTGCCAGCGGTGTGGGCTGAGTACACCTTCCTCTTGTAGTTGAGCCTTGGTTGGTGTTGGCAGGTTATGGCGGTGGTGCCACACACACACACCACCCCCCCGAGGATCAGTTGGAAGTCACTCTGTTCAGTAGAGGCCTCGTGGCCACAGCAGAACAAACTTACCCAGGACACTTTATTATCTGTGGGGGAAGGAAGGTGACTGCCTCTCTAGCGGAGACCAGCAGCCAAACCTTCATCGCTCATGTCTTTTCTTGAGGAGGATACATACGAGAGATGCAAGGCTAAAATTCATAAATTGTCTATTGTATTCAGTTGTTTGACAGTAACAGATAACATACACTAATTCAGGAATCGCTCTTACCGATCAGAGTCAAGGTCTATAAAACGTTTGGACCAGTTGCAGGGTCCCATAGACTCCCTGCTAAAGACGGCTTACACCGCATTGCTGATAAGAAAAGCAGAGCAAGTTCTAAAGCATAATGAGCATGAGGAGCGCTCTTTGATCTAATTCCCATGGCCACCCTCTGAGTGGTTGACAGTGACATTCCGCGTGCGGCCTTATGTTGAGACATAGAGACAAGAGCGGCCAGGATGCTGGCGGCTCGTCATGCTGGGGCCGGGTCTACAATTCCTGAAACCATGAGGAGTGTTTGCCCACAATAGTTTTATGGGAACTCCTTTGTAGGTAACTCTGTTATTTTGTATCGTTGCCTTTAAGATTCTCTCTTTATCTTCCACCTTTGGCATTTTAATTATGATGTGTCTTGGTGTGGTGTTCTTTCAGTCTAGCTTGTTTGGGACTCTCTTTGCTTCCTGGACTTGTACGTCTATTTCCTGGACCAAATTTGGGAAGTTAGTTTTCATTTTTTCAAATACGTTTTCAGTCTCTTGCTCTTTCTCTTCTCCTTCTGGCACCGCTAGGATTCAGATGTTGGTATGTTTAAAGTTGTCCTAGATGTTCGATTCTTGTTTCTCCTTTCTGTTTTAGGCACATGTTTCTTTCTTTTTTTTTTCCACATTGCTGAATTGAATCCTGGCTTCTTCCTATCTCCGTCGGTTCATTGTATATTTTTCTTCATTTCACTTTGTATAAACTTCACTTTTTTTTATTTATTTTGTGGTTTTACTCAATAATTTCTTTGAGCATCCTGATTACCAGTGTTTTGAACTCTGCATCTGATGGGTTGGCTATCTACATTTCATATATTTCTTTATCTGGGTTTTGTTCTGTTCTTTCATGTGGGCCATATTTCTTTGCCTCTTCAACTTAGCAGCCTCCCTGTGTTTGTTTCTGTGTACTAGGTAGAACTGCCTTGACTCCGTGTCTTGGTAGCATGGCCTACTGTACTACGTGTCCTATAGGGTCCCATCCCACAGCCTCCCCTATCACCCAAGCTGGGTACTTGAGGTGTGCCAGCGGTGTGGGCTGAGTACACCTTCCTCTTGTAGTTGAGCCTTGGTTGGTGTTGGCAGGTTATGGCGGTGGTGCCACACACACACACCACCCCCCCGAGGATCAGTTGGAAGTCACTCTGTTCAGTAGAGGCCTCGTGGCCACAGCAGAACAAACTTACCCAGGACACTTTATTATCTGTGGGGGAAGGAAGGTGACTGCCTCTCTAGCGGAGACCAGCAGCCAAACCTTCATCGCTCATGTCTTTTCTTGAGGAGGATACATACGAGAGATGCAAGGCTAAAATTCATAAATTGTCTATTGTATTCAGTTGTTTGACAGTAACAGATAACATACACTAATTCAGGAATCGCTCTTACCGATCAGAGTCAAGGTCTATAAAACGTTTGGACCAGTTGCAGGGTCCCATAGACTCCCTGCTAAAGACGGCTTACACCGCATTGCTGATAAGAAAAGCAGAGCAAGTTCTAAAGCATAATGAGCATGAGGAGCGCTCTTTGATCTAATTCCCATGGCCACCCTCTGAGTGGTTGACAGTGACATTCCGCGTTCAGACTTATGTTGAGACATAGAGACAAGAGCGGCCAGGATGCTGGCGGCTCGTCATGCTGGGGCCGGGTCTACAATTCCTGAAACCATGAGGACTGTTTGCCCACAATAGTTTTATGGGAATTCCTTTGTAGGTAACTCTGTTATTTTGTATCGTTGCCTTTAAGATTCTCTCTTATCTTCCACCTTTGGCATTTTAATTATGATGTGTCTTGGTGTGGTCTTCTTTCGGTCTAGCTTGTTTGGGACTCTCTTTGCTTCCTGGACTTGTACGTCTATTTCCTGGACCAAATTTGGGAAGTTAGTTTTCATTTTTTCAAATACGTTTTCAGTCTCTTGCTCTTTCTCTTCTCCTTCTGGCACCGCTAGGATTCAGATGTTGGTATGTTTAAAGTTGTCCTAGATGTTCGATTCTTGTTTCTCCTTTCTCTTTTAGGCACATGTTTCTTTCTTTTTTTTTTCCACATTGCTGAATTGAATCCTGGCTTCTTCCTATCTCCGTCGGTTCCTTGTATATTTTTCTTCATTTCACTTTGTATAACCTTCACTTTTTTTATTTATTTTGTGGTTTTACTCAATAATTTCTTTGAGCATTCTGATTACCAGTGTTTTGAACTCTGCATCTCATGGGTTGCCTATCTACATTTCATATATTTCTTTATCTGGGTTTTGTTCTGTTCTTTCATGTGGGCCATATTTCTTTACCTCTTCAACTTAGCAGCCTCCTTATGTTTGTTTCTGTGTACTAGGTAGAACTGCCTTGACTCCGTGTCTTGGTAGCATGGCCTACTGTAGTACGTGTCCTATAGGGTCCCATCCCACAGCCTCCCCTATCACCCAAGCTGGGTACTTGAGGTGTGCCAGCGGTGTGGGCTGAGTACACCTTCCTCTTGTAGTTGAGCCTTGGTTGGTGTTGGCAGGTTATGGCGGTGGTGCCACACACACACACCACCCCCCCGAGGATCAGTTGGAAGTCACTCTGTTCAGTAGAGGCCTCGTGGCCACAGCAGAACAAACTTACCCAGGACACTTTATTATCTGTGGGGGAAGGAAGGTGACTGCCTCTCTAGCGGAGACCAGCAGCCAAACCTTCATCGCTCATGTCTTTTCTTGAGGAGGATACATACGAGAGATGCAAGGCTAAAATTCATAAATTGTCTATTGTATTCAGTTGTTTGACAGTAACAGATAACATACACTAATTCAGGAATCGCTCTTACCGATCAGAGTCAAGGTCTATAAAACGTTTGGACCAGTTGCAGGGTCCCATAGACTCCCTGCTAAAGACGGCTTACACCGCATTGCTGATAAGAAAAGCAGAGCAAGTTCTAAAGCATAATGAGCATGAGGAGCGCTCTTTGATCTAATTCCCATGGCCACCCTCTGAGTGGTTGACAGTGACATTCCGCGTGCGGCCTTATGTTGAGACATAGAGACAAGAGCGGCCAGGATGCTGGCGGCTCGTCATGCTGGGGCCGGGTCTACAATTCCTGAAACCATGAGGAGTGTTTGCCCACAATAGTTTTATGGGAACTCCTTTGTAGGTAACTCTGTTATTTTGTATCGTTGCCTTTAAGATTCTCTCTTTATCTTCCACCTTTGGCATTTTAATTATGATGTGTCTTGGTGTGGTGTTCTTTCAGTCTAGCTTGTTTGGGACTCTCTTTGCTTCCTGGACTTGTACGTCTATTTCCTGGACCAAATTTGGGAAGTTAGTTTTCATTTTTTCAAATACGTTTTCAGTCTCTTGCTCTTTCTCTTCTCCTTCTGGCACCGCTAGGATTCAGATGTTGGTATGTTTAAAGTTGTCCTAGATGTTCGATTCTTGTTTCTCCTTTCTGTTTTAGGCACATGTTTCTTTCTTTTTTTTTTCCACATTGCTGAATTGAATCCTGGCTTCTTCCTATCTCCGTTGGTTCCTTGTATATTTTTCTTCATTTCACTTTGTATAAACTTCACTTTTTTTTATTTATTTTGTGGTTTTACTCAATAATTTCTTTGAGCATCCTGATTACCAGTGTTTTGAACTCTGCATCTGATGGGTTGGCTATCTACATTTCATATATTTCTTTATCTGGGTTTTGTTCTGTTCTTTCATGTGGGCCATATTTCTTTGCCTCTTCAACTTAGCAGCCTCCCTGTGTTTGTTTCTGTGTACTAGGTAGAACTGCCTTGACTCCGTGTCTTGGTAGCATGGCCTACTGTAGTACGTGTCCTATAGGGTCCCATCCCACAGCCTCCCCTATCACCCAAGCTGGGTACTTGAGGTGTGCCAGCGGTGTGGGCTGAGTACACCTTCCTCTTGTAGTTGAGCCTTGGTTGGTGTTGGCAGGTTATGGCGGTGGTGCCACACACACACACCACCCCCCCGAGGATCAGTTGGAAGTCACTCTGTTCAGTAGAGGCCTCGTGGCCACAGCAGAACAAACTTACCCAGGACACTTTATTATCTGTGGGGGAAGGAAGGTGACTGCCTCTCTAGCGGAGACCAGCAGCCAAACCTTCATCGCTCATGTCTTTTCTTGAGGAGGATACATACGAGAGATGCAAGGCTAAAATTCATAAATTGTCTATTGTATTCAGTTGTTTGACAGTAACAGATAACATACACTAATTCAGGAATCGCTCTTACCGATCAGAGTCAAGGTCTATAAAACGTTTGGACCAGTTGCAGGGTCCCATAGACTCCCTGCTAAAGACGGCTTACACCGCATTGCTGATAAGAAAAGCAGAGCAAGTTCTAAAGCATAATGAGCATGAGGAGCGCTCTTTGATCTAATTCCCATGGCCACCCTCTGAGTGGTTGACAGTGACATTCCGCGTTCAGACTTATGTTGAGACATAGAGACAAGAGCGGCCAGGATGCTGGCGGCTCGTCATGCTGGGGCCGGGTCTACAATTCCTGAAACCATGAGGACTGTTTGCCCACAATAGTTTTATGGGAACTCCTTTGTAGGTAACTCTGTTATTTTGTATCGTTGCCTTTAAGATTCTCTCTTATCTTCCACCTTTGGCATTTTAATTATGATGTGTCTTGGTGTGGTCTTCTTTCGGTCTAGCTTGTTTGGGACTCTCTTTGCTTCCTGGACTTGTACGTCTATTTCCTGGACCAAATTTGGGAAGTTAGTTTTCATTTTTTCAAATACGTTTTCAGTCTCTTGCTCTTTCTCTTCTCCTTCTGGCACCGCTAGGATTCAGATGTTGGTATGTTTAAAGTTGTCCTAGATGTTCGATTCTTGTTTCTCCTTTCTCTTTTAGGCACATGTTTCTTTCTTTTTATTTTCCACATTGCTGAATTGAATCCTGGCTTCTTCCTATCTCCGTCGGTTCCTTGTATATTTTTCTTCATTTCACTTTGTATAACCTTCACTTTTTTTATTTATTTTGTGGTTTTACTCAATAATTTCTTTGAGCATTCTGATTACCAGTGTTTTGAACTCTGCATCTCATGGGTTGCCTATCTACATTTCATATATTTCTTTATCTGGGTTTTGTTCTGTTCTTTCATGTGGGCCATATTTCTTTGCCTCTTCAACTTAGCAGCCTCACTGTGTTTGTTTCTGTGTACTAGGTAGAACTGCCTTGACTCCGTGTCTTGGTAGCATGGCCTACTGTAGTACGTGTCCTATAGGGTCCCATCCCACAGCCTCCCCTATCACCCAAGCTGGGTACTTGAGGTGTGCCAGCGGTGTGGGCTGAGTACACCTTCCTCTTGTAGTTGAGCCTTGGTTGGTGTTGGCAGGTTATGGCGGTGGTGCCACACACACACACCACCCCCCCGAGGATCAGTTGGAAGTCACTCTGTTCAGTAGAGGCCTCGTGGCCACAGCAGAACAAACTTACCCAGGACACTTTATTATCTGTGGGGGAAGGAAGGTGACTGCCTCTCTAGCGGAGACCAGCAGCCAAACCTTCATCGCTCATGTCTTTTCTTGAGGAGGATACATACGAGAGATGCAAGGCTAAAATTCATAAATTGTCTATTGTATTCAGTTGTTTGACAGTAACAGATAACATACACTAATTCAGGAATCGCTCTTACCGATCAGAGTCAAGGTCTATAAAACGTTTGGACCAGTTGCAGGGTCCCATAGACTCCCTGCTAAAGACGGCTTACACCGCATTGCTGATAAGAAAAGCAGAGCAAGTTCTAAAGCATAATGAGCATGAGGAGCGCTCTTTGATCTAATTCCCATGGCCACCCTCTGAGTGGTTGACAGTGACATTCCGCGTGCGGCCTTATGTTGAGACATAGAGACAAGAGCGGCCAGGATGCTGGCGGCTCGTCATGCTGGGGCCAGGTCTACAATTCCTGAAACCATGAGGAGTGTTTGCCCACAATAGTTTTATGGGAACTCCTTTGTAGGTAACTCTGTTATTTTGTATCGTTGCCTTTAAGATTCTCTCTTTATCTTCCACCTTTGGCATTTTAATTATGATGTGTCTTGGTGTGGTGTTCTTTCAGTCTAGCTTGTTTGGGACTCTCTTTGCTTCCTGGACTTGTACGTCTATTTCCTGGACCAAATTTGGGAAGTTAGTTTTCATTTTTTCAAATACGTTTTCAGTCTCTTGCTCTTTCTCTTCTCCTTCTGGCACCGCTAGGATTCAGATGTTGGTATGTTTAAAGTTGTCCTAGATGTTCGATTCTTGTTTCTCCTTTCTGTTTTAGGCACATGTTTCTTTCTTTTTTTTTTCCACATTGCTGAATTGAATCCTGGCTTCTTCCTATCTCCGTTGGTTCCTTGTATATTTTTCTTCATTTCACTTTGTATAAACTTCACTTTTTTTTATTTATTTTGTGGTTTTACTCAATAATTTCTTTGAGCATCCTGATTACCAGTGTTTTGAACTCTGCATCTGATGGGTTGGCTATCTACATTTCATATATTTCTTTATCTGGGTTTTGTTCTGTTCTTTCATGTGGGCCATATTTCTTTGCCTCTTCAACTTAGCAGCCTCCCTGTGTTTGTTTCTGTGTACTAGGTAGAACTGCCTTGACTCCGTGTCTTGGTAGCATGGCCTACTGTAGTACGTGTCCTATAGGGTCCCATCCCACAGCCTCCCCTATCACCCAAGCTGGGTACTTGAGGTGTGCCAGCGGTGTGGGCTGAGTACACCTTCCTCTTGTAGTTGAGCCTTGGTTGGTGTTGGCAGGTTATGGCGGTGGTGCCACACACACACACCACCCCCCCGAGGATCAGTTGGAAGTCACTCTGTTCAGTAGAGGCCTCGTGGCCACAGCAGAACAAACTTACCCAGGACACTTTATTATCTGTGGGGGAAGGAAGGTGACTGCCTCTCTAGCGGAGACCAGCAGCCAAACCTTCATCGCTCATGTCTTTTCTTGAGGAGGATACATACGAGAGATGCAAGGCTAAAATTCATAAATTGTCTATTGTATTCAGTTGTTTGACAGTAACAGATAACATACACTAATTCAGGAATCGCTCTTACCGATCAGAGTCAAGGTCTATAAAACGTTTGGACCAGTTGCAGGGTCCCATAGACTCCCTGCTAAAGACGGCTTACACCGCATTGCTGATAAGAAAAGCAGAGCAAGTTCTAAAGCATAATGAGCATGAGGAGCGCTCTTTGATCTAATTCCCATGGCCACCCTCTGAGTGGTTGACAGTGACATTCCGCGTGCGGCCTTATGTTGAGACATAGAGACAAGAGCGGCCAGGATGCTGGCGGCTCGTCATGCTGGGGCCGGGTCTACAATTCCTGAAACCATGAGGAGTGTTTGCCCACAATAGTTTTATGGGAACTCCTTTGTAGGTAACTCTGTTATTTTGTATCGTTGCCTTTAAGATTCTCTCTTTATCTTCCACCTTTGGCATTTTAATTATGATGTGTCTTGGTGTGGTGTTCTTTCAGTCTAGCTTGTTTGGGACTCTCTTTGCTTCCTGGACTTGTACGTCTATTTCCTGGACCAAATTTGGGAAGTTAGTTTTCATTTTTTCAAATACGTTTTCAGTCTCTTGCTCTTTCTCTTCTCCTTCTGGCACCGCTAGGATTCAGATGTTGGTATGTTTAAAGTTGTCCTAGATGTTCGATTCTTGTTTCTCCTTTCTGTTTTAGGCACATGTTTCTTTCTTTTTTTTTTCCACATTGCTGAATTGAATCCTGGCTTCTTCCTATCTCCGTTGGTTCCTTGTATATTTTTCTTCATTTCACTTTGTATAAACTTCACTTTTTTTTATTTATTTTGTGGTTTTACTCAATAATTTCTTTGAGCATCCTGATTACCAGTGTTTTGAACTCTGCATCTGATGGGTTGGCTATCTACATTTCATATATTTCTTTATCTGGGTTTTGTTCTGTTCTTTCATGTGGGCCATATTTCTTTGCCTCTTCAACTTAGCAGCCTCCCTGTGTTTGTTTCTGTGTACTAGGTAGAACTGCCTTGACTCCGTGTCTTGGTAGCATGGCCTACTGTAGTACGTGTCCTATAGGGTCCCATCCCACAGCCTCCCCTATCACCCAAGCTGGGTACTTGAGGTGTGCCAGCGGTGTGGGCTGAGTACACCTTCCTCTTGTAGTTGAGCCTTGGTTGGTGTTGGCAGGTTATGGCGGTGGTGCCACACACACACACCACCCCCCCGAGGATCAGTTGGAAGTCACTCTGTTCAGTAGAGGCCTCGTGGCCACAGCAGAACAAACTTACCCAGGACACTTTATTATCTGTGGGGGAAGGAAGGTGACTGCCTCTCTAGCGGAGACCAGCAGCCAAACCTTCATCGCTCATGTCTTTTCTTGAGGAGGATACATACGAGAGATGCAAGGCTAAAATTCATAAATTGTCTATTGTATTCAGTTGTTTGACAGTAACAGATAACATACACTAATTCAGGAATCGCTCTTACCGATCAGAGTCAAGGTCTATAAAACGTTTGGACCAGTTGCAGGGTCCCATAGACTCCCTGCTAAAGACGGCTTACACCGCATTGCTGATAAGAAAAGCAGAGCAAGTTCTAAAGCATAATGAGCATGAGGAGCGCTCTTTGATCTAATTCCCATGGCCACCCTCTGAGTGGTTGACAGTGACATTCCGCGTTCAGACTTATGTTGAGACATAGAGACAAGAGCGGCCAGGATGCTGGCGGCTCGTCATGCTGGGGCCGGGTCTACAATTCCTGAAACCATGAGGACTGTTTGCCCACAATAGTTTTATGGGAACTCCTTTGTAGGTAACTCTGTTATTTTGTATCGTTGCCTTTAAGATTCTCTCTTATCTTCCACCTTTGGCATTTTAATTATGATGTGTCTTGGTGTGGTGTTCTTTCGGTCTAGCTTGTTTGTGACTCTCTTTGCTTCCTGGACTTGTACGTCTATTTCCTGGACCAAATTTGGGAAGTTAGTTTTCATTTTTTCAAATACGTTTTCAGTCTCTTGCTCTTTCTCTTCTCCTTCTGGCACCGCTAGGATTCAGATGTTGGTATGTTTAAAGTTGTCCTAGATGTTCGATTCTTGTTTCTCCTTTCTCTTTTAGGCACATGTTTCTTTCTTTTTTTTTTCCACATTGCTGAATTGAATCCTGGCTTCTTCCTATCTCCGTCGGTTCCTTGTATATTTTTCTTCATTTCACTTTGTATAACCTTCACTTTTTTTATTTATTTTGTGGTTTTACTCAATAATTTCTTTGAGCATTCTGATTACCAGTGTTTTGAACTCTGCATCTCATGGGTTGCCTATCTACATTTCATATATTTCTTTATCTGGGTTTTGTTCTGTTCTTTCATGTGGGCCATATTTCTTTGCCTCTTCAACTTAGCAGCCTCCCTGTGTTTGTTTCTGTGTACTAGGTAGAACTGCCTTGACTCCGTGTCTTGGTAGCATGGCCTACTGTAGTACGTGTGCTATAGGGTCCCATTCCACAGCCTCTCCTATCACCCAAGCTGGGTACTTGAGGTGTGCCAGCGGTGTGGGCTGAGTACACCTTCCTCTTGTAGTTGAGCCTTGGTTGGTGTTGGCAGGTTATGGCATTGGTGCCACACACACACACACCCCCCCCGCCCGAGGCTCAGTTGGAAGTCGCTCTGTCCAGTAGAGGCCTCGTGGCCACAGCAGAACAAACTTACCCAGTACACTTTATTATATCTGGGGGAAGGAAGGTGACTGCCTCTCTAGCGGAGACCAGCAAGCAAACCTTCATCCCTCATGTCTTTTCTTGAGGAGGATACATACGAGAGATGCAAGGCTAAAATTCATAAATTGTCTATTGTATTCAGTTGTTTGACAGTAACAGATAACATACACTAATTCAGGAATCGCTCTTACCGATCAGAGTCAAGGTCTATAAAACGTTTGGACCAGTTGCAGGGTCCCATAGACTCCCTGCTAAAGATAGCTTACACCGCATTGCTGATAAGAAAAGCAGAGCAAGTTCTAAAGCATAATGAGCATGATGAGCGCTCTTTGATCTAATTCCCATGGCCACCCTCTGAGTGGTTGACAGTGACATTCCGCGTGCGGCCTTATGTTGAGACATAGAGACAAGAGCGGCCAGGATGCTGGCGGCTCGTCATGCTGGGGCCGGGTCTACAATTCCTGAAACCATGAGGAGTGTTTGCCCACAATAGTTTTATGGGAACTCCTTTGTAGGTAACTCTGTTATTTTGTATCGTTGCCTTTAAGATTCTCTCTTATCTTCCACCTTTGGCATTTTAATTATGATGTGTCTTGGTGTGGTGTTCTTTCGGTCTAGCTTGTTTGGGACTCTCTTTGCTTCCTGGACTTGTACGTCTATTTCCTGGACCAAATTTGGGAAGTTAGTTTTCATTTTTTCAAATACGTTTTCAGTCTCTTGCTCTTTCTCTTCTCCTTCTGGCACCGCTAGGATTCAGATGTTGGTATGTTTAAAGTTGTCCTAGATGTTCGATTCTTGTTTCTCCTTTCTCTTTTAGGCACATGTTTCTTTCTTTTTTTTTTCCACATTGCTGAATTGAATCCTGGCTTCTTCCTATCTCCGTTGGTTCCTTGTATATTTTTCTTCATTTCACTTTGTATAAACTTCACTTTTTTTTATTTATTTTGTGGTTTTACTCAATAATTTCTTTGAGCATTCTGATTACCAGTGTTTTGAACTCTGCATCTGATGGGTTGGCTATCTACATTTCATATATTTCTTTATCTGGGTTTTGTTCTGTTCTTTCATGTGGGCCATATTTCTTTGCCTCTTCAACTTAGCAGCCTCCCTGTGTTTGTTTCTGTGTACTAGGTAGAACTGCCTTGACTCCGTGTCTTGGTAGCATGGCCTACTGTAGTACGTGTCCTATAGGGTCCCATTCCACACCCTCCCCTATCACCCAAGCTGGGTACTTGAGGTGTGCCAGCGGTGTGGGCTGAGTACACCTTCCTCTTGCAGTTGAGCCTTGGTTGGTGTTGGCAGGTTATGGCGGTGGTGCCACACACACACAAACACACACACACACACACACCCCGAAGCTCAGTTGGAAGTCGCTCTGTCCAGTAGAGGCGTCGTGGCCACAGCAGAACAAACTTACCCAGGACACTTTATTATATCTGGGGTAAGGAAGGTGACTGCCTCTCTAGCGGAGACCAGCAGCCAAACCTTCATCGCTCATGTCTTTTCTTGAGGAGGATACATACGAGAGATGCAAGGCTAAAATTCATAAATTGTCTATTGTATTCAGTTGTTTGACAGTAACAGATAACATACACTAATTCAGGAATCGCTCTTACCGATCAGAGTCAAGGTCTATAAAACGTTTGGACCAGTTGCAGGGTCCCATAGACTCCCTGCTAAAGACGGCTTACACCGCATTGCTGATAAGAAAAGCAGAGCAAGTTCTAAAGCATAATGAGCATGATGAGCGCTCTTTGATCTAATTCCCATGGCCACCCTCTGAGTGGTTGACAGTGACATTCCGCGTTCAGACTTATGTTGAGACATAGAGACAAGAGCGGCCAGGATGCTGACGGCTCGTCATGCTGGGGCCGGGTCTACAATTCCTGAAACCATGAGGAGTGTTTGCCCACAATAGTTTTATGGGAACTCCTTTGTAGGTAACTCTGTTATTTTGTATCGTTGCCTTTAAGATTCTCTCTTTATCTTCCACCTTTGGCATTTTAATTATGATGTGTCTTGGTGTGGTCTTCTTTCGGTCTAGCTTGTTTGGGACTCTCTTTGCTTCCTGGACTTGTACGTCTATTTCCTGGACCAAATTTGGGAAGTTAGTTTTCATTTTTTCAAATACGTTTTCAGTCTCTTGCTCTTTCTCTTCTCCTTCTGGCACCGCTAGGATTCAGATGTTGGTATGTTTAAAGTTGTCCTAGATGTTCGATTCTTGTTTCTCCTTTCTCTTTTAGGCACATGTTTCTTTCTTTTTTTTTTCCACATTGCTGAATTGAATCCTGGCTTCTTCCTATCTCCGTCGGTTCCTTGTATATTTTTCTTCATTTCACTTTGTATAACCTTCACTTTTTTTATTTATTTTGTGGTTTTACTCAATAATTTCTTTGAGCATTCTGATTACCAGTGTTTTGAACTCTGCATCTCATGGGTTGCCTATCTACATTTCATATATTTCTTTATCTGGGTTTTGTTCTGTTCTTTCATGTGGGCCATATTTCTTTGCCTCTTCAACTTAGCAGCCTCACTGTGTTTGTTTCTGTGTACTAGGTAGAACTGCCTTGACTCCGTGTCTTGGTAGCATGGCCTACTGTAGTACGTGTCCTATAGGGTCCCATCCCACAGCCTCCCCTATCACCCAAGCTGGGTACTTGAGGTGTGCCAGCGGTGTGGGCTGAGTACACCTTCCTCTTGTAGTTGAGCCTTGGTTGGTGTTGGCAGGTTATGGCGGTGGTGCCACACACACACACCACCCCCCCGAGGATCAGTTGGAAGTCACTCTGTTCAGTAGAGGCCTCGTGGCCACAGCAGAACAAACTTACCCAGGACACTTTATTATCTGTGGGGGAAGGAAGGTGACTGCCTCTCTAGCGGAGACCAGCAGCCAAACCTTCATCGCTCATGTCTTTTCTTGAGGAGGATACATACGAGAGATGCAAGGCTAAAATTCATAAATTGTCTATTGTATTCAGTTGTTTGACAGTAACAGATAACATACACTAATTCAGGAATCGCTCTTACCGATCAGAGTCAAGGTCTATAAAACGTTTGGACCAGTTGCAGGGTCCCATAGACTCCCTGCTAAAGACGGCTTACACCGCATTGCTGATAAGAAAAGCAGAGCAAGTTCTAAAGCATAATGAGCATGAGGAGCGCTCTTTGATCTAATTCCCATGGCCACCCTCTGAGTGGTTGACAGTGACATTCCGCGTGCGGCCTTATGTTGAGACATAGAGACAAGAGCGGCCAGGATGCTGGCGGCTCGTCATGCTGGGGCCGGGTCTACAATTCCTGAAACCATGAGGAGTGTTTGCCCACAATAGTTTTATGGGAACTCCTTTGTAGGTAACTCTGTTATTTTGTATCGTTGCCTTTAAGATTCTCTCTTTATCTTCCACCTTTGGCATTTTAATTATGATGTGTCTTGGTGTGGTGTTCTTTCAGTCTAGCTTGTTTGGGACTCTCTTTGCTTCCTGGACTTGTACGTCTATTTCCTGGACCAAATTTGGGAAGTTAGTTTTCATTTTTTCAAATACGTTTTCAGTCTCTTGCTCTTTCTCTTCTCCTTCTGGCACCGCTAGGATTCAGATGTTGGTATGTTTAAAGTTGTCCTAGATGTTCGATTCTTGTTTCTCCTTTCTGTTTTAGGCACATGTTTCTTTCTTTTTTTTTTCCACATTGCTGAATTGAATCCTGGCTTCTTCCTATCTCCGTTGGTTCCTTGTATATTTTTCTTCATTTCACTTTGTATAAACTTCACTTTTTTTTATTTATTTTGTGGTTTTACTCAATAATTTCTTTGAGCATCCTGATTACCAGTGTTTTGAACTCTGCATCTGATGGGTTGGCTATCTACATTTCATATATTTCTTTATCTGGGTTTTGTTCTGTTCTTTCATGTGGGCCATATTTCTTTGCCTCTTCAACTTAGCAGCCTCCCTGTGTTTGTTTCTGTGTACTAGGTAGAACTGCCTTGACTCCGTGTCTTGGTAGCATGGCCTACTGTAGTACGTGTCCTATAGGGTCCCATCCCACAGCCTCCCCTATCACCCAAGCTGGGTACTTGAGGTGTGCCAGCGGTGTGGGCTGAGTACACCTTCCTCTTGTAGTTGAGCCTTGGTTGGTGTTGGCAGGTTATGGCGGTGGTGCCACACACACACACCACCCCCCCGAGGATCAGTTGGAAGTCACTCTGTTCAGTAGAGGCCTCGTGGCCACAGCAGAACAAACTTACCCAGGACACTTTATTATCTGTGGGGGAAGGAAGGTGACTGCCTCTCTAGCGGAGACCAGCAGCCAAACCTTCATCGCTCATGTCTTTTCTTGAGGAGGATACATACGAGAGATGCAAGGCTAAAATTCATAAATTGTCTATTGTATTCAGTTGTTTGACAGTAACAGATAACATACACTAATTCAGGAATCGCTCTTACCGATCAGAGTCAAGGTCTATAAAACGTTTGGACCAGTTGCAGGGTCCCATAGACTCCCTGCTAAAGACGGCTTACACCGCATTGCTGATAAGAAAAGCAGAGCAAGTTCTAAAGCATAATGAGCATGAGGAGCGCTCTTTGATCTAATTCCCATGGCCACCCTCTGAGTGGTTGACAGTGACCTTCCGCGTTCAGACTTATGTTGAGACATAGAGACAAGAGCGGCCAGGATGCTGGCGGCTCGTCATGCTGGGGCCGGGTCTACAATTCCTGAAACCATGAGGACTGTTTGCCCACAATAGTTTTATGGGAACTCCTTTGTAGGTAACTCTGTTATTTTGTATCGTTGCCTTTAAGATTCTCTCTTATCTTCCACCTTTGGCATTTTAATTATGATGTGTCTTGGTGTGGTCTTCTTTCGGTCTAGCTTGTTTGGGACTCTCTTTGCTTCCTGGACTTGTACGTCTATTTCCTGGACCAAATTTGGGAAGTTAGTTTTCATTTTTTCAAATACGTTTTCAGTCTCTTGCTCTTTCTCTTCTCCTTCTGGCACTGCTAGGATTCAGATGTTGGTATGTTTAAAGTTGTCCTAGATGTTCGATTCTTGTTTCTCCTTTCTCTTTTAGGCACATGTTTCTTTCTTTTTTTTTTCCACATTGCTGAATTGAATCCTGGCTTCTTCCTATCTCCGTCGGTTCCTTGTATATTTTTCTTCATTTCACTTTGTATAACCTTCACTTTTTTTATTTATTTTGTGGTTTTACTCAATAATTTCTTTGAGCATTCTGATTACCAGTGTTTTGAACTCTGCATCTCATGGGTTGCCTATCTACATTTCATATATTTCTTTATCTGGGTTTTGTTCTGTTCTTTCATGTGGGCCATATTTCTTTGCCTCTTCAACTTAGCAGCCTCCCTGTGTTTGTTTCTGTGTACTAGGTAGAACTGCCTTGACTCCGTGTCTTGGTAGCATGGCCTACTGTAGTACGTGTGCTATAGGGTCCCATTCCACAGCCTCTCCTATCACCCAAGCTGGGTACTTGAGGTGTGCCAGCGGTGTGGGCTGAGTACACCTTCCTCTTGTAGTTGAGCCTTGGTTGGTGTTGGCAGGTTATGGCATTGGTGCCACACACACACACACCCCCCCCGCCCGAGGCTCAGTTGGAAGTCGCTCTGTCCAGTAGAGGCCTCGTGGCCACAGCAGAACAAACTTACCCAGTACACTTTATTATATCTGGGGGAAGGAAGGTGACTGCCTCTCTAGCGGAGACCAGCAAGCAAACCTTCATCCCTCATGTTTTTTCTTGAGGAGGATACATACGAGAGATGCAAGGCTAAAATTCATAAATTGTCTATTGTATTCAGTTGTTTGACAGTAACAGATAACATACACTAATTCAGGAATCGCTCTTACCGATCAGAGTCAAGGTCTATAAAACGTTTGGACCAGTTGCAGGGTCCCATAGTCTCCCTGCTAAAGATAGCTTACACCGCATTGCTGATAAGAAAAGCAGAGCAAGTTCTAAAGCATAATGAGCATGATGAGCGCTCTTTGATCTAATTCCCATGGCCACCCTCTGAGTGGTTGACAGTGACATTCCGCGTGCGGCCTTATGTTGAGACATAGAGACAAGAGCGGCCAGGATGCTGGCGGCTCGTCATGCTGGGGCCGGGTCTACAATTCCTGAAACCATGAGGAGTGTTTGCCCACAATAGTTTTATGGGAACTCCTTTGTAGGTAACTCTGTTATTTTGTATCGTTGCCTTTAAGATTCTCTCTTATCTTCCACCTTTGGCATTTTAATTATGATGTGTCTTGGTGTGGTGTTCTTTCGGTCTAGCTTGTTTGGGACTCTCTTTGCTTCCTGGACTTGTACGTCTATTTCCTGGACCAAATTTGGGAAGTTAGTTTTCATTTTTTCAAATACGTTTTCAGTCTCTTGCTCTTTCTCTTCTCCTTCTGGCACCGCTAGGATTCAGATGTTGGTATGTTTAAAGTTGTCCTAGATGTTCGATTCTTGTTTCTCCTTTCTGTTTTAGGCACATGTTTCTTTCTTTTTTTTTTCCACATTGCTGAATTGAATCCTGGCTTCTTCCTATCTCCGTTGGTTCCTTGTATATTTTTCTTCATTTCACTTTGTATAAACTTCACTTTTTTTTATTTATTTTGTGGTTTTACTCAATAATTTCTTTGAGCATTCTGATTACCAGTGTTTTGAACTCTGCATCTGATGGGTTGGCTATCTACATTTCATATATTTCTTTATCTGGGTTTTGTTCTGTTCTTTCATGTGGGCCATATTTCTTTGCCTCTTCAACTTAGCAGCCTCCCTGTGTTTGTTTCTGTGTACTAGGTAGAACTGCCTTGACTCCGTGTCTTGGTAGCATGGCCTACTGTAGTACGTGTCCTATAGGGTCCCATTCCACACCCTCCCCTATCACCCAAGCTGGGTACTTGAGGTGTGCCAGCGGTGTGGGCTGAGTACACCTTCCTCTTGTAGTTGAGCCTTGGTTGGTGTTGGCAGGTTATGGCGGTGGTGCCACACACACACAAACACACACACACACACACACCCCGAAGCTCAGTTGGAAGTCGCTCTGTCCAGTAGAGGCGTCGTGGCCACAGCAGAACAAACTTACCCAGGACACTTTATTATATCTGGGGTAAGGAAGGTGACTGCCTCTCTAGCGGAGACCAGCAGCCAAACCTTCATCGCTCATGTCTTTTCTTGAGGAGGATACATACGAGAGATGCAAGGCTAAAATTCATAAATTGTCTATTGTATTCAGTTGTTTGACAGTAACAGATAACATACACTAATTCAGGAATCGCTCTTACCGATCAGAGTCAAGGTCTATAAAACGTTTGGACCAGTTGCAGGGTCCCATAGACTCCCTGCTAAAGACGGCTTACACCGCATTGCTGATAAGAAAAGCAGAGCAAGTTCTAAAGCATAATGAGCATGATGAGCGCTCTTTGATCTAATTCCCATGGCCACCCTCTGAGTGGTTGACAGTGACATTCCGCGTTCAGACTTATGTTGAGACATAGAGACAAGAGCGGCCAGGATGCTGACGGCTCGTCATGCTGGGGCCGGGTCTACAATTCCTGAAACCATGAGGAGTGTTTGCCCACAATAGTTTTATGGGAACTCCTTTGTAGGTAACTCTGTTATTTTGTATCGTTGCCTTTAAGATTCTCTCTTTATCTTCCACCTTTGGCATTTTAATTATGATGTGTCTTGGTGTGGTGTTCTTTCGGTCTAGCTTGTTTGGGACTCTCTTTGCTTCCTGGACTTGTACGTCTATTTCCTGGACCAAATTTGGGAAGTTAGTTTTCATTTTTTCAAATACGTTTTCAGTCTCTTGCTCTTTCTCTTCTCCTTCTGGCACCGCTAGGATTCAGATGTTGGTATGTTTAAAGTTGTCCTAGATGTTCGATTCTTGGTTCTCCTTTCTGTTTTGGGCACATGTTTCTTTCTTTCTTTTGTTCCACATTGCTGAATTGAATCCTGGCTTCTTCCTATCTCCGTTGGTTCCTTGTATATTTTTCTTCATTTCACTTTGTATATCCTTCACTCTTTTTTATTCATTTTGTGGATTTACTCAATAATTTCTTTGAGCATTCTGATTACCAGTGTTTTGAACTCTGCATCTGATGGGTTGGCTATCTACATTTCATATATTTCTTTATCTGGGTTTTGTTCTGTTCTTTCATGTGGGCCATATTTCTTTGCCTCTTCAACTTAGCAGCCTCCCTGTGTTTGTTTCTGTGTACTAGGTAGAACTGCCTTGACTCCGTGTCTTGGTAGCATGGCCTACTGTAGTACGTGTCCTATAGGGTCCCATTCCACACCCTCCCCTATCACCCAAGCTGGGTACTTGAGGTGTGCCAGCGGTGTGGGCTGAGTACACCTTCCTCTTGCAGTTGAGCCTTGGTTGGTGTTGGCAGGTTATGGCGGTGGTGCCACACACACACAAACACACACACACACACACACCCCGAAGCTCAGTTGGAAGTCGCTCTGTCCAGTAGAGGCGTCGTGGCCACAGCAGAACAAACTTACCCAGGACACTTTATTATATCTGGGGTAAGGAAGGTGACTGCCTCTCTAGCGGAGACCAGCAGCCAAACCTTCATCGCTCATGTCTTTTCTTGAGGAGGATACATACGAGAGATGCAAGGCTAAAATTCATAAATTGTCTATTGTATTCAGTTGTTTGACAGTAACAGATAACATACACTAATTCAGGAATCGCTCTTACCGATCAGAGTCAAGGTCTATAAAACGTTTGGACCAGTTGCAGGGTCCCATAGACTCCCTGCTAAAGACGGCTTACACCGCATTGCTGATAAGAAAAGCAGAGCAAGTTCTAAAGCATAATGAGCATGATGAGCGCTCTTTGATCTAATTCCCATGGCCACCCTCTGAGTGGTTGACAGTGACATTCCGCGTTCAGACTTATGTTGAGACATAGAGACAAGAGCGGCCAGGATGCTGACGGCTCGTCATGCTGGGGCCGGGTCTACAATTCCTGAAACCATGAGGAGTGTTTGCCCACAATAGTTTTATGGGAACTCCTTTGTAGGTAACTCTGTTATTTTGTATCGTTGCCTTTAAGATTCTCTCTTATCTTCCACCTTTGGCATTTTAATTATGATGTGTCTTGGTGTGGTGTTCTTTCGGTCTAGCTTGTTTGGGACTCTCTTTGCTTCCTGGACTTGTACGTCTATTTCCTGGACCAAATTTGGGAAGTTAGTTTTCATTTTTTCAAATACGTTTTCAGTCTCTTGCTCTTTCTCTTCTCCTTCTGGCACCGCTAGGATTCAGATGTTGGTATGTTTAAAGTTGTCCTAGATGTTCGATTCTTGTTTCTCCTTTCTGTTTTAGGCACATGTTTCTTTCTTTTTTTTTTCCACATTGCTGAATTGAATCCTGGCTTCTTCCTATCTCCGTTGGTTCCTTGTATATTTTTCTTCATTTCACTTTGTATAAACTTCACTTTTTTTTATTTATTTTGTGGTTTTACTCAATAATTTCTTTGAGCATTCTGATTACCAGTGTTTTGAACTCTGCATCTGATGGGTTGGCTATCTACATTTCATATATTTCTTTATCTGGGTTTTGTTCTGTTCTTTCATGTGGGCCATATTTCTTTGCCTCTTCAACTTAGCAGCCTCCCTGTGTTTGTTTCTGTGTACTAGGTAGAACTGCCTTGACTCCGTGTCTTGGTAGCATGGCCTACTGTAGTACGTGTCCTATAGGGTCCCATTCCACACCCTCCCCTATCACCCAAGCTGGGTACTTGAGGTGTGCCAGCGGTGTGGGCTGAGTACACCTTCCTCTTGTAGTTGAGCCTTGGTTGGTGTTGGCAGGTTATGGCGGTGGTGCCACACACACACAAACACACACACACACACACACCCCGAAGCTCAGTTGGAAGTCGCTCTGTCCAGTAGAGGCGTCGTGGCCACAGCAGAACAAACTTACCCAGGACACTTTATTATATCTGGGGTAAGGAAGGTGACTGCCTCTCTAGCGGAGACCAGCAGCCAAACCTTCATCGCTCATGTCTTTTCTTGAGGAGGATACATACGAGAGATGCAAGGCTAAAATTCATAAATTGTCTATTGTATTCAGTTGTTTGACAGTAACAGATAACATACACTAATTCAGGAATCGCTCTTACCGATCAGAGTCAAGGTCTATAAAACGTTTGGACCAGTTGCAGGGTCCCATAGACTCCCTGCTAAAGACGGCTTACACCGCATTGCTGATAAGAAAAGCAGAGCAAGTTCTAAAGCATAATGAGCATGATGAGCGCTCTTTGATCTAATTCCCATGGCCACCCTCTGAGTGGTTGACAGTGACATTCCGCGTTCAGACTTATGTTGAGACATAGAGACAAGAGCGGCCAGGATGCTGACGGCTCGTCATGCTGGGGCCGGGTCTACAATTCCTGAAACCATGAGGAGTGTTTGCCCACAATAGTTTTATGGGAACTCCTTTGTAGGTAACTCTGTTATTTTGTATCGTTGCCTTTAAGATTCTCTCTTTATCTTCCACCTTTGGCATTTTAATTATGATGTGTCTTGGTGTGGTGTTCTTTCGGTCTAGCTTGTTTGGGACTCTCTTTGCTTCCTGGACTTGTACGTCTATTTCCTGGACCAAATTTGGGAAGTTAGTTTTCATTTTTTCAAATACGTTTTCAGTCTCTTGCTCTTTCTCTTCTCCTTCTGGCACCGCTAGGATTCAGATGTTGGTATGTTTAAAGTTGTCCTAGATGTTCGATTCTTGGTTCTCCTTTCTGTTTTGGGCACATGTTTCTTTCTTTCTTTTGTTCCACATTGCTGAATTGAATCCTGGCTTCTTCCTATCTCCGTTGGTTCCTTGTATATTTTTCTTCATTTCACTTTGTATATCCTTCACTCTTTTTTATTCATTTTGTGGATTTACTCAATAATTTCTTTGAGCATTCTGATTACCAGTGTTTTGAACTCTGCATCTGATGGGTTGGCTATCTACATTTCATATATTTCTTTATCTGGGTTTTGTTCTGTTCTTTCATGTGGGCCATATTTCTTTGCCTCTTCAACTTAGCAGCCTCCCTGTGTTTGTTTCTGTGTACTAGGTAGAACTGCCTTGACTCCGTGTCTTGGTAGCATGGCCTACTGTACTACGTGTCCTATAGGGTCCCATCCCACAGCCTCCCCTATCACCCAAGCTGGGTACTTGAGGTGTGCCAGCGGTGTGGGCTGAGTACACCTTCCTCTTGTAGTTGAGCCTTGGTTGGTGTTGGCAGGTTATGGCGGTGGTGCCACACACACACACCACCCCCCCGAGGATCAGTTGGAAGTCACTCTGTTCAGTAGAGGCCTCGTGGCCACAGCAGAACAAACTTACCCAGGACACTTTATTATCTGTGGGGGAAGGAAGGTGACTGCCTCTCTAGCGGAGACCAGCAGCCAAACCTTCATCGCTCATGTCTTTTCTTGAGGAGGATACATACGAGAGATGCAAGGCTAAAATTCATAAATTGTCTATTGTATTCAGTTGTTTGACAGTAACAGATAACATACACTAATTCAGGAATCGCTCTTACCGATCAGAGTCAAGGTCTATAAAACGTTTGGACCAGTTGCAGGGTCCCATAGACTCCCTGCTAAAGACGGCTTACACCGCATTGCTGATAAGAAAAGCAGAGCAAGTTCTAAAGCATAATGAGCATGAGGAGCGCTCTTTGATCTAATTCCCATGGCCACCCTCTGAGTGGTTGACAGTGACATTCCGCGTGCGGCCTTATGTTGAGACATAGAGACAAGAGCGGCCAGGATGCTGGCGGCTCGTCATGCTGGGGCCGGGTCTACAATTCCTGAAACCATGAGGAGTGTTTGCCCACAATAGTTTTATGGGAACTCCTTTGTAGGTAACTCTGTTATTTTGTATCGTTGCCTTTAAGATTCTCTCTTATCTTCCACCTTTGGCATTTTAATTATGATGTGTCTTGGTGTGGTCTTCTTTCGGTCTAGCTAGTTCGGGACTCTCTTTGCTTCCTGGACTTGTACGTCTATTTCCTGGACCAAATTTGGGAAGTTAGTTTTCATTTTTTCAAATACGTTTTCAGTCTCTTGCTCTTTCTCTTCTCCTTCTGGCACCGCTAGGATTCAGATGTTGGTATGTTTAAAGTTGTCCTAGATGTTCGATTCTTGTTTCTCCTTTCTGTTTTAGGCACATGTTTCTTTCTTTTTTTTTTTCCACATTGTTGAATTGAATCCTGGCTTCTTCCTATCTCCGTTGGTTCCTTGTATATTTTTCTTCATTTCACTTTGTATAAACTTCACTTTTTTTTATTTATTTTGTGGTTTTACTCAATAATTTCTTTGAGCATTCTGATTACCAGTGTTTTGAACTCTGCATCTGATGGGTTGGCTATCTACATTTCATATATTTCTTTATCTGGGTTTTGTTCTGTTCTTTCATGTGGGCCATATTTCTTTGCCTCTTCAACTTAGCAGCCTCCTTGTGTTTGTTTCTGTGTACTAGGTAGAACTGCCTTGACTCCGTGTCTTGGTAGCATGGCCTACTGTAGTACGTGTCCTATAGGGTCCCATCCCACAGCCTCCCCTATCACCCAAGCTGGGTACTTGAGGTGTACCAGCGGTGTGGGCTGAGTACACCTTCCTCTTGTAGTTGAGCCTTGGTTGGTGTTGGCAGGTTATGGCGGTGGTGCCACACACACACACACACACACACACACACACACACACCGAAGCTCAGTTGGAAGTCGCTCTGTCCAGTAGAGGCCTCGTGGCCACAGCAGAACAAACTTACCCAGGACACTTTATTATATCTGGGGGAAGGAAGGTGACTGCCTCTCTAGCGGAGACCAGCAGCCAAACCTTCATCGCTCATGTCTTTTCCTGAGGAGGATACATACGAGAGATGCAAGGCTAAAATTCATAAATTGTCTATTGTATTCAGTTGTTTGACAGTAACAGATAACTTACACTAATTCAGGAATCGCTCTTACCGATCAGAGTCAAGGTCTATAAAACGTTTGGACCAGTTGCAGGGTCCCATAGACTCCCTGCTAAAGATAGCTTACACCGCATTGCTGATAAGAAAAGCAGAGCAAGTTCTAAAGCATAATGATCATGAGGAGCGCTCTTTGATCTAATTCTCATGGCCACCCTCTGAGTGGTTGACAGTGACATTCCGCCTGCGGCCTTATGTTGAGACATAGAGACAAGAGCGGCCAGGATGCTGGCGGCTCGTCATGCTGGGGCCGGGTCTACAATTCCTGAAACCATGAGGAGTGTTTGCCCACAATAGTTTTATGGGAACTCCTTTGTAGGTAACTCTGTTATTTTGTATCGTTGCCTTTAAGATTCTCTCTTTATCTTCCACCTTTGGCATTTTAATTATGATGTGTCTTGGTGTGGTGTTCTTTCAGTCTAGCTTGTTTGGGACTCTCTTTGCTTCCTGGACTTGTACGTCTATTTCCTGGACCAAATTTGGGAAGTTAGTTTTCATTTTTTCAAATACGTTTTCAGTCTCTTGCTCTTTCTCTTCTCCTTCTGGCACCGCTAGGATTCAGATGTTGGTATGTTTAAAGTTGTCCTAGATGTTCGATTCTTGTTTCTCCTTTCTGTTTTAGGCACATGTTTCTTTCTTTTTTTTTTCCACATTGCTGAATTGAATCCTGGCTTCTTCCTATCTCCGTTGGTTCCTTGTATATTTTTCTTCATTTCACTTTGTATAAACTTCACTTTTTTTTATTTATTTTGTGGTTTTACTCAATAATTTCTTTGAGCATTCTGATTACCAGTGTTTTGAACTCTGCATCTGATGGGTTGGCTATCTACATTTCATATATTTCTTTATCTGGGTTTTGTTCTGTTCTTTCATGTGGGCCATATTTCTTTGCCTCTTCAACTTAGCAGCCTCCCTGTGTTTGTTTCTGTGTACTAGGTAGAACTGCCTTGACTCCGTGTCTTGGTAGCATGGCCTACTGTACTACGTGTCCTATAGGGTCCCATCCCACAGCCTCCCCTATCACCCAAGCTGGGTACTTGAGGTGTGCCAGCGGTGTGGGCTGAGTACACCTTCCTCTTGTAGTTGAGCCTTGGTTGGTGTTGGCAGGTTATGGCGGTGGTGCCACACACACACACCACCCCCCCGAGGATCAGTTGGAAGTCACTCTGTTCAGTAGAGGCCTCGTGGCCACAGCAGAACAAACTTACCCAGGACACTTTATTATATCTGGGGTAAGGAAGGTGACTGCCTCTCTAGCGGAGACCAGCAGCCAAACCTTCATCGCTCATGTCTTTTCTTGAGGAGGATACATACGAGAGATGCAAGGCTAAAATTCATAAATTGTCTATTGTATTCAGTTGTTTGACAGTAACAGATAACATACACTAATTCAGGAATCGCTCTTACCGATCAGAGTCAAGGTCTATAAAACGTTTGGACCAGTTGCAGGGTCCCATAGACTCCCTGCTAAAGACGGCTTACACCGCATTGCTGATAAGAAAAGCAGAGCAAGTTCTAAAGCATAATGAGCATGATGAGCGCTCTTTGATCTAATTCCCATGGCCACCCTCTGAGTGGTTGACAGTGACATTCCGCGTTCAGACTTATGTTGAGACATAGAGACAAGAGCGGCCAGGATGCTGACGGCTCGTCATGCTGGGGCCGGGTCTACAATTCCTGAAACCATGAGGAGTGTTTGCCCACAATAGTTTTATGGGAACTCCTTTGTAGGTAACTCTGTTATTTTGTATCGTTGCCTTTAAGATTCTCTCTTTATCTTCCACCTTTGGCATTTTAATTATGATGTGTCTTGGTGTGGTCTTCTTTCGGTCTAGCTTGTTTGGGACTCTCTTTGCTTCCTGGACTTGTACGTCTATTTCCTGGACCAAATTTGGGAAGTTAGTTTTCATTTTTTCAAATACGTTTTCAGTCTCTTGCTCTTTCTCTTCTCCTTCTGGCACCGCTAGGATTCAGATGTTGGTATGTTTAAAGTTGTCCTAGATGTTCGATTCTTGTTTCTCCTTTCTCTTTTAGGCACATGTTTCTTTCTTTTTTTTTTCCACATTGCTGAATTGAATCCTGGCTTCTTCCTATCTCCGTCGGTTCCTTGTATATTTTTCTTCATTTCACTTTGTATAACCTTCACTTTTTTTATTTATTTTGTGGTTTTACTCAATAATTTCTTTGAGCATTCTGATTACCAGTGTTTTGAACTCTGCATCTCATGGGTTGCCTATCTACATTTCATATATTTCTTTATCTGGGTTTTGTTCTGTTCTTTCATGTGGGCCATATTTCTTTGCCTCTTCAACTTAGCAGCCTCCCTGTGTTTGTTTCTGTGTACTAGGTAGAACTGCCTTGACTCCGTGTCTTGGTAGCATGGCCTACTGTAGTACGTGTGCTATAGGGTCCCATTCCACAGCCTCTCCTATCACCCAAGCTGGGTACTTGAGGTGTGCCAGCGGTGTGGGCTGAGTACACCTTCCTCTTGTAGTTGAGCCTTGGTTGGTGTTGGCAGGTTATGGCATTGGTGCCACACACACACACACCCCCCCCGCCCGAGGCTCAGTTGGAAGTCGCTCTGTCCAGTAGAGGCCTCGTGGCCACAGCAGAACAAACTTACCCAGTACACTTTATTATATCTGGGGGAAGGAAGGTGACTGCCTCTCTAGCGGAGACCAGCAAGCAAACCTTCATCCCTCATGTCTTTTCTTGAGGAGGATACATACGAGAGATGCAAGGCTAAAATTCATAAATTGTCTATTGTATTCAGTTGTTTGACAGTAACAGATAACATACACTAATTCAGGAATCGCTCTTACCGATCAGAGTCAAGGTCTATAAAACGTTTGGACCAGTTGCAGGGTCCCATAGACTCCCTGCTAAAGATAGCTTACACCGCATTGCTGATAAGAAAAGCAGAGCAAGTTCTAAAGCATAATGAGCATGATGAGCGCTCTTTGATCTAATTCCCATGGCCACCCTCTGAGTGGTTGACAGTGACATTCCGCGTGCGGCCTTATGTTGAGACATAGAGACAAGAGCGGCCAGGATGCTGGAGGCTCGTCATGCTGGGGCCGGGTCTACAATTCCTGAAACCATGAGGAGTGTTTGCCCACAATAGTTTTATGGGAACTCCTTTGTAGGTAACTCTGTTATTTTGTATCGTTGCCTTTAAGATTCTCTCTTATCTTCCACCTTTGGCATTTTAATTATGATGTGTCTTGGTGTGGTGTTCTTTCGGTCTAGCTTGTTTGGGACTCTCTTTGCTTCCTGGACTTGAACGTCTATTTCCTGGACCATATTTGGTAAGTTAGTTTTCATTTTTTCAAATACGTTTTCAGTCTCTTGCTCTTTCTCTTCTCCTTCTGGCACTGCTAGGATTCAGATGTTGGTATGTTTAAAGTTGTCCTAGATGTTCGATTCTTGTTTCTCCTTTCTGTTTTGGGCACATGTTTCTTTCTTTTTTTTTTCCACATTGTTGAATTGAATCCTGGCTTCTTCCTATCTCCGTTGGTTCCTTGTATATTTTTCTTCATTTCACTTTGTATAAACTTCACTTTTTTTTATTTATTTTGTGGTTTTACTCAATAATTTCTTTGAGCATTCTGATTACCAGTGTTTTGAACTCTGCATCTGATGGGTTGGCTATCTACATTTCATATATTTCTTTATCTGGGTTTTGTTCTGTTCTTTCATGTGGGCCATATTTCTTTGCCTCTTCAACTTAGCAGCCTCCCTGTGTTTGTTTCTGTGTACTAGGTAGAACTGCCTTGACTCCGTGTCTTGGTAGCATGGCCTACTGTAGTACGTGTCCTATAGGGTCCCATCCCACAGCCTCCCCTATCACCCAAGCTGGGTACTTGAGGTGTGCCAGCGGTGTGGGCTGAGTACACCTTCCTCTTGTAGTTGAGCCTTGGTTGGTGTTGGCAGGTTATGGCGGTGGTGCCACACACACAAACACACACACACACACACACCCCGAATCTCAGTTGGAAGTCGCTCTGTCCAGTAGAGGCCTCGTGGCCACAGCAGAACAAACTTACCCAGTACACTTTATTATATCTGGGGGAAGGAAGGTGACTGCCTCTCTAGCGGAGACCAGCAGCCAAACCTTCATCGCTCATGTCTTTTCTTGAGGAGGATACATACGAGAGATGCAAGGCTAAAATTCATAAATTGTCTATTGTATTCAGTTGTTTGACAGTAACAGATAACATACACTAATTCAGGAATCGCTCTTACCGATCAGAGTCAAGGTCTATAAAACGTTTGGACCAGTTGCAGGGTCCCATAGACTCCCTGCTAAAGACGGCTTACACTGCATTGCTGATAAGAAAAGCAGAGCAAGTTCTAAAGCATAATGAGCATGAGGAGCGCTCTTTGATCTAATTCCCAAGGCCACCCTCTGAGTGGTTGACAGTGACATTCCGCGTTCAGACTTATGTTGAGACATAGAGACAAGAGCGGCCAGGATGCTGGCGGCTCGTCATGCTGGGGCCGGGTCTACAATTCCTGAAACCATGAGGAGTGTTTGCCCACAATAGTTTTATGGGAACTCCTTTGTAGGTAACTCTGTTATTTTGTATCGTTGCCTTTAAGATTCTCTCTTTATCTTCCACCTTTGGCATTTTAATTATGATGTGTCTTGGTGTGGTCTTCTTTCGGTCTAGCTTGTTTGGGACTCTCTTTGCTTCCTGGACTTGTACGTCTATTTCCTGGACCAAATTTGGGAAGTTAGTTTTCATATACGTTTTCAGTCTCTTGCTCTTTCTCTTCTCCTTCTGGCACCGCTAGGATTCAGATGTTGGTATGTTTAAAGTTGTCCTAGATGTTCGATTCTTGGTTCTCCTTTCTGTTTTGGGCACATGTTTCTTTCTTTCTTTTGTTCCACATTGCTGAATTGAATCCTGGCTTCTTCCTATCTCCGTTGGTTCCTTGTATATTTTTCTTCATTTCACTTTGTATATCCTTCACTCTTTTTTATTCATTGTGTGGATTTACTCAATAATTTCTTTGAGCATTCTGATTACCAGTGTTTTGAACTCTGCATCTGATGGGTTGGCTATCTACATTTCATATATTTCTTTATCTGGGTTTTGTTCTGTTCTTTCATGTGGGCCATATTTCTTTGCCTCTTCAACTTAGCAGCCTCCCTGTGTTTGTTTCTGTGTACTAGGTAGAACTGCCTTGACTCCGTGTCTTGGTAGCATGGCCTACTGTAGTACGTGTCCTATAGGGTCCCATCCCACAGCCTCCCCTATCACCCAAGCTGGGTACTTGAGGTGTGCCAGCGGTGTGGGCTGAGTACACCTTCCTCTTGTAGTTGAGCCTTGGTTGGTGTTGGCAGGTTATGGCGGTGGTGCCACACACACACACCACCCCCCCGAGGATCAGTTGGAAGTCACTCTGTTCAGTAGAGGCCTCGTGGCCACAGCAGAACAAACTTACCCAGGACACTTTATTATCTGTGGGGGAAGGAAGGTGACTGCCTCTCTAGCGGAGACCAGCAGCCAAACCTTCATCGCTCATGTCTTTTCTTGAGGAGGATACATACGAGAGATGCAAGGCTAAAATTCATAAATTGTCTATTGTATTCAGTTGTTTGACAGTAACAGATAACATACACTAATTCAGGAATCGCTCTTACCGATCAGAGTCAAGGTCTATAAAACGTTTGGACCAGTTGCAGGGTCCCATAGACTCCCTGCTAAAGATAGCTTACACCGCATTGCTGATAAGAAAAGCAGAGCAAGTTCTAAAGCATAATGAGCATGATGAGCGCTCTTTGATCTAATTCCCATGGCCACCCTCTGAGTGGTTGACAGTGACATTCCGCGTGCGGCCTTATGTTGAGACATAGAGACAAGAGCGGCCAGGATGCTGGAGGCTCGTCATGCTGGGGCCGGGTCTACAATTCCTGAAACCATGAGGAGTGTTTGCCCACAATAGTTTTATGGGAACTCCTTTGTAGGTAACTCTGTTATTTTGTATCGTTGCCTTTAAGATTCTCTCTTATCTTCCACCTTTGGCATTTTAATTATGATGTGTCTTGGTGTGGTGTTCTTTCGGTCTAGCTTGTTTGGGACTCTCTTTGCTTCCTGGACTTGAACGTCTATTTCCTGGACCATATTTGGGAAGTTAGTTTTCATTTTTTCAAATACGTTTTCAGTCTCTTGCTCTTTCTCTTCTCCTTCTGGCACTGCTAGGATTCAGATGTTGGTATGTTTAAAGTTGTCCTAGATGTTCGATTCTTGTTTCTCCTTTCTGTTTTGGGCACATGTTTCTTTCTTTTTTTTTTCCACATTGTTGAATTGAATCCTGGCTTCTTCCTATCTCCGTTGGTTCCTTGTATATTTTTCTTCATTTCACTTTGTATAAACTTCACTTTTTTTTATTTATTTTGTGGTTTTACTCAATAATTTCTTTGAGCATTCTGATTACCAGTGTTTTGAACTCTGCATCTGATGGGTTGGCTATCTACATTTCATATATTTCTTTATCTGGGTTTTGTTCTGTTCTTTCATGTGGGCCATATTTCTTTGCCTCTTCAACTTAGCAGCCTCCCTGTGTTTGTTTCTGTGTACTAGGTAGAACTGCCTTGACTCCGTGTCTTGGTAGCATGGCCTACTGTAGTACGTGTCCTATAGGGTCCCATCCCACAGCCTCCCCTATCACCCAAGCTGGGTACTTGAGGTGTGCCAGCGGTGTGGGCTGAGTACACCTTCCTCTTGTAGTTGAGCCTTGGTTGGTGTTGGCAGGTTATGGCGGTGGTGCCACACACACAAACACACACACACACACACACCCCGAATCTCAGTTGGAAGTCGCTCTGTCCAGTAGAGGCCTCGTGGCCACAGCAGAACAAACTTACCCAGTACACTTTATTATATCTGGGGGAAGGAAGGTGACTGCCTCTCTAGCGGAGACCAGCAGCCAAACCTTCATCGCTCATGTCTTTTCTTGAGGAGGATACATACGAGAGATGCAAGGCTAAAATTCATAAATTGTCTATTGTATTCAGTTGTTTGACAGTAACAGATAACATACACTAATTCAGGAATCGCTCTTACCGATCAGAGTCAAGGTCTATAAAACGTTTGGACCAGTTGCAGGGTCCCATAGACTCCCTGCTAAAGACGGCTTACACTGCATTGCTGATAAGAAAAGCAGAGCAAGTTCTAAAGCATAATGAGCATGAGGAGCGCTCTTTGATCTAATTCCCAAGGCCACCCTCTGAGTGGTTGACAGTGACATTCCGCGTTCAGACTTATGTTGAGACATAGAGACAAGAGCGGCCAGGATGCTGGCGGCTCGTCATGCTGGGGCCGGGTCTACAATTCCTGAAACCATGAGGAGTGTTTGCCCACAATAGTTTTATGGGAACTCCTTTGTAGGTAACTCTGTTATTTTGTATCGTTGCCTTTAAGATTCTCTCTTTATCTTCCACCTTTGGCATTTTAATTATGATGTGTCTTGGTGTGGTCTTCTTTCGGTCTAGCTTGTTTGGGACTCTCTTTGCTTCCTGGACTTGTACGTCTATTTCCTGGACCAAATTTGGGAAGTTAGTTTTCATATACGTTTTCAGTCTCTTGCTCTTTCTCTTCTCCTTCTGGCACCGCTAGGATTCAGATGTTGGTATGTTTAAAGTTGTCCTAGATGTTCGATTCTTGGTTCTCCTTTCTGTTTTGGGCACATGTTTCTTTCTTTCTTTTGTTCCACATTGCTGAATTGAATCCTGGCTTCTTCCTATCTCCGTTGGTTCCTTGTATATTTTTCTTCATTTCACTTTGTATATCCTTCACTCTTTTTTATTCATTGTGTGGATTTACTCAATAATTTCTTTGAGCATTCTGATTACCAGTGTTTTGAACTCTGCATCTGATGGGTTGGCTATCTACATTTCATATATTTCTTTATCTGGGTTTTGTTCTGTTCTTTCATGTGGGCCATATTTCTTTGCCTCTTCAACTTAGCAGCCTCCCTGTGTTTGTTTCTGTGTACTAGGTAGAACTGCCTTGACTCCGTGTCTTGGTAGCATGGCCTACTGTAGTACGTGTCCTATAGGGTCCCATCCCACAGCCTCCCCTATCACCCAAGCTGGGTACTTGAGGTGTGCCAGCGGTGTGGGCTGAGTACACCTTCCTCTTGTAGTTGAGCCTTGGTTGGTGTTGGCAGGTTATGGCGGTGGTGCCACACACACACACCACCCCCCCGAGGATCAGTTGGAAGTCACTCTGTTCAGTAGAGGCCTCGTGGCCACAGCAGAACAAACTTACCCAGGACACTTTATTATCTGTGGGGGAAGGAAGGTGACTGCCTCTCTAGCGGAGACCAGCAGCCAAACCTTCATCGCTCATGTCTTTTCTTGAGGAGGATACATACGAGAGATGCAAGGCTAAAATTCATAAATTGTCTATTGTATTCAGTTGTTTGACAGTAACAGATAACATACACTAATTCAGGAATCGCTCTTACCGATCAGAGTCAAGGTCTATAAAACGTTTGGACCAGTTGCAGGGTCCCATAGACTCCCTGCTAAAGACGGCTTACACCGCATTGCTGATAAGAAAAGCAGAGCAAGTTCTAAAGCATAATGAGCATGAGGAGCGCTCTTTGATCTAATTCCCATGGCCACCCTCTGAGTGGTTGACAGTGACATTCCGCGTGCGGCCTTATGTTGAGACATAGAGACAAGAGCGGCCAGGATGCTGGCGGCTCGTCATGCTGGGGCCGGGTCTACAATTCCTGAAACCATGAGGAGTGTTTGCCCACAATAGTTTTATGGGAACTCCTTTGTAGGTAACTCTGTTATTTTGTATCGTTGCCTTTAAGATTCTCTCTTATCTTCCACTTTTTGCATTTTAATTATGATGTGTCTTGGTGTGGTCTTCTTTCGGTCTAGCTAGTTTGGGACTCTCTTTGCTTCCTGGACTTGTACGTCTATTTCCTGGACCAAATTTGGGAAGTTAGTTTTCATTTTTTCAAATACGTTTTCAGTCTCTTGCTCTTTCTCTTCTCCTTCTGGCACCGCTAGGATTCAGATGTTGGTATGTTTAAAGTTGTCCTAGATGTTCGATTCTTGTTTCTCCTTTCTCTTTTAGGCACATGTTTCTTTCTTTTTTTTTTCCACATTGCTGAATTGAATCCTGGCTTCTTCCTATCTCCGTCGGTTCCTTGTATATTTTTCTTCATTTCACCTTGTATAACCTTCACTTTTTTTATTTATTTTGTGGTTTTACTCAATAATTTCTTTGAGCATTCTGATTACCAGTGTTTTGAACTCTGCATCTCATGGGTTGCCTATCTACATTTCATATATTTCTTTATCTGGGTTTTGTTCTGTTCTTTCATGTGGGCCATATTTCTTTGCCTCTTCAACTTAGCAGCCTCCCTGTGTTTGTTTCAGTGTACTAGGTAGAACTGCCTTGACTCCGTGTCTTGGTAGCATGGCCTACTGTAGTACGTGTGCTATAGGGTCCCATTCCACAGCCTCTCCTATCACCCAAGCTGGGTACTTGAGGTGTGCCAGCGGTGTGGGCTGAGTACACCTTCCTCTTGTAGTTGAGCCTTGGTTGGTGTTGGCAGGTTATGGCGGTGGTGCCACACACACACACACCCCCCCTGCCCGAGGCTCAGTTGGAAGTTGCTCTGTCCAGTAGAGGCCTCGTGGCCACAGCAGAACAAACTTACCCAGTACACTTTATTATATCTGGGGGAAGGAAGGTGACTGCCTCTCTAGCGGAGACCAGCAGCCAAACCTTCATCGCTCATGTCTTTTCCTGAGGAGGATACATACGAGAGATGCAAGGCTAAAATTCATAAATTGTCTATTGTATTCAGTTGTTTGACAGTAACAGATAACATACACTAATTCAGGAATCGCTCTTACCGATCAGAGTCAAGGTCTATAAAACGTTTGGACCAGTTGCAGGGTCCCATAGACTCCCTGCTAAAGATAGCTTACACCGCATTGCTGATAAGAAAAGCAGAGCAAGTTCTAAAGCATAATGAGCATGATGAGCGCTCTTTGATCTAATTCCCATGGCCACCCTCTGAGTGGTTGACAGTGACATTCCGCGTGCGGCCTTATGTTGAGACATAGAGACAAGAGCGGCCAGGATGCTCGCGGCTCGTCATGCTGGGGCCGGGTCTACAATTCCTGAAACCATGAGGAGTGTTTGCCCACAATAGTTTTATGGGAACTCCTTTGTAGGTAACTCTGTTATTTTGTATCGTTGCCTTTAATATTCTCTCTTATCTTCCACCTTTGGCATTTTAATTATGATGTGTCTTGGTGTGGTCTTCTTTCGGTCTAGCTTGTTTGGGACTCTCTTTGCTTCCTGGACTTGTACGTCTATTTCCTGGACCATATTTGGGAAGTTAGTTTTCATTTTTTCAAATACGTTTTCAGTCTCTTGCTCTTTCTCTTCTCCTTCTGGCACCGCTAGGATTCAGATGTTGGTATGTTTAAAGTTGTCCTAGATGTTCGATTCTTGTTTCTCCTTTCTCTTTTAGGCACATGTTTCTTTCTTTTTTTTTTTCCACATTGTTGAATTGAATACTGGCTTCTTCCTATCTCCGTTGGTTCCTTGTATATTTTTCTTCATTTCACTTTGTATAAACTTCACTTTTTTTAATTTATTTTGTGGTTTTACTCAATAATTTCTTTGAGCATTCTGATTACCAGTGTTTTGAACTCTGCATCTGATGGGTTGGCTATCTACATTTCATATATTTCTTTATCTGGGTTTTGTTCTGTTCTTTCATGTGGGCCATATTTCTTTGCCTCTTCAACTTAGCAGCCTCCTTGTGTTTGTTTCTGTGTACTAGGTAGAACTGCCTTGACTCCGTGTCTTGGTAGCATGGCCTACTGTAGTACGTGTCCTATAGGGTCCCATCCCACAGCCTCCCCTATCACCCAAGCTGGGTACTTGAGGTGTACCAGCGGTGTGGGCTGAGTACACCTTCCTCTTGTAGTTGAGCCTTTGTTGGTGTTGGCAGGTTATGGCGGTGGTGCCACACACACACACACACACACACACACACACACACACACACCGAAGCTCAGTTGGAAGTCGCTCTGTACAGTAGAGGCCTCGTGGCCACAGCAGAACAAACTTACCCAGGACACTTTATTATATCTGGGGGAAGGAAGGTGACTGCCTCTCTAGCGGAGACCAGCAGCCAAACCTTCATCGCTCATGTCTTTTCCTGAGGAGGATACATACGAGAGATGCAAGGCTAAAATTCATAAATTGTCTATTGTATTCAGTTGTTTGACAGTAACAGATAACTTACACTAATTAAGGAATCGCTCTTACCGATCAGAGTCAAGGTCTATAAAACGTTTGGACCAGTTGCAGGGTCCCATAGACTCCCTGCTAAAGATAGCTTACACCGCATTGCTGATAAGAAAAGCAGAACAAGTTCTAAAGCATAATGATCATGATGAGCGCTCTTTGATCTAATTCCCATGGCCACCCTCTGAGTGGTTGACAGTGACATTCCGCCTGCGGCCTTATGTTGAGACATAGAGACAAGAGCGGCCAGGATGCTGGCGGCTCGTCATGCTGGGGCCGGGTCTACAATTCCTGAAACCATGAGGAGTGTTTGCCCACAATAGTTTTATGGGAACTCCTTTGTAGGTAACTCTGTTATTTTGTATCGTTGCCTTTAAGATTCTCTCTTTATCTTCCACCTTTGGCATTTTAATTATGATGTGTCTTGGTGTGGTCTTCTTTCGGTCTAGCTTGTTTGGGACTCTCTTTGCTTCCTGGACTTGTACGTCTATTTCCTGGACCAAATTTGGGAAGTTAGTTTTCATTTTTTCAAATACGTTTTCAGTCTCTTGCTCTTTCTCTTCTCCTTCTGGCACCGCTAGGATTCAGATGTTGGTATGTTTAAAGTTGTCCTAGATGTTCGATTCTTGGTTCTCCTTTCTGTTTTGGGCACATGTTTCTTTCTTTCTTTTGTTCCACATTGCTGAATTGAATCCTGGCTTCTTCCTATCTCCGTTGGTTCCTTGTATATTTTTCTTCATTTCACTTTGTATATCCTTCACTCTTTTTTATTCATTTTGTGGTTTTACTCAATAATTTCTTTGAGCATTCTGATTACCAGTGTTTTGAACTCTGCATCTGATGGGTTGGCTATCTACATTTCATATATTTCTTTATCTGGGTTTTGTTCTGTTCTTTCATGTGGGCCATATTTCTTTGCCTCTTCAACTTAGCAGCCTCACTGTGTTTGTTTCTGTGTACTAGGTAGAACTGCCTTGACTCCGTGTCTTGGTAGCATGGCCTACTGTAGTACGTGTCCTATAGGGTCCCATCACACAGCCTCCCCTATCACCCAAGCTGGGTACTTGAGGTGCGCCAGCGGTGTGGGCTGAGTACACCTTCCTCTTGTAGTTGAGCCTTGGTTGGTGTTGGCAGGTTATGGCGGTGGTGCCACACACACACACACACACCCCGAGGCTCAGTTGGAAGTCACTCTGTTCAGTAGAGGCCTCGTGGCCACAGCAGAACAAACTTACCCAGGACACTTTATTATATCTGGGGGAAGGAAGGTGACTGCCTCTCTAGCGGAGACCAGCAGCCAAACCTTCATCCCTCATGTCTTTTCTTGAGGAGGATACATACGAGAGATGCAAGGCTAAAATTCATAAATTGTCTATTTTATTCAGTTGTTTGACAGTAACAGATAACATACACTAATTCAGGAATCGCTCTTACCGATCAGAGTCAAGGTCTATAAAACGTTTGGACCAGTTGCAGGGTCCCATAGACTCCCTGCTAAAGACGGCTTACACCGCATTGCTGATAAGAAAAGCAGAGCAAGTTCTAAAGCATAATGAGCATGAGGAGCGCTCTTTGATCTAATTCCCATGGCCACCCTCTGAGTGGTTGACAGTGACATTCCGCGTGCGGCCTTATGTTGAGACATAGAGACAAGAGCGGCCAGGATGCTGGCGGCTCGTCATGCTGGGGCCGGGTCTACAATTCCTGAAACCATGAGGAGTGTTTGCCCACAATAGTTTTATGGGAACTCCTTTGTAGGTAACTCTGTTATTTTGTATCGTTGCCTTTAAGATTCTCTCTTTATCTTCCACCTTTGGCATTTTAATTATGATGTGTCTTGGTGTGGTCTTCTTTCGGTCTAGCTTGTTTGGGACTCTCTTTGCTTCCTGGACTTGTACGTCTATTTCCTGACCAAAATTTGGGAAGTTAGTTTTCATTTTTTCAAATACGTTTTCAGTCTCTTGCTCTTTCTCTTCTCCTTCTGGCATCGCTAAGATTCAGATGTTGGTATGTTTAAAGTTGTCCTAGATGTTCGATTCTTGGTTCTACTTTCTGTTTTGGGCACATGTTTCTTTCTTTCTTTTGTTCCACATTGCTGAATTGAATCCTGGCTTCTTCCTATCTCCGTTGGTTCCTTGTATATTTTTCTTCATTTCACTTTGTATAAACTTCACTTTTTTTTATTTATTTTGTGGTTTTACTCAATAATTTCTTTGAGCATTCTGATTACCAGTGTTTTGAACTCTGCATCTGATGGGTTGGCTATCTACATTTCATTTATTTCTTTATCTGGGTTTTGTTCTGTTCTTTCATGTGGGCCATATTTCTTTGCCTCTTCAACTTAGCAGCCTCCCTGTGTTTGTTATTGTGTACTAGGTAGAACTGCCTTGACTCCGTGTCTTGGTAGCATGGCCTACTGTAGTACGTGTCCTATAGGGTCCCATTACACACCCTCTCCTATCACCCAAGCTGAGTACTTGAGGTGTGCCAGCGGTGTGGGCTGAGTACACCTTCCTCTTGTAGTTGAGCCTTGGTTGGTGTTGGCAGGTTATGGTGGTGGTGCCACACACACACACCCCCACCCCGCCCGAGGCTCAGTTGGAAGTCGCTCTGTCCAGTAGAGGCCTCGTGGCCACAGCAGAACAAACTTACCCAGGAAATTTATTATATCTGGGGGAAGGAAGGTGACTGCCTCTCTAGCCGAGACCAGCAGCCAAACCTTCATCCCTCATGTCTTTTCTTGAGGAGGATACATATGAGAGATGCAAGGCTAAAATTAATAAATTGTCTATTGTATTCAGTTGTTTGATAGTAACAGATAACATACACTAATTCAGGAATCGCTCTTACCAATCAGAGTCAAGGTCTATAAAACGTTTGGACCAGTTGCAGGGTCCCATAGACTCCCTGCTAAAGATAGCTTACACCGCATTGCTGATAAGAAAAGCAGAGCAAGTTCTAAAGCATAATGAGCATGATGAGCGCTCTTTGATCTAATTCCCATGGCCACCCTCTGAGTGGTTGACAGTGACATTCCGCCTGCGGCCTTATGTTGAAACATAGAGACAAGAGCGGCCAGGATGCTGGCGGCTCGTCATGCTGGGGCCAGGTCTACAATTCCTGAAACCAAGAGGAGTGTTTGCCCACAATAGTTTTATGGGAACTCCTTTGTAGGTAACTCTGTTATTTTCTATCGTTGCCTTTAAGATTCTCTCTTTATCTTCCACCTTTGGCATTTTAATTATGATGTGTCTTGGTGTGGTCTTCTTTCGGTCTAGCTTGTTTGGGACTCTCTTTGCTTCCTGGACTTGTACGTCTATTTCCTGGACCAAATTTGGGAAGTTAGTTTTCATTTTTTCAAATACGTTTTCAGTCTCTTGCTCTTTCTCTTCTCCTTCTGGCACCGCTAGGATTCAGATGTTGGTATGTTTAAAGTTGTCCTAGATGTTCGATTCTTGGTTCTCCTTTCTGTTTTGGGCACATGTTTCTTTCTTTCTTTTGTTCCACATTGCTGAATTGAATCCTGGCTTCTTCCTATCTCCGTTGGTTCCTTGTATATTTTTCTTCATTTCACTTTGTATATCCTTCACTCTTTTTTATTCATTTTGTGGTTTTACTCAATAATTTGAGCATTCTGATTACCAGTGTTTTGAACTCTGCATCTGATGGGTTGGCTATCTACATTTCATATATTTCTTTATCTGGGTTTTATTCTGTTCTTTCATGTGGGCCATATTTCTTTGCCTCTTCAACTTAGCAGCCTCCATGTGTTTGTTTCTGTGTACTAGGTAGAACTGCCTTGACTCCGTGTCTTGGTAGCATGGCCTACTGTTGTACGTGTCCTATAGGGTCCCATTACACAGCCTCCCCTATCACCCAAGCTGAGTACTTGAGGTGTGCCAGCGGTGTGGGCTGAGTACACCTTCCTCTTGTAGTTGAGCCTTGGTTGGTGTTGGCAGGTTATGGCGGTGGTGCCACACACACACCCCCCCCCCGAGGCTCAGTTGGAAGTCACTCTGTTCAGTAGAGGCCTCGTGGCCACAGCAGAACAAACTTACCCAGGACACTTTATTATATCTGGGGGAAGGAAGGTGACTGCCTCTCTAGCGGAGACCAGCAGCCAAACCTTCATCCCTCATGTCTTTTCTTGAGGAGGATACATACGAGAGATGCAAGGCTAAAATTCATAAATTGTCTATTGTATTCAGTTGTTTGACAGTAACAGATAACATACACTAATTCAGGAATCGCTCTTACCGATCAGAGTCAAGGTCTATAAAACGTTTGGACCAGTTGCAGGGTCCCATAGACTCCCTGCTAAAGATAGCTTACACCGCATTGCTGATAAGAAAAGCAGAGCAAGTTCTAAAGAATAATGAGCATGATGAGGGCTCTTTGATCTAATTCCCATGGCCACCCTCTGAGTGGTTGACAGTGACATTCCGCGTGCGGCCTTATGTTGAGACATAGAGACAAGAGCGGCCAGGATGCTGGCGGCTCGTCATGCTGGGGCCGGGTCTACAATTCCTGAAACCATGAGGAGTGTTTGCCCACAATAGTTTTACGGGAACTCCTTTGTAGGTAACTCTGTTATTTTCTATCGTTGCCTTTAAGTTTCTCTCTTTATCTTCCACCTTTGGCATTTTAATTATGATGTGTCTTGGTGTGGTTTGCTTTCGGTCTAACTTTATTGGGACTCTCTTTTCTTCCTGGTCACAGTGGACTGTCACTGAGTATAGGTAACAGACGGATGATCCCAGAGGGCAGTTCACAGAGAGCAGGTCACAGACAGCGGACGAAGCATGTTACTGAGTGAGGTCATAGAATGCAGGTCAAAAAGGGCAGGTTAGAAGAGGCTAGTCAAAGAATGAAGGTTTCAGAGGGCACGTCACAGACAGTAGGTCACTAGGGAAGGTCACTGGAGCCAGGTCACGGAGGGCACGTCTCACTGGGCATGTCCGAGGGGCCAGGTAAGAGACGGCAGGACACGGAACGCAGGGGACTGAGGCAGGTCACACAGAGCTGCTCACCGATGGCAGGACTGAGGGAAGGTCACTAATGCAGCTCACTGAGACAGGACACAGTAGTGAAGTCACAGAGGGCCAGGCACTTAGGTCACACAGCGCAGGTCACAAAGGACCTATAACAGTGGGCAGGACTGAGGGAAGGTCACTAGGGCCAGTCACTGAGTGACGTCACAGAGGGCAAGTCACAGGGGCAAGTCTCTGAGGGAGGACTCAGACAGCATGTTCCTAAGGATAGTCACAGAGGGAAGTTATCAGAGGGCAAGTCACTGAGGCAGATCACACAGGGTGGGTCACCGTGGGTAGTCCCTGAGGAAAGCTTGCAGAAAGAAGGTCTCCGAGGGCAGGTCACATGGGTATGTCACTGAGAGCAGGGGTCATGGGGCAGCTTAGCGTCCGCTGGTCACAGAGGGCACGTGGCAGAGGGCAGAAATGAGGGCTGGTCTCAGACAGCAGGTCAGAGAAGGTAGGTCACTGAAGCCAGGTCACCTAGGGAAGACACAGGGGGACAAGTCCGAGGGCAGGTTACTTGAGGGGAAGTGACACAGGGCGGATCCACTGAAGCAGGTCTCAGAGGGCAAGGTCAGTGGCAGTCACAGAGCGGTGGTCACAGTTGCTACGTCACAGAAGCAGCTCACAGAGGGCAGTCGCAGAGTACAAGTCCCTGAGGGGTGGTCGCAGGGCACATGTCGCCAAGGCCCGGTCCCAGAGGGCCGGCACTGATGGCAGGATGAGGGAAGTTCACTAGCGCCGGTCTCTGAAGGAGGTTCCAGAAGTCACAGAGGGTCAGGCACTAAGTGAGGTCCCATAGGGTGGATCACAGAAGGCAGGTCACTGAAGGCCGGCCACACACGCAGGTCATACAAGGCATGTCACCGAAGGAGGTAATATGGGGCAGATCACATATCAGAGGCGAAGGAAGCAAGGCCTCAGGGCAGATCACAGAGGTCGGGTCACAGATGGCAGAACTGAGGACAGGACACACAGATCACATCACTGAGAGTAGGTCACAGAGGGCCGGTCCTGGTGGAAGTACTGAGTGAAGGTCACTTGACCAAGTCACTGAGCGAGGTCACAGAGGGCAAGTCACAGACGGCAGGTCACAAAAGACAGAGGACAGAGGGCAGGTCGTGAAGGAGGTCACAGATGTGAGGGGGAGCATACAGGGCAAGACACTGAGGGAGGTCAACGAGAGCATGTGACTGAGGCAGTCACAGAGGGCCGGCATCACAGGGCAGGTCACTGAAGGCAGGTGATGATTGAGGGCTGGTTACTGATGGCTGGTCACAGAGGGCTGGTCACTGATGGCACGACTGAGGGAAGGTCACTAGGGTATGTCACTGAGGGAGGTGATGGGGTAGGACAAAGAGGGCAGGGCAGTGAGTGAGGACATAGGGCCAAGTCACGGAGGGTAGGTCACCAGGGCCAGTCACACAAGTCATGTCACTGAGGGAGGTAATGGGGAGCAGATCACAAATACCACATGAAGGAAGCCAGAACTTAGAGCAGGTCACAGATGCCTGGTCACAGTGGACAGTCACTGAGTACAGGGCACAGACGGATGGTCCCAGAGGGCAGTTCACAGAGAGCATGTCACAGACAGCGGTCGTAGCCCGTTACTGAGGGAGGTCATAGAATGAAGGTCAAGGAGGGCAGGTCACGGGAGGCTAGTCACAGAATGAAGCTTTCAGAGGGCAGGTCAGAGACAGCAGGTCACTAGGGAAGGTCACTGGAGCCAGGTCACGGAGGGCACGTCTCACTGGGCATGTCCCAGGGGGCAGGTAAGAGACGGCAGGACACGGAACGCAGGGGACTGAGGCAGGTCACACAGAGCTGCTCACCGATGGCAGGACTGAGGGAAGGTCACTAATGCAGCTCACTGAGACAGGACACAGTAGTGAAGTCACAGAGGGCCAGGCACTTAGGTCACACAGCGCAGGTCACAAAGGACCTATAACAGTGGGCAGGACTGAGGGAAGGTCACTAGGGCCAGTCACTGAGTGACGTCACAGAGGGCAAGTCACAGGGGCAAGTCTCTGAGGGAGGACTCAGACAGCATGTTCCTAAGGATAGTCACAGAGGGAAGTTATCAGAGGGCAAGTCACTGAGGCAGATCACACAGGGTGGCTCACCGTGGGTAGTCCCTGAGGACAGCTTGCAGAAAGAAGGTCTCCGAGGGCAGGTCACATGGGTATGTCACTGAGAGCAGGGGTCATGGGGCAGCTTAGCGTCCGCTGGTCACAGAGGGCAAGTGTCAGAGGGCAGAAATGAGGGCTGGTCTCAGACAGCAGGTCAGAGAAGGTAGGTCACTGAAGCCAGGTCGCCTAGGGAAGACACAGGGGGACAAGTCACAGAGGGCAGGACTGGAGGTAGGTCCCAGAGGACAAGTCCGAGGCCAGGTTACTTGAGGGGAAGTGACACGGGGCGTGTCCACTGAAGCAGGTCTCAGAGAGGGCAAGGTCAGTGGCAGTCACAGAGCGGTGGTCTCAGTTGCTACGTCACAGAAGCAGCTCACAGAGGGCAGTCGCAGAGTACAAGACCCTGAGGGGTGGTCGCAGGGCACATGTCGCCAAGGCCCGGTCCCAGAGGGCCGGCACTGATGGCAGGATGAGGGAAGTTCACTAGCGCCGGTCTCTGAAGGAGGTTCCAGAAGTCACAGAGGGTCAGGCACTAAGTGAGGTCCCATAGGGTGCATCACAGAAGGCAGGTCACTGAAGGCCGGCCACACAGGCAGGTCATACAAGGCATGTCACCGAAGGAGGTAATATGGGGTAGATCACAAATCCCAGGCGAAGAAAGAAAGGCCTTAGGGCAGATCACAGAGGTCGGGTCACAGATGGCAGAACTGAGGACAGGACACACAGATCACATCACTGAGGGTAGGTCACAGAGGGCTGGTCCTGGTGGAAGTACTGAGTGAAGGTCACTAGAGCAAGTCACTGAGCGAGGTCACAGAGGGCAGGTCACAGACAGCAGGTCACTAGGGAAGGTCACTGGAGCCAGGTCACGGAGGGCACGTCTCACTGGGCATGTCCCAGGGGGCAGGTAAGAGACGGCAGGACACGGAACGCAGGGGACTGAGGCAGGTTACACAGAGCTGCTCACCGATGGTAGGACTGAGGGAAGGTCACTAATGCAGCTCACTGAGACAGGACACAGTAGTGAAGTCACACTGGGCCAGGCACTTAGGTCACACAGCGCAGGTCACAAAGGACCTATAACAGTGGGCAGGACTGAGGGAAGGTCACTAGGGCCAGTCACTGAGTGACGTCACAGAGGGCAAGTCACAGGGGCAAGTCTCTGAGGGAGGACTCAGACAGCATGTTCCTAAGGAAAGTCACAGAGGGAAGTTATCAGAGGGCAAGTCACTGAGGCAGATCACACAGGGTGGCTCACCGTGGGTAGTCCCTGAGGACAGCTTGCAGAAAGAAGGTCTCCGAGGGCAGGTCACATGGGTATGTCACTGAGAGCAGGGGTCATGGGGCAGCTTAGCGTCCGCTGGTCACAGAGGGCACGTGGCAGAGGGCAGTAATGAGGGCTGGTCTCAGACAGCAGGTCAGAGAAGGTAGGTCACTGAAGCCAGGTCACCTAGGGAAGACACAGGGGGACAAGTCAAACAGGGCAGGACTGGAGGTAGGTCCCAGAGGACAAGTCCGAGGCCAGGTTACTTGAGGGGAAGTGACACGGGGCGGGTCCACTGAAGCAGGTCTCAGAGGGCAAGGTCAGTGGCAGACACAGAGCGGTGGTCACAGTTGCTACGTCACAGAAGCAGCTCACAGAGGGCAGTCGCAGAGTACAAGTCCCTGAGGGGTGGTCGCAGGGCACATGTCGCCAAGGCCCGGTCCCAGAGGGCCGGCACTGATGGCAGGATGAGGGAAGTTCACTAGCGCCGGTCTCTGAAGGAGGTTCCAGAAGTCACAGAGGGTCAGGCACTAAGTGAGGTCCCATAGGGTGGATCACAGAAGGCAGGTCACTGAAGGCCGGCCACACAGGCAGGTCATACAAGGCATGTCACCGAAGGAGGTAATATGGGGCAGATCACAAATCCCAGGCGAAGGAAGCAAGGCCTTAGGGCAGATCACAGAGGTCGGGTCACAGATGGCAGAACTGAGGACAGGACACACAGATCACATCACTGAGGGTAGGTCACAGAGGGCTGGTCCTGGTGGAAGTACTAAGTGAAGGTCACTAGAGCAATTCACTGAGCGAGGTCACAGAGGGCAAGTCACAGACGGCAGGTCACAAAAGACAGATGACAGAGGGCAGGTCGTGAAGGAGGTCACAGATGTGAGGGGGAGCATACACGGCAAGACACTGAGGGAGGTCAACGAGAGCACGTGACTGAGGCAGTCACAGAGGGCCGGCATCACAGGGCAGGTCACTGAAGGCAGGTGATGATTGAGGGCTGGTTACTGATGGCTGGTCACAGAGGGCTGGTCACTGATGGCGGGACTGAGGGAAGGTAACTAGGGTAGGTCACTGAGGGAGGTGATGGGGGAGGACAAAGAGGGCAGGGCAGTGAGTGAGGACATAGGGCCAAGTCACGGAGGGTAGGTCACCAGGGCCAGTCACACAAGTCATGTCACTGAAGGAGGTAATGGGGAGCAGATCACAAATACCACATGAAGGAAGCCAGAACTTAGAGCAGGTCACAGATGTCTGGTCACAGTGGACAGTCACTGAGTACAGGGCACAGACGGATGGTCCCAGAGGGCAGTTCACAGAGAGCAGGTCACAGACAGCGGTCGTAGCCTGTTACTGAGGGAGGTCATTGAATGCAGGTCAAGTAGGGCAGGTCACAGGAGGCTAGTCACAAAATGAAGCTTTCAGAGGGCAGGTCACAGACAGCAGGTCACTAGGGAAGGTCACTGGAGCCAGGTCACGGAGGGCACGTCTCACTGGGCATGTCCCAGGGGGCAGGTAAGAGACGGCAGGACACGGAACGCAGGGGACTGAGGCAGGTCACACAGAGCTGCTCACCGATGTCAGGACTGAGGGAAGGTCACTAATGCAGCTCACTGAGACAGGACACAGTAGTGAAGTCACAGAGGGCCAGGCACTTAGGTCACACAGCGCAGGTCACAAAGGACCTATAACAGTGGGCAGGACTGAGGGAAGGTCACTAGGGCCAGTCACTGAGTGATGTCACAGAGGGCAAGTCACAGGGGCAAGTCTCTGAGGGAGGACTCAGACAGCATGTTCCTAAGGATAGTCACAGAGGGAAGTTATCAGGGGGCCTGTCACTGAGGCAGATCACACAGAGTGGCTCACCGTGGGTAGTCCCTGAGGAAAGCTTGCAGAAAGAAGGTCTCCGAGGGCAGGTCACATGGGTATGTCACTGAGAGCAGGGGTCATGGGGCAGCTTAGCGTCCGCTGGTCACAGAGGGCACGTGGCAGAGGGCAGAAATGAGGGCTGGTCTCAGACAGCAGGTCAGAGAAGGTAGGTCACTGAAGCCAGGTCACCTAGGGAAGACACAGGGGGACAAGTCACAGAGGGCAGGACTGGAGGTAGGTCCCAGAGGACAAGTCCGAGGCCAGGTTACTTGAGGGGAAGTGACACGGGGCGGGCAGGACTGGAGGTAGGTCCCAGAGGACAAGTCCGAGGCCAGGTTACTTGAGGGGAAGTGACACGGGGCGGGTCCACTGAAGCAGGTCTCAGAGGGGAAGGTCAGTGGCAGACACAGAGCGGTGGTCACAGTTGCTACGTCACAGAAGCAGCTCACAGAGGGCAGTCGCAGAGTACAAGTCCCTGAGGGGTGGTCGCAGGGCACATGTCGCCAAGGCCCGGTCCCAGAGGGCCGGCACTGATGGCAGGATGAGGGAAGTTCACTAGCGCCGGTCTCTGAAGGAGGTTCCAGAAGTCACAGAGGGTCAGGCACTAAGTGAGGTCCCATAGGGTGGATCACAGAAGGCAGGTCACTGAAGGCCGGCCACACAGGCAGGTCATACAAGGCATGTCACCGAAGGAGGTAATATGGGGCAGATCACAAATCCCAGGCGAAGGAAGCAAGGCCTTAGGGCAGATCACAGAGGTCGGGTCACAGATGGCAGAACTGAGGACAGGACACACAGATCACATCACTGAGGGTAGGACACAGAGGGCTGGTCCTGGTGGAAGTACTGAGTGAAGGTCACTAGAGCAAGTCACTGAGCGAGGTCACAGAGGGCAAGTCACAGACGGCAGGTCAAAAAAGACAGAGGACAGAGGGCAGGTCGTGAAGGAGGTCACAGATGTGAGGGGGAGCATACAGGGCAAGACACTGAGGGAGGTCAACGAGAGCATGTGACTGAGGCAGTCACAGAGGGCCGGCATCACAGGGCAGGTCACTGAAGGCAGGTGATGATTGAGGGCTGGTTACTGATGGCTGGTCACAGAGGGCTGGTCACTGATGGCGAGACTGAGGGAAGGTCACTAGGGTAGGTCACTGAGGGAGGTGATGGGGGAGGACAAAGAGGGCAGGGCAGTGAGTGAGGACATAGGGCCAAGTCACGGAGGGTAGGTCACCAGGGCCAGTCACACAAGTCATGTCACTGAGGGAGGTAATGGGGAGCAGATCACAAATACCACATGAAGGAAGCCAGAACTTAGAGCAGGTCACAGATGCCTGGTCACAGTGGACAGTCACTGAGTACAGGGCACAGACGGATGGTCCCAGAGGGCAGTTCACAGAGAGCATGTCACAGACAGCGGTCGTAGCCCGTTACTGAGGGAGGTCATAGAATGAAGGTCAAGGAGGGCAGGTCACGGGAGGCTAGTCACAGAATGAAGCTTTCAGAGGGCAGGTCAGAGACAGCAGGTCACTAGGGAAGGTCACTGGAGCCAGGTCACGGAGGGCACGTCTCACTGGGCATGTCCCAGGGGGCAGGTAAGAGACGGCAGGACACGGAACGCAGGGGACTGAGGCAGGTTACACAGAGCTGCTCACCGATGGCAGGACTGAGGGAAGGTCACTAATGCAGCTCACTGAGACAGGACACAGTAGTGAAGTCACAGAGGGCCAGGCACTTAGGTCACACAGCGCAGGTCACAAAGGACCTATAACAGTGGGCAGGACTGAGGGAAGGTCACTAGGGCCAGTCACTGAGTGACGTCACAGAGGGCAAGTCACAGGGGCAAGTCTCTGAGGGAGGACTCAGACAGCATGTTCCTAAGGATAGTCACAGAGGGAAGTTATCAGAGGGCAAGTCACTGAGGCAGATCACACAGGGTGGCTCACCGTGGGTAGTCCCTGAGGACAGCTTGCAGAAAGAAGGTCTCCGAGGGCAGGTCACATGGGTATGTCACTGAGAGCAGGGGTCATGGGGCAGCTTAGCGTCCGCTGGTCACAGAGGGCACGTGGCAGAGCGCAGAAATGCGGGCTGGTCTCAGACAGCAGGTCAGAGAAGGTAGGTCACTGAAGCCAGGTCACCTAGGGAAGACACAGGGGGACAAGTCACAGAGGGCAGGACTGGAGGTAGGTCCCAGAGGACAAGTCCGAGGCCAGGTTACTTGAGGGGAAGTGACACGGGGCGGGCAGGACTGGAGGTAGGTCCCAGAGGACAAGTCCGAGGCCAGGTTACTTGAGGGGAAGTGACACGGGGCGTGTCCACTGAAGCAGGTCTCAGAGATGGCAAGGTCAGTGGCAGTCACAGAGCGGTGGTCTCAGTTGCTACGTCACAGAAGCAGCTCACAGAGGGCAGTCGCAGAGTACAAGACCCTGAGGGGTGGTCGCAGGGCACATGTCGCCAAGGCCCGGTCCCAGAGGGCCGGCACTGATGGCAGGATGAGGGAAGTTCACTAGCGCCGGTCTCTGAAGGAGGTTCCAGAAGTCACAGAGGGTCAGGCACTAAGTGAGGTCCCATAGGGTGCATCACAGAAGGCAGGTCACTGAAGGCCGGCCACACAGGCAGGTCATACAAGGCATGTCACCGAAGGAGGTAATATGGGGCCGATCACAAATCCCAGGCAAAGAAAGAAAGGCCTTAGGGCAGATCACAGAGGTCGGGTCACAGATGGCAGAACTGAGGACAGGACACACAGATCACATCACTGAGGGTAGGTCACAGAGGGCTGGTCCTGGTGGAAGTACTGAGTGAAGGTCACTAGAGCAAGTCACTGAGCGAGGTCACAGAGGGCAAGTCACAGGCGGCAGGTCACAAAAGACAGAGGACAGAGGGCAGGTCGTGAAGGAGGTCACAGATGTGAGGGGGAGCATAAAGGGCAAGACACTGAGGGAGGTCAACGAGAGCATGTGACTGAGGTAGTCACAGAGGGCCGGCATCACAGGGCAGGTCACTGAAGGCAGGTGATGATTGAGGGCTGGTTACTGATGGCTGGTCACAGAGGGCTGGTCACTGATGGCGGGACTGAGGGAAGGTCACTAGGGTAGGTCACTGAGGGATGTGATGGGGGAGGACAAAGAGGGCAGGGCAGTGAGTGAGGACATAGGGCCAAGTCACGGAGGGTAGGTCACCAGGGCCAGTCACACAAGTCATGTCACTGAGGGAGGTAATGGGGAGCAGATCACAAATACCACATGAAGGAAGCCAGAACTTAGAGCAGGTCACAGATGCCTGGTCACAGTGGACAGTCACTGAGTACAGGGCACAGACGGATGGTCCCAGAGGGCAGTTCACAGAGAGCAGGTCACAGACAGCGGTCGTAGCCTGTTATTGAGGCAGGTCATAGAATGCAGGTCAAGGAGGGCAGGTCACAGGAGGCTAGTCACAGAATGAAGCTTTCAGAGGGCAGGTCACAGACAGCAGGTCACTAGGGAAGGTCACTGGAGCCAGGTCACGGAGGGCACGTCTCACTGGGCATGTCCCAGGGGCCAGGTAAGAGACGGCAGGACACGGAACGCAGGGGACTGAGGCAGGTCACACAGAGCTGCTCACCGATGGCAGGACTGAGGGAAGGTCACTAATGCAGCTCACTGAGACAGGACACAGTAGTGAAGTCACAGAGGGCCAGGCACTTAGGTCACACAGCGCAGGTCACAAAGGACCTATAGCAGTGGGCAGGACTGAGGGAAGGTCACTAGGGCCACTCACTGAGTGAGGTCACAGAGGGCAAGTCACAGGGGCAAGTCTCTGAGGGAGGACTCAGACAGCATGTTCCTAAGGATAGTCACAGAGGGAAGTTATCAGAGGGCAAGTCACTGAGGCAGATCACACAGGGTGGCTCACCGTGGGTAGCCCCTGAGGACAGCTTGCAGAAAGAAGGTCTCCGAGGGCAGGTCATATTGGTATGTCACTGAGAGCAGGGGTCATGGGGCAGCTTAGCGTCCGCTGGTCACAGAGGGCACGTGGCAGAGGGCAGAAATGAGGGCTGGTCTCAGACACCAGGTCAGAGAAGGTAGGTCACTGAAGCCAGGTCACCTAGGGAAGACACAGGGGGACAAGTCACAGAGGACAGGACTGGAGGTAGGTCCCAGAGGACAAATCCGAGGCCAGGTTACTTGAGGGGAAGTGACACGGGGCGGGTCCACTGAAGCAGGTCTCAGAGGGCAAGGTCAGTGGCAGTCACAGAGCGGTGGTCACAGTTGCTACGTCACAGAAGCAGCTCACAGAGGGCAGTCGCAGAGTACAAGTCCCTGAGGGGTGGTCGCAGGGCACATGTCGCCAAGGCCCGGTCCCAGAGGGCCGGCACTGATGGCAGGATGAGGGAAGTTCACTAGCGCCGGTCTCTGAAGGAGGTTCCAGAAGTCACAGAGGGTCAGGCACTAAGTGAGGTCCCATAGGGTGCATCACAGAAGGCAGGTCACTGAAGGCCGGCGACACAGGCAGGTCATACAAGGCATGTCACCGAAGGAGGTAATATGGGGTAGATCACAAATCCCAGGCGAAGGAAGCAAGGCCTTAGGGCAGATCACAGAGGTCGGGTCACAGATGGCAGAACTGAGGACAGGACACACAGATCACATCACCCAGGGTAGGTCACAGAGGGCTGGTCCTGGTGGAAGTACTGAGTGAAGGTCACTAGAGCAAGTCACTGAGCGAGGTCACAGAGGGCAAGTCACAAGCGGCAGGTCACAAAAGACAGAGGACAGAGGGCAGGTCGTGAAGGAGGTCACAGATGTGAGGGGGAGCATACAGGGCAAGACACTGAGGGAGGTCAACGAGAGCATGTGACTGAGGCAGTCACAGAGGGCCGGCATCACAGGGCAGGTCACTGAAGGCAGGTGATGATTGAGGGCTGGTTACTGATGGCCGGTCACAGAGGGCTGGTCACTGATGGCAGGACTGAGGGAAGGTCACTAGGGTAGGTCACTGAGGGAGGTGATGGGGGATGACAAAGAGGGCAGGGCAGTGAGTGAGGACATAGGGCCAAGTCACGGAGGGTAGGTCACCAGGGTCAGTCACACAAGTCATGTCACTGAGGGAGGTAATGGGGAGCAGATCACAAATACCACATGAAGGAAGCCAGAACTTAGAGCAGGTCACAGATGCCTGGTCACAGTGGACAGTCACTGAGTACAGGGCACAGACGGATGGTCCCAGAGGGCAGTTCACAGAGAGCAGGTCACAGACAGCGGTCGTAGCCTGTTACTGAGGGAGGTCATAGAATGCAGGTCAAGGAGCGCAGGTCACAGGAGGCTAGTCAAAGAATGAAGCTTTCAGAGGGCAGGTCACAGACAGCAGGTCACTAGGGAAGGTCACTGGAGCCAGGTCACGGAGGGCACGTCTCACTGGGCATGTCCCAGGGGGCAGGTAAGAGACGGCAGGACATGGAACGCAGGGGACTGAGGCAGGTCACCCAGAGCTGCTCACCGATGGCAGGACTGAGGGAAGGTCACTAATGCAGCTCACTGAGACAGGACACAGTAGTGAAGTCACAGAGGACCAGGCACTTAGGTCACACAGCGCTCGTCACAAAGGACCTATAGCAGTGGGCAGGACTGAGGGAAGGTCACTAGGGCCAGTCACTGAGTGACGTCACAGAGGGCAAGTCACAGGGGCAAGTCTCTGAGGGAGGACTCAGACAGCATGTTCCTAAGGATAGTCACAGAGGGAAGTTATCAGAGGGCAAGTCACTGAGGCAGATCACACAGGGTGGCTCACCGTGGGTAGCCCCTGAGGACAGCTTGCAGAAAGAAGGTCTCCGAGGGCAGGTCATATTGGTATGTCACTGAGAGCAGGGGTCATGGGGCAGCTTAGCGTCCGCTGGTCACAGAGGGCACGTGGCAGAGGGCAGAAATGAGGGCTGGTCTCAGACAGCAGGTCAGAGAAGGTAGGTCACTGAAGCCAGGTCACCTAGGGAAGACACAGGGGGACAAGTCACAGAGGACAGGACTGGAGGTAGGTCCCAGAGGACAAATCCGAGGCCAGGTTACTTGAGGGGAAGTGACACGGGGCGGGTCCACTGAAGCAGGTCTCAGAGGGCAAGGTCAGTGGCAGTCACAGAGCGGTGGTCACAGTTGCTACGTCACAGAAGCAGCTCACAGAGGGCAGTCGCAGAGTACAAGTCCCTGAGGGGTGGTCGCAGGGCACATGTCGCCAAGGCCCGGTCCCAGAGGGCCGGCACTGATGGCAGGATGAGGGAAGTTCACTAGCGCCGGTCTCTGAAGGAGGTTCCAGAAGTCACAGAGGGTCAGGCACTAAGTGAGGTCCCATAGGGTGCATCACAGAAGGCAGGTCACTGAAGGCCGGCCACACAGGCAGGTCATACAAGGCATGTCACCGAAGGAGGTAATATGGGGTAGATCACAAATCCCAGGCGAAGGAAGCAAGGCCTTAGGGCAGATCACAGAGGTCGGGTCACAGATGGCAGAACTGAGGACAGGACACACAGATCACATCACCCAGGGTAGGTCACAGAGGGCTGGTCCTGGTGGAAGTACTGAGTGAAGGTCACTAGAGCAAGTCACTGAGCGAGGTCACAGAGGGCAAGTCACAGGCGGCAGGTCACAAAAGACAGAGGACAGAGGGCAGGTCGTGAAGGAGGTCACAGATGTGAGGGGGAGCATAAAGGGCAAGACACTGAGGGAGGTCAACGAGAGCATGTGACTGAGGCAGTCACAGAGGGCCGGCATCACAGGGCAGGTCACTGAAGGCAGGTGATGATTGAGGGCTGGTTACTGATGGCTGGTCACAGAGGGCTGGTCACTGATTGCAGGACTGAGGGAAGGTCACTAGGGTAGGTCACTGAGGGAGGTGATGGGGGAGGACAAAGAGGGCAGGGCAGTGAGTGAGGACATAGGGCCAAGTCACGGAGGGTAGGTCACCAGGGCCAGTCACACAAGTCATGTCACTGAGGGAGGTAATGGGGAGCAGATCACAAATACCACATGAAGGAAGCCAGAACTTAGAGCAGGTCACAGATGCCTGGTCACAGTGGACAGTCACTGAGTACAGGGCACAGACGGATGGTCCCAGAGGGCAGTTCACAGAGAGCAGGTCACAGACAGCGGTCGTAGCCTGTTACTGAGGGAGGTCATAGAATGCAGGTCAAGGAGGGCAGGTCACAGGAGGCTAGTCAAAGAATGAAGCTTTCAGAGGGCAGGTCACAGACAGCAGGTCACTAGGGAAGGTCACTGGAGCCAGGTCACGGAGGGCACGTCTCACTGGGCATGTCCCAGGGGGCAGGTAAGAGACGGCAGGACACGGAACGCAGGGGACTGAGGCAGGTCACACAGCTGCTCACCGATGGCAGGACTGAGGGAAGGTCACTAATGCAGCTCACTGAGACAGGACACAGTAGTGAAGTCACAGAGGGCCAGGCACTTAGGTCACACAGCGCAGGTCACAAAGGACCTATATCAGTGGGCAGGACTGAGGGAAGGTCACTAGGGCCACTCACTGAGTGAGGTCACAGAGGGCAAGTCACAGGGGCAAGTCTCTGAGGGAGGACTCAGACAGCATGTTCCTAAGGATAGTCACAGAGGGAAGTTATCAGAGGGCAAGTCACTGAGGCAGATCACACAGGGTGGCTCACCGTGGGTAGCCCCTGAGGACAGCTTGCAGAGAGAAGGTCTCCGAGGGCAGGTCACATGGGTATGTCACTGAGAGCAGGGGTCATGGGGCAGCTTAGCGTCTGCTGGTCACAGAGGGCACGTGGCAGAGGGCAGAAATGAGGGCTGGTCTCAGACAGCAGGTCAGAGAAGGTACGTCACTGAAGCCAGCTCACCTAGGGAAGACACAGGGGGACAAGTCACAGAGGGCAGGACTGGAGGTAGGTCCCAGAGGACAAGTCCGAGGCCAGGTTACTTGAGGGGAAGTGACACGGGGCGGGTCCACTGAAGCAGGTCTCAGAGGGCAAGGTCAGTGGCAGTCACAGAGCGGTGGTCACAGTTGCTACGTCACAGAAGCAGCTCACAGAGGGCAGTCGCAGAAGCAGCTCACAGAGGGCAGTCGCAGAGTACAAGTCCCTGAGGGGTGGTCGCAGGGCACATGTCGCCAAGGCCCGCTCCCAGAGGACCGGCACTGATGGCAGGATGAGGGAAGTTCACTAGCGCCGGTCTCTGAAGGAGGTTCCAGAAGTCACAGAGGGTCAGGCACTAAGTGAGGTCCCATAGGGTGCATCACAGAAGGCAGGTCAATGAAGGCCGGCCACACAGGCAGGTCATACAAGGCATGTCACCGAAGGAGGTAATATGGGGCAGATCACAAATCCCAGGCGAAGGAAGCAAGGCCTTAGGGCAGATCACAGAGGTCGGGTCACAGATGGCAGAACTGAGGACAGGACACACAGATCACATCACCGAGGGTAGGTCACAGAGGGCTGGTCCTGGTGGAAGTACTGAGTGAAGGTCACTAGAGCAAGTCACTGAGCGAGGTCACAGAGGGCAAGTCACAAGCGGCAGGTCACAAAAGACAGAGGACAGAGGGCAGGTCGTGAAGGAGGTCACAGATGTGAGGGGGAGCATACAGGGCAAGACACTGAGGGAGGTCAACGAGAGCATGTGACTGAGGCAGTCACAGAGGGCCGGCATCACAGGGCAGGTCACTGAAAGCAGGTGATGATTGAGGGCTGGTTACTGATGGCCGGTCACAGAGGGCTGGTCACTGATGGCAGGACTGAGGGAAGGTCACTAGGGTAGGTCACTGAGGGAGGTGATGGGGGAGGACAAAGAGGGCAGGGTAGTGAGTGAGGACATAGGGCCAAGTCACGGAGGGTAGGTCACCAGGGTCAGTCACACAAGTCATGTCACTGAGGGAGGTAATGGGGAGCAGATCACAAATACCACATGAAGGAAGCCAGAACTTAGAGCAGGTCACAGATGCCTGGTCACAGTGGACAGTCACTGAGTACAGGGCACAGACGGATGGTCCCAGAGGGCAGTTCACAGAGAGCATGTCACAGACAGTGGTCGTAGCCCGTTACTGAGGGAGGTCATAGAATGAAGGTCAAGGAGGGCAGGTCACGGGAGGCTAGTCACAGAATGAAGCTTTCAGAGGGCAGGTCACAGACAGCAGGTCACTAGGGAAGGTCACTGGAGCCAGGTCACGGAGGGCACGTCTCACTGGGCATGTCCCAGGGGGCAGGTAAGAGACGGCAGGACACTGAACGCAGGGGACTGAGGCAGGTTACACAGAGCTGCTCACCGATGGCAGGACTGAGGGAAGGTCACTAATGCAGCTCACTGAGACAGGACACAGTAGTGAAGTCACAGAGGGCCAGGCACTTAGGTCACACAGCGCAGGTCACAAAGGACCTATAACAGTGGGCAGGACTGAGGGAAGGTCACTAGGGCCAGTCACTGAGTGAGGTCACAGAGGGCAAGTCACAGGGGCAAGTCTCTGAGGGAGGACTCAGACAGCATGTTCCTAAGGATAGTCACAGAGGGAAGTTATCAGAGGGCAAGTCACTGAGGCAGATCACACAGGGTGGCTCACCGTGGGTAGTCCCTGAGGACAGCTTGCAGAAAGAAGGTCTCCGAGGGCAGGTCACATGGGTATGTCACTGAGAGCAGGGATCATGGGGCAGCTTAGCGTCCGCTGGTCACAGAGGGCACGTGGCAGAGGGCAGAAATGAGGGCTGGTCTCAGACAGCAGGTCAGAGAAGGTAGGTCACTGAAGCCAGGTCACCTAGGGAAGACACAGGGGGACAAGTCACAGAGGGCAGGACTGGAGGTAGGTCCCAGAGGACAAGTCCGAGGCCAGGTTACTTGAGGGGAAGTGACACGGGGCCGGTCCACTGAAGCAGGTCTCAGAGAGGGCAAGGTCAGTGGCAGTCACAGAGCGGTGGTCTCAGTTGCTACGTCACAGAAGCAGCTCACAGAGGGCAGTCGCAGAGTACAAGACCCTGAGGGGTGGTCGCAGGGCACATGTCGCCAAGGCCCGGTCCCAGAGGGCCGGCACTGATGGCAGGATGAGGGAAGTTCACTAGCGCCGGTCTCTGAAGGAGGTTCCAGAAGTCACAGAGGGTCAGGCACTAAGTGAGGTCCCATAGGGTGCATCACAGAAGGCAGGTCACTGAAGGCCGGCCACACAGGCAGGTCATACAAGGCATGTCACCGAAGGAGGTAATATGGGGCCGATCACAAATCCCAGGCGAAGAAAGAAAGGCCTTAGGGCAGATCACAGAGGTCGGGTCACAGATGGCAGAACTGAGAACAGGACACACAGATCACATCACTGAGGGTAGGTCACAGAGGACTGGTCCTGGTGGAAGTACTGAGTGAAGGTCACTAGAGCAAGTCACTGAGCGAGGTCACAGAGGGCAAGTCACAGGCGGCAGGTCACAAAAGACAGAGGACAGAGGGCAGGTCGTGAAGGAGGTCACAGATGTGAGGGGGAGCATACAGGGCAAGACACTGAGGGAGGTCAACGAGAGCATGTGACTGAGGCAGTCACAGAGGGCCGGCATCACAGGGCAGGTCACTGAAGGCAGGTGATGATTGAGGGCTGTTTACTGATGGCTGGTCACAGAGGGCTGGTCACTGATGGCGGGACTGAGGGAAGGTCACTAGGGTAGGTCACTGAGGGAGGTGATGGGGGAGGACAAAGAGGGCAGGGCCGTGAGTGAGGACATAGGGCCAAGTCACGGAGGGTAGGTCACCAGGGCCAGTCACACAAGTCATGTCACTGAGGGAGGTAATGGGGAGCAGATCACAAATACCACATGAAGGAAGCCAGAACTTAGAGCAGGTCACAGATGCCTGGTCACAGTGGACAGTCACTGAGTACAGGGCACAGACGGATGGTCCCAGAGGGAAGTTCACAGAGAGCAGGTCACAGACAGGGGTCATAGCCTGTTACTGAGGGAGGTCATAGAATGCAGGTCAAGGAGGGCAGGTCACAGTAGGCTAGTCAAAGAATGAAGCTTTCAGAGGGCAGGTCACAGACAGCAGGTCACTAGGGAAGGTCTCTGGAGCCAGGTCACGGAGGGCACGTCTCACTGGGCATGTCCCGGGGGGCAGGTAAGAGACGGCAGGACACGGAACGCAGGGGATTGAGGCAGGTCACACAGAGCTGCTCACCGATGGCAGGACTGAGGGAAGGTCACTAATGCAGCTCACTGAGACAGGACACTGTAGTGAATTCACAGAGGGCCAGGCACTTAGGTCACACAGCGCAGGTCACAAAGGACCTATAACAGTGGGCAGGACTGAGTGAAGGTCACTAGGGCCAGTCACTGAGTGAGGTCACAGAGGGCAAGTCACAGGGGCAAGTCTCTGAGGGAGGACTCAGACAGCATGTTCCTAAGGATAGTCACAGAGGGAAGTTATCAGAGGGCAAGTCACTGAGGCTGATCACGCAGGGTGGCTCACCGTGGGTAGTCCCTGAGGACAGCTTGCAGAAAGAAGGTCTCCGAGGGCAGGTCACATGGGTATGTCACTGAGAGCAGGGGTCATGGGGCAGCTTAGCGTCCGCTGGTCACAGAGGGCACGTGGCAGAGGGCAGTAATGAGGGCTGGTCTCAGACAGCAGGTCAGAGAAGGTAGGTCACTGAAGCCAGGTCACCTAGGGAAGACACAGGGGGACAAGTCACAGAGGGCAGGACTGGAGGTAGGTCCCAGAGGACAAGTCCGAGGCCAGGTTACTTGAGGGGAAGTGACACGGGGCGGGTCCACTGAAGCAGGTCTCAGAGGGCAAGGTCAGTGGCAGACACAGAGCGGTGGTCACAGTTGCTACGTCACAGAAGCAGCTCACAGAGGGCAGTCGCAGAGTACAAGTCCCTGAGGGGTGGTCGCAGGGCACATGTCGCCAAGGCCCGGTCCCAGAGGGCCGGCACTGATGGCAGGATGAGGGAAGTTCACTAGCGCCGGTCTCTGAAGGAGGTTCCAGAAGTCACAGAGGGTCCGGCACTAAGTGAGGTCCCATAGGGTGCATCACAGAAGGCAGGTCACTGAAGGCCGGCCACACAGGCAGGTCATACAAGGCATGTCACCGAAGGAGGTAATATGGGGCAGATCACAAATCCCAGGCGAAGGAAGCAAGGCCTTAGGGCAGATCACAGAGGTCGGGTCACAGATGGCAGAACTGAGGACAGGACACACAGATCACATCACCGAGGGTAGGTCACAGAGGGCTGGTCCTGGTGGAAGTACTGAGTGAAGGTCACTAGAGCAAGTCACTGAGAGAGGTCACAGAGTGCAAGTCACAGACGGCAGGTCACAAAAGACAGAGGACAGAGGGCAGGTCGTGAAGGAGGTCACAGATGTGAGGGGGAGCATACAGGGCAAGACACTGAGGGAGATCAACGAGAGCACGTGACTGAGGCCGTCGCAGAGGGCCGGCATCACAGGGCAGGTCACTGAAGGCAGGTGATGATTGAGGGCTGGTTACTGATGGCTGGTCACAGAGGGCTGGTCACTGATGGCAGGACTGAGGGAAGGTCACTAGGGTAGGTCACTGAGGGATGTGATGGGGGAGGACAAAGAGGGCAGGGCAGTGAGTGAGGACATAGGGCCAAGTCACGGAGGGTAGGTCACCAGGGCCAGTCACACAAGTCATGTCACTGAGGGAGGTAATGGGGAGCAGATCACAAATACCACATGAAGGAAGCCAGAACTTAGAGCAGGTCACAGATGCCTGGTCACAGTGGACAGTCACTGAGTACAGGGCACAGACGGATGGTCCCAGAGGGCAGTTCACAGAGAGCAGGTCACAGACAGCGGTCGTAGCCTGTTACTGAGGGAGGTCATAGAATGCAGGTCAAGGAGGGCAGGTCACAGGAGGCTAGTCAAAGAATGAAGCTTTCAGAGGGCAGGTCACAGACAGCAGGTCACTAGGGAAGGTCACTGGAGCCAGGTCACGGAGGGCACGTCTCACTGGGCATGTCCCAGGGGGCAGGTAAGAGACGGCAGGACACGGAACGCAGGGGACTGAGGCAGGTCACACAGAGCTGCTCACCGATGGCAGGACTGAGGGAAGGTCACTAATGCAGCTCACTGAGACAGGACACAGTAGTGAAGTCACAGAGGGCCAGGCACTTAGGTCACACAGCGCAGGTCACAAAGGACCTATAACAGTGGGTAGGACTGAGGGAAGGTCACTAGGGCCAGTCACTGAGTTACATCACAGAGGGCAAGTCACAGGGGCAAGTCTCTGAGGGAGGACTCAGACAGCATGTTCCTAAGGATAGTCACAGAGAGAAGTTATCAGAGGGCAAGTCACTGAGGCAGATCACACAGGGTGGCTCACTGTGCGTAGCCCCTGAGGACAGGTTGCAGAGAGAAGGTCTCCGAGGGCAGGTCACATGGGTATGTCACTGAGAGCAGGGGTCATGGGGCAGCTTAGCGTCCGCTGCTCAGAGAGGGCACGGGGCAGAGGGCAGAAATGAGGGCTGGTCTCAGACAGCAGGTCAGAGAAGGTAGGTCACTGAAGCCAGCTCACCTTGGGAAGACACAGGGGGACAATTCACAGAGGACAGGACTGGAGGTAGGTCCCAGAGGACAAGTCCGAGGCCAGGTTACTTGAGGGGAAGTGACACGGGGCGGGTCCACTGAAGCAGGTCTCAGAGGGCAAGGTCAGTGGCAGTCACAGAGCGGTGGTCACAGTTGCTACGTCACAGAAGCAGCTCACAGAGGGCAGTCGCAGAAGCAGCAAACAGAGGGCAGTCGCAGAGTACAAGTCCCTGAGGGGTGGTCGCAGGGCACATGTCGCCAAGGCCCGGTCCCAGAGGGCCGGCACTGATGGCAGGATGAGGGAAGTTCACTAGCGCCGGTCTCTGAAGGAGGTTCCAGAAGTCACAGAGGGTCAGGCACTAAGTGAGGTCCCATAGGGTGCATCACAGAAGGCAGGTCAATGAAGGCCGGCCACACAGGCAGGTCATACAAGGCATGTCACCAAAGGAGGTAATATGGGGTAGATCACAAATCCCAGGCGAAGGAAGCAAGGCCTTAGGGCAGATCACAGAGGTCGGGTCACAGATGGCAGAACTGAGGACAGGACACACAGATCACATCACCCAGGGTAGGTCACAGAGGGCTGGTCCTGGTGGAAGTACTGAGTGAAGGTCACTAGAGCAAGTCACTGAGCGAGGTCACAGAGGGCAAGTCACAGGCGGCAGGTCACAAAAGACAGAGGACAGAGGGCAGGTCGTGAAGGAGGTCACAGATGTGAGGGGGAGCATAAAGGGCAAGACACTGAGGGAGGTCAACGAGAGCATGTGACTGAGGTAGTCACAGAGGGCCGGCATCACAGGGCAGGTCACTGAAGGCAGGTGATGATTGAGGGCTGGTTACTGATGGCTGGTCACAGAGGGCTGGTCACTGATGGCGGGACTGAGGGAAGGTCACTAGGGTAGGTCACTGAGGGATGTGATGGGGGAGGACAAAGAGGGCAGGGCAGTGAGTGAGGACATAGGGCCAAGTCACGGAGGGTAGGTCACCAGGGCCAGTCACACAAGTCATGTCACTGAGGGAGGTAATGGGGAGCAGATCACAAATACCACATGAAGGAAGCCAGAACTTAGAGCAGGTCACAGATGCCTGGTCACAGTGGACAGTCACTGAGTACAGGGCACAGACGGATGGTCCCAGAGGGCAGTTCACAGAGAGCAGGTCACAGACAGCGGTCGTAGCCTGTTATTGAGGCAGGTCATAGAATGCAGGTCAAGGAGGGCAGGTCACAGGAGGCTAGTCACAGAATGAAGCTTTCAGAGGGCAGGTCACAGACAGCAGGTCACTAGGGAAGGTCACTGGAGCCAGGTCACGGAGGGCACATCTCACTGGGCATGTCCCAGGGGCCAGGTAAGAGACGGCAGGACACGGAACGCAGGGGACTGAGGCAGGTCACACAGAGCTGCTCACCGATGGCAGGACTGAGGGAAGGTCACTAATGCAGCTCACTGAGACAGGACACAGTAGTGAAGTCACAGAGGGCCAGGCACTTAGGTCACACAGCGCACGTCACAAAGGACCTATATCAGTGGGCAGGACTGAGGGAAGGTCACTAGGGCCACTCACTGAGTGAGGTCACAGAGGGCAAGTCACAGGGGCAAGTCTCTGAGGGAGGACTCAGACAGCATGTTCCTAAGGATAGTCACAGAGGGAAGTTATCAGAGGGCAAGTCACTGAGGCAGATCACACAGGGTGGCTCACCGTGGGTAGCCCCTGAGGACAGCTTGCAGAGAGAAGGTCTCCGAGGGCAGGTCACATGGGTATGTCACTGAGAGCAGGGGTCATGGGGCAGCTTAGCGTCTGCTGGTCACAGAGGGCACGTGGCAGAGGGCAGAAATGAGGGCTGGTCTCAGACAGCAGGTCAGAGAAGGTACGTCACTGAAGCCAGCTCACCTAGGGAAGACACAGGGGGACAAGTCACAGAGGGCAGGACTGGAGGTAGGTCCCAGAGGACAAGTCCGAGGCCAGGTTACTTGAGGGGAAGTGACACGGGGCGGGTCCACTGAAGCAGGTCTCAGAGGGCAAGGTCAGTGGCAGTCACAGAGCGGTGGTCACAGTTGCTACGTCACAGAAGCAGCTCACAGAGGGCAGTCGCAGAGTACAAGTCCCTGAGGGGTGGTCGCAGGGCACATGTCGCCAAGGCCCGGTCCCAGAGGGCCGGCACTGATGGCAGGATGAGGGAAGTTCACTAGCGCCGGTCTCTGAAGGAGGTTCCAGAAGTCACAGAGGGTCAGGCACTAAGTGAGGTCCCATAGGGTGCATCACAGAAGGCAGGTCACTGAAGGCCGGCCACACAGGCAGGTCATACAAGGCATGTCACCGAAGGAGGTAATATGGGGTAGATCACAAATCCCAGGCGAAGGAAGCAAGGCCTTAGGGCAGATCACAGAGGTCGGGTCACAGATGGCAGAACTGAGGACAGGACACACAGATCACATCACCCAGGGTAGGTCACAGAGGGCTGGTCCTGGTGGAAGTACTGAGTGAAGGTCACTAGAGCAAGTCACTGAGCGAGGTCACAGAGGGCAAGTCACAGGCGGCAGGTCACAAAAGACAGAGGACAGAGGGCAGGTCGTGAAGGAGGTCACAGATGTGAGGGGGAGCATACAGGGCAAGACACTGAGGGAGGTCAACGAGAGCATGTGACTGAGGCAGTCACAGAGGGCCGGCATCACAGGGCAGGTCACTGAAGGCAGGTGATGATTGAGGGCTGGTTACTGATGGCTGGTCACAGAGGGCTGGTCACTGATTGCAGGACTGAGGGAAGGTCACTAGGGTAGGTCACTGAGGGAGGTGATGGGGGAGGACAAAGAGGGCAGGGCAGTGAGTGAGGACATAGGGCCAAGTCACGGAGGGTAGGTCACCAGGGCCAGTCACACAAGTCATGTCACTGAGGGAGGTAATGGGGAGCAGATCACAAATACCACATGAAGGAAGCCAGAACTTAGAGCAGGTCACAGATGCCTGGTCACAGTGGACAGTCACTGAGTACAGGGCACAGACGGATGGTCCCAGAGGGCAGTTCACAGAGAGCAGGTCACAGACAGCGGTCGTAGCCTGTTACTGAGGGAGGTCATAGAATGCAGGTCAAGGAGGGCAGGTCACAGGAGGCTAGTCAAAGAATGAAGCTTTCAGAGGGCAGGTCACAGACAGCAGGTCACTAGGGAAGGTCACTGGAGCCAGGTCACGGAGGGCACGTCTCACTGGGCATGTCCCAGGGGGCAGGTAAGAGACGGCAGGACACGGAACGCAGGGGACTGAGGCAGGTCACACAGAGCTGCTCACCGATGGCAGGACTGAGGGAAGGTCACTAATGCAGCTCACTGAGACAGGACACAGTAGTGAAGTCACAGAGGGCCAGGCACTTAGGTCACACAGCGCAGGTCACAAAGGACCTATATCAGTGGGCAGGACTGAGGGAAGGTCACTAGGGCCACTCACTGAGTGAGGTCACAGAGGGCAAGTCACAGGGGCAAGTCTCTGAGGGAGGACTCAGACAGCATGTTCCTAAGGATAGTCACAGAGGGAAGTTATCAGAGGGCAAGTCACTGAGGCAGATCACACAGGGTGGCTCACCGTGGGTAGCCCCTGAGGACAGCTTGCAGAGAGAAGGTCTCCGAGGGCAGGTCACATGGGTATGTCACTGAGAGCAGGGGTCATGGGGCAGCTTAGCGTCTGCTGGTCACAGAGGGCACGTGGCAGAGGGCAGAAATGAGGGCTGGTCTCAGACAGCAGGTCAGAGAAGGTACGTCACTGAAGCCAGCTCACCTAGGGAAGACACAGGGGGACAAGTCCCAGAGGGCAGGACTGGAGGTAGGTCCCAGAGGACAAGTCCGAGGCCAGGTTACTTGAGGGGAAGTGACACGGGGCGGGTCCACTGAAGCAGGTCTCAGAGGGCAAGGTCAGTGGCAGTCACAGAGCGGTGGTCACAGTTGCTACGTCACAGAAGCAGCTCACAGAGGGCAGTCGCAGAAGCAGCTCACAGAGGGCAGTCGCAGAGTACAAGTCCCTGAGGGGTGGTCGCAGGGCACATGTCGCCAAGGCCCGCTCCCAGAGGACCGGCACTGATGGCAGGATGAGGGAAGTTCACTAGCGCCGGTCTCTGAAGGAGGTTCCAGAAGTCACAGAGGGTCAGGCACTAAGTGAGGTCCCATAGGGTGCATCACAGAAGGCAGGTCACTGAAGGCCGGCCACACAGGCAGGTCATACAAGGCATGTCACCGAAGGAGGTAATATGGGGCCGATCACAAATCCCAGGCGAAGAAAGAAAGGCCTTAGGGCAGATCACAGAGGTCGGGTCACAGATGGCAGAACTGAGAACAGGACACACAGATCACATCACTGAGGGTAGGTCACAGAGGACTGGTCCTGGTGGAAGTACTGAGTGAAGGTCACTAGAGCAAGTCACTGAGCGAGGTCACAGAGGGCAAGTCACAGGCGGCAGGTCACAAAAGACAGAGGACAGAGGGCAGGTCGTGAAGGAGGTCACAGATGTGAGGGGGAGCATACAGGGCAAGACACTGAGGGAGGTCAACGAGAGCATGTGACTGAGGCAGTCACAGAGGGCCGGCATCACAGGGCAGGTCACTGAAGGCAGGTGATGATTGAGGGCTGTTTACTGATGGCTGGTCACAGAGGGCTGGTCACTGATGGCGGGACTGAGGGAAGGTCACTAGGGTAGGTCACTGAGGGAGGTGATGGGGGAGGACAAAGAGGGCAGGGCCGTGAGTGAGGACATAGGGCCAAGTCACGGAGGGTAGGTCACCAGGGCCAGTCACACAAGTCATGTCACTGAGGGAGGTAATGGGGAGCAGATCACAAATACCACATGAAGGAAGCCAGAACTTAGAGCAGGTCACAGATGCCTGGTCACAGTGGACAGTCACTGAGTACAGGGCACAGACGGATGGTCCCAGAGGGAAGTTCACAGAGAGCAGGTCACAGACAGGGGTCATAGCCTGTTACTGAGGGAGGTCATAGAATGCAGGTCAAGGAGGGCAGGTCACAGTAGGCTAGTCAAAGAATGAAGCTTTCAGAGGGCAGGTCACAGACAGCAGGTCACTAGGGAAGGTCTCTGGAGCCAGGTCACGGAGGGCACGTCTCACTGGGCATGTCCCGGGGGGCAGGTAAGAGACGGCAGGACACGGAACGCAGGGGATTGAGGCAGGTCACACAGAGCTGCTCACCGATGGCAGGACTGAGGGAAGGTCACTAATGCAGCTCACTGAGACAGGACACTGTAGTGAATTCACAGAGGGCCAGGCACTTAGGTCACACAGCGCAGGTCACAAAGGACCTATAACAGTGGGCAGGACTGAGTGAAGGTCACTAGGGCCAGTCACTGAGTGAGGTCACAGAGGGCAAGTCACAGGGGCAAGTCTCTGAGGGAGGACTCAGACAGCATGTTCCTAAGGATAGTCACAGAGGGAAGTTATCAGAGGGCAAGTCACTGAGGCTGATCACGCAGGGTGGCTCACCGTGGGTAGTCCCTGAGGACAGCTTGCAGAAAGAAGGTCTCCGAGGGCAGGTCACATGGGTATGTCACTGAGAGCAGGGGTCATGGGGCAGCTTAGCGTCCGCTGGTCACAGAGGGCACGTGGCAGAGGGCAGTAATGAGGGCTGGTCTCAGACAGCAGGTCAGAGAAGGTAGGTCACTGAAGCCAGGTCACCTAGGGAAGACACAGGGGGACAAGTCACAGAGGGCAGGACTGGAGGTAGGTCCCAGAGGACAAGTCCGAGGCCAGGTTACTTGAGGGGAAGTGACACGGGGCGGGTCCACTGAAGCAGGTCTCAGAGGGCAAGGTCAGTGGCAGACACAGAGCGGTGGTCACAGTTGCTACGTCACAGAAGCAGCTCACAGAGGGCAGTCGCAGAGTACAAGTCCCTGAGGGGTGGTCGCAGGGCACATGTCGCCAAGGCCCGGTCCCAGAGGGCCGGCACTGATGGCAGGATGAGGGAAGTTCACTAGCGCCGGTCTCTGAAGGAGGTTCCAGAAGTCACAGAGGGTCCGGCACTAAGTGAGGTCCCATAGGGTGCATCACAGAAGGCAGGTCACTGAAGGCCGGCCACACAGGCAGGTCATACAAGGCATGTCACCGAAGGAGGTAATATGGGGCAGATCACAAATCCCAGGCGAAGGAAGCAAGGCCTTAGGGCAGATCACAGAGGTCGGGTCACAGATGGCAGAACTGAGGACAGGACACACAGATCACATCACCGAGGGTAGGTCACAGAGGGCTGGTCCTGGTGGAAGTACTGAGTGAAGGTCACTAGAGCAAGTCACTGAGAGAGGTCACAGAGTGCAAGTCACAGACGGCAGGTCACAAAAGACAGAGGACAGAGGGCAGGTCGTGAAGGAGGTCACAGATGTGAGGGGGAGCATACAGGGCAAGACACTGAGGGAGATCAACGAGAGCACGTGACTGAGGCCGTCGCAGAGGGCCGGCATCACAGGGCAGGTCACTGAAGGCAGGTGATGATTGAGGGCTGGTTACTGATGGCTGGTCACAGAGGGCTGGTCACTGATGGCAGGACTGAGGGAAGGTCACTAGGGTAGGTCACTGAGGGATGTGATGGGGGAGGACAAAGAGGGCAGGGCAGTGAGTGAGGACATAGGGCCAAGTCACGGAGGGTAGGTCACCAGGGCCAGTCACACAAGTCATGTCACTGAGGGAGGTAATGGGGAGCAGATCACAAATACCACATGAAGGAAGCCAGAACTTAGAGCAGGTCACAGATGCCTGGTCACAGTGGACAGTCACTGAGTACAGGGCACAGACGGATGGTCCCAGAGGGCAGTTCACAGAGAGCAGGTCACAGACAGCGGTCGTAGCCTGTTACTGAGGGAGGTCATAGAATGCAGGTCAAGGAGGGCAGGTCACAGGAGGCTAGTCAAAGAATGAAGCTTTCAGAGGGCAGGTCACAGACAGCAGGTCACTAGGGAAGGTCACTGGAGCCAGGTCACGGAGGGCACGTCTCACTGGGCATGTCCCAGGGGGCAGGTAAGAGACGGCAGGACACGGAACGCAGGGGACTGAGGCAGGTCACACAGAGCTGCTCACCGATGGCAGGACTGAGGGAAGGTCACTAATGCAGCTCACTGAGACAGGACACAGTAGTGAAGTCACAGAGGGCCAGGCACTTAGGTCACACAGCGCAGGTCACAAAGGACCTATAACAGTGGGTAGGACTGAGGGAAGGTCACTAGGGCCAGTCACTGAGTTACATCACAGAGGGCAAGTCACAGGGGCAAGTCTCTGAGGGAGGACTCAGACAGCATGTTCCTAAGGATAGTCACAGAGAGAAGTTATCAGAGGGCAAGTCACTGAGGCAGATCACACAGGGTGGCTCACTGTGCGTAGCCCCTGAGGACAGGTTGCAGAGAGAAGGTCTCCGAGGGCAGGTCACATGGGTATGTCACTGAGAGCAGGGGTCATGGGGCAGCTTAGCGTCCGCTGCTCAGAGAGGGCACGGGGCAGAGGGCAGAAATGAGGGCTGGTCTCAGACAGCAGGTCAGAGAAGGTAGGTCACTGAAGCCAGCTCACCTTGGGAAGACACAGGGGGACAATTCACAGAGGACAGGACTGGAGGTAGGTCCCAGAGGACAAGTCCGAGGCCAGGTTACTTGAGGGGAAGTGACACGGGGCGGGTCCACTGAAGCAGGTCTCAGAGGGCAAGGTCAGTGGCAGTCACAGAGCGGTGGTCACAGTTGCTACGTCACAGAAGCAGCTCACAGAGGGCAGTCGCAGAAGCAGCAAACAGAGGGCAGTCGCAGAGTACAAGTCCCTGAGGGGTGGTCGCAGGGCACATGTCGCCAAGGCCCGGTCCCAGAGGGCCGGCACTGATGGCAGGATGAGGGAAGTTCACTAGCGCCGGTCTCTGAAGGAGGTTCCAGAAGTCACAGAGGGTCAGGCACTAAGTGAGGTCCCATAGGGTGCATCACAGAAGGCAGGTCAATGAAGGCCGGCCACACAGGCAGGTCATACAAGGCATGTCACCAAAGGAGGTAATATGGGGTAGATCACAAATCCCAGGCGAAGGAAGCAAGGCCTTAGGGCAGATCACAGAGGTCGGGTCACAGATGGCAGAACTGAGGACAGGACACACAGATCACATCACCCAGGGTAGGTCACAGAGGGCTGGTCCTGGTGGAAGTACTGAGTGAAGGTCACTAGAGCAAGTCACTGAGCGAGGTCACAGAGGGCAAGTCACAGGCGGCAGGTCACAAAAGACAGAGGACAGAGGGCAGGTCGTGAAGGAGGTCACAGATGTGAGGGGGAGCATAAAGGGCAAGACACTGAGGGAGGTCAACGAGAGCATGTGACTGAGGTAGTCACAGAGGGCCGGCATCACAGGGCAGGTCACTGAAGGCAGGTGATGATTGAGGGCTGGTTACTGATGGCTGGTCACAGAGGGCTGGTCACTGATGGCGGGACTGAGGGAAGGTCACTAGGGTAGGTCACTGAGGGATGTGATGGGGGAGGACAAAGAGGGCAGGGCAGTGAGTGAGGACATAGGGCCAAGTCACGGAGGGTAGGTCACCAGGGCCAGTCACACAAGTCATGTCACTGAGGGAGGTAATGGGGAGCAGATCACAAATACCACATGAAGGAAGCCAGAACTTAGAGCAGGTCACAGATGCCTGGTCACAGTGGACAGTCACTGAGTACAGGGCACAGACGGATGGTCCCAGAGGGCAGTTCACAGAGAGCAGGTCACAGACAGCGGTCGTAGCCTGTTATTGAGGCAGGTCATAGAATGCAGGTCAAGGAGGGCAGGTCACAGGAGGCTAGTCACAGAATGAAGCTTTCAGAGGGCAGGTCACAGACAGCAGGTCACTAGGGAAGGTCACTGGAGCCAGGTCACGGAGGGCACATCTCACTGGGCATGTCCCAGGGGCCAGGTAAGAGACGGCAGGACACGGAACGCAGGGGACTGAGGCAGGTCACACAGAGCTGCTCACCGATGGCAGGACTGAGGGAAGGTCACTAATGCAGCTCACTGAGACAGGACACAGTAGTGAAGTCACAGAGGGCCAGGCACTTAGGTCACACAGCGCACGTCACAAAGGACCTATATCAGTGGGCAGGACTGAGGGAAGGTCACTAGGGCCACTCACTGAGTGAGGTCACAGAGGGCAAGTCACAGGGGCAAGTCTCTGAGGGAGGACTCAGACAGCATGTTCCTAAGGATAGTCACAGAGGGAAGTTATCAGAGGGCAAGTCACTGAGGCAGATCACACAGGGTGGCTCACCGTGGGTAGCCCCTGAGGACAGCTTGCAGAGAGAAGGTCTCCGAGGGCAGGTCACATGGGTATGTCACTGAGAGCAGGGGTCATGGGGCAGCTTAGCGTCTGCTGGTCACAGAGGGCACGTGGCAGAGGGCAGAAATGAGGGCTGGTCTCAGACAGCAGGTCAGAGAAGGTACGTCACTGAAGCCAGCTCACCTAGGGAAGACACAGGGGGACAAGTCACAGAGGGCAGGACTGGAGGTAGGTCCCAGAGGACAAGTCCGAGGCCAGGTTACTTGAGGGGAAGTGACACGGGGCGGGTCCACTGAAGCAGGTCTCAGAGGGCAAGGTCAGTGGCAGTCACAGAGCGGTGGTCACAGTTGCTACGTCACAGAAGCAGCTCACAGAGGGCAGTCGCAGAGTACAAGTCCCTGAGGGGTGGTCGCAGGGCACATGTCGCCAAGGCCCGGTCCCAGAGGGCCGGCACTGATGGCAGGATGAGGGAAGTTCACTAGCGCCGGTCTCTGAAGGAGGTTCCAGAAGTCACAGAGGGTCAGGCACTAAGTGAGGTCCCATAGGGTGCATCACAGAAGGCAGGTCACTGAAGGCCGGCCACACAGGCAGGTCATACAAGGCATGTCACCGAAGGAGGTAATATGGGGTAGATCACAAATCCCAGGCGAAGGAAGCAAGGCCTTAGGGCAGATCACAGAGGTCGGGTCACAGATGGCAGAACTGAGGACAGGACACACAGATCACATCACCCAGGGTAGGTCACAGAGGGCTGGTCCTGGTGGAAGTACTGAGTGAAGGTCACTAGAGCAAGTCACTGAGCGAGGTCACAGAGGGCAAGTCACAGGCGGCAGGTCACAAAAGACAGAGGACAGAGGGCAGGTCGTGAAGGAGGTCACAGATGTGAGGGGGAGCATACAGGGCAAGACACTGAGGGAGGTCAACGAGAGCATGTGACTGAGGCAGTCACAGAGGGCCGGCATCACAGGGCAGGTCACTGAAGGCAGGTGATGATTGAGGGCTGGTTACTGATGGCTGGTCACAGAGGGCTGGTCACTGATTGCAGGACTGAGGGAAGGTCACTAGGGTAGGTCACTGAGGGAGGTGATGGGGGAGGACAAAGAGGGCAGGGCAGTGAGTGAGGACATAGGGCCAAGTCACGGAGGGTAGGTCACCAGGGCCAGTCACACAAGTCATGTCACTGAGGGAGGTAATGGGGAGCAGATCACAAATACCACATGAAGGAAGCCAGAACTTAGAGCAGGTCACAGATGCCTGGTCACAGTGGACAGTCACTGAGTACAGGGCACAGACGGATGGTCCCAGAGGGCAGTTCACAGAGAGCAGGTCACAGACAGCGGTCGTAGCCTGTTACTGAGGGAGGTCATAGAATGCAGGTCAAGGAGGGCAGGTCACAGGAGGCTAGTCAAAGAATGAAGCTTTCAGAGGGCAGGTCACAGACAGCAGGTCACTAGGGAAGGTCACTGGAGCCAGGTCACGGAGGGCACGTCTCACTGGGCATGTCCCAGGGGGCAGGTAAGAGACGGCAGGACACGGAACGCAGGGGACTGAGGCAGGTCACACAGAGCTGCTCACCGATGGCAGGACTGAGGGAAGGTCACTAATGCAGCTCACTGAGACAGGACACAGTAGTGAAGTCACAGAGGGCCAGGCACTTAGGTCACACAGCGCAGGTCACAAAGGACCTATATCAGTGGGCAGGACTGAGGGAAGGTCACTAGGGCCACTCACTGAGTGAGGTCACAGAGGGCAAGTCACAGGGGCAAGTCTCTGAGGGAGGACTCAGACAGCATGTTCCTAAGGATAGTCACAGAGGGAAGTTATCAGAGGGCAAGTCACTGAGGCAGATCACACAGGGTGGCTCACCGTGGGTAGCCCCTGAGGACAGCTTGCAGAGAGAAGGTCTCCGAGGGCAGGTCACATGGGTATGTCACTGAGAGCAGGGGTCATGGGGCAGCTTAGCGTCTGCTGGTCACAGAGGGCACGTGGCAGAGGGCAGAAATGAGGGCTGGTCTCAGACAGCAGGTCAGAGAAGGTACGTCACTGAAGCCAGCTCACCTAGGGAAGACACAGGGGGACAAGTCCCAGAGGGCAGGACTGGAGGTAGGTCCCAGAGGACAAGTCCGAGGCCAGGTTACTTGAGGGGAAGTGACACGGGGCGGGTCCACTGAAGCAGGTCTCAGAGGGCAAGGTCAGTGGCAGTCACAGAGCGGTGGTCACAGTTGCTACGTCACAGAAGCAGCTCACAGAGGGCAGTCGCAGAAGCAGCTCACAGAGGGCAGTCGCAGAGTACAAGTCCCTGAGGGGTGGTCGCAGGGCACATGTCGCCAAGGCCCGCTCCCAGAGGACCGGCACTGATGGCAGGATGAGGGAAGTTCACTAGCGCCGGTCTCTGAAGGAGGTTCCAGAAGTCACAGAGGGTCAGGCACTAAGTGAGGTCCCATAGGGTGCATCACAGAAGGCAGGTCACTGAAGGCCGGCCACACAGGCAGGTCATACAAGGCATGTCACCGAAGGAGGTAATATGGGGCAGATCACAAATCCCAGGCGAAGGAAGCAAGGCCTTAGGGCAGATCACAGAGGTCGGGTCACAGATGGCAGAACTGAGGACAGGACACACAGATCACATCACCGAGGGTAGGTCACAGAGGGCTGGTCCTGGTGGAAGTACTGAGTGAAGGTCACTAGAGCAAGTCACTGAGCGAGGTCACAGAGGGCAAGTCACAAGCGGCAGGTCACAAAAGACAGAGGACAGAGGGCAGGTCGTGAAGGAGGTCACAGATGTGAGGGGGAGCATACAGGGCAAGACACTGAGGGAGGTCAACGAGAGCATGTGACTGAGGCAGTCACAGAGGGCCGGCATCACAGGGCAGGTCACTGAAAGCAGGTGATGATTGAGGGCTGGTTACTGATGGCCGGTCACAGAGGGCTGGTCACTGATGGCAGGACTGAGGGAAGGTCACTAGGGTAGGTCACTGAGGGAGGTGATGGGGGAGGACAAAGAGGGCAGGGTAGTGAGTGAGGACATAGGGCCAAGTCACGGAGGGTAGGTCACCAGGGTCAGTCACACAAGTCATGTCACTGAGGGAGGTAATGGGGAGCAGATCACAAATACCACATGAAGGAAGCCAGAACTTAGAGCAGGTCACAGATGCCTGGTCACAGTGGACAGTCACTGAGTACAGGGCACAGACGGATGGTCCCAGAGGGCAGTTCACAGAGAGCATGTCACAGACAGTGGTCGTAGCCCGTTACTGAGGGAGGTCATAGAATGAAGGTCAAGGAGGGCAGGTCACGGGAGGCTAGTCACAGAATGAAGCTTTCAGAGGGCAGGTCACAGACAGCAGGTCACTAGGGAAGGTCACTGGAGCCAGGTCACGGAGGGCACGTCTCACTGGGCATGTCCCAGGGGGCAGGTAAGAGACGGCAGGACACTGAACGCAGGGGACTGAGGCAGGTTACACAGAGCTGCTCACCGATGGCAGGACTGAGGGAAGGTCACTAATGCAGCTCACTGAGACAGGACACAGTAGTGAAGTCACAGAGGGCCAGGCACTTAGGTCACACAGCGCAGGTCACAAAGGACCTATAACAGTGGGCAGGACTGAGGGAAGGTCACTAGGGCCAGTCACTGAGTGAGGTCACAGAGGGCAAGTCACAGGGGCAAGTCTCTGAGGGAGGACTCAGACAGCATGTTCCTAAGGATAGTCACAGAGGGAAGTTATCAGAGGGCAAGTCACTGAGGCAGATCACACAGGGTGGCTCACCGTGGGTAGTCCCTGAGGACAGCTTGCAGAAAGAAGGTCTCCGAGGGCAGGTCACATGGGTATGTCACTGAGAGCAGGGATCATGGGGCAGCTTAGCGTCCGCTGGTCACAGAGGGCACGTGGCAGAGGGCAGAAATGAGGGCTGGTCTCAGACAGCAGGTCAGAGAAGGTAGGTCACTGAAGCCAGGTCACCTAGGGAAGACACAGGGGGACAAGTCACAGAGGGCAGGACTGGAGGTAGGTCCCAGAGGACAAGTCCGAGGCCAGGTTACTTGAGGGGAAGTGACACGGTGCGGGTCCACTGAAGCAGGTCTCAGAGAGGGCAAGGTCAGTGGCAGTCACAGAGCGGTGGTCTCAGTTGCTACGTCACAGAAGCAGCTCACAGAGGGCAGTCGCAGAGTACAAGTCCCTGAGGGGTGGTCGCAGGGCACATGTCGCCAAGGCCCGGTCCCAGAGGGCCGGCACTGATGGCAGGATGAGGGAAGTTCACTAGCGCCGGTCTCTGAAGGAGGTTCCAGAAGTCACAGAGGGTCAGGCACTAAGTGAGGTCCCATAGGGTGCATCACAGAAGGCAGGTCACTGAAGGCCGGCCACACAGGCAGGTCATACAAGGCATGTCACCGAAGGAGGTAATATGGGGCCGATCACAAATCCCAGGCGAAGAAAGAAAGGCCTTAGGGCAGATCACAGAGGTCGGGTCACAGATGGCAGAACTGAGAACAGGACACACAGATCACATCACTGAGGGTAGGTCACAGAGGACTGGTCCTGGTGGAAGTACTGAGTGAAGGTCACTAGAGCAAGTCACTGAGCGAGGTCACAGAGGGCAAGTCACAGACGGCAGGTCACAAAAGACAGAGGACAGAGGGCAGGTCGTGAAGGAGGTCACAGATGTGAGGGGGAGCATACAGGGCAAGACACTGAGGGAGGTCAACGAGAGCATGTGACTGAGGCAGTCACAGAGGGCCGGCATCACAGGGCAGGTCACTGAAGGCAGGTGATGATTGAGGGCTGTTTACTGATGGCTGGTCACAGAGGGCTGGTCACTGATGGCGGGACTGAGGGAAGGTCACTAGGGTAGGTCACTGAGGGAGGTGATGGGGGAGGACAAAGAGGGCAGGGCCGTGAGTGAGGACATAGGGCCAAGTCACGGAGGGTAGGTCACCAGGGCCAGTCACACAAGTCATGTCACTGAGGGAGGTAATGGGGAGCAGATCACAAATACCACATGAAGGAAGCCAGAACTTAGAGCAGGTCACAGATGCCTGGTCACAGTGGACAGTCACTGAGTACAGGGCACAGACGGATGGTCCCAGAGGGCAGTTCACAGAGATCAGGTCACAGACAGCGGTCATAGCCTGTTACTGAGGGAGGTCATAGAATGCAGGTCAAGGAGGGCAGGTCACAGTAGGCTAGTCAAAGAATGAAGCTTTCAGAGGGCAGGTCACAGACAGCAGGTCACGAGGGAAGGTCTCTGGAGCCAGGTCACGGAGGGCACGTCTCACTGGGCATGTCCCGGGGGGCAGGTAAGAGACGGCAGGACACGGAACGCAGGGGACTGAGGCAGGTCACACAGAGCTGCTCACCGATGGCAGGACTGAGGGAAGGTCACTAATGCAGCTCACTGAGACAGGACACTGTAGTGAATTCACAGAGGGCCAGGCACTTAGGTCACACAGCGCAGGTCACAAAGGACCTATAGCAGTGGGCAGGACTGAGGGAAGGTCACTAGGGCCAGTCACTGAGTGACGTCACAGAGGGCAAGTCACAGGGGCAAGTCTCTGAGGGAGGACTCAGACAGCATGTTCCTAAGGATAGTCACAGAGGGAAGTTATCAGAGGGCAAGTCACTGAGGCAGATCACACAGGGTGGCTCACCGTGGGTAGCCCCTGAGGACAGCTTGCAGAGAGAAGGTCTCCGAGGGCAGGTCACATGGGTATGTCACTGAGAGCAGGGGTCATGGGGCAGCTTAGCGTCTGCTGGTCACAGAGGGCACGTGGCAGAGGGCAGAAATGAGGGCTGGTCTCAGACAGCAGGTCAGAGAAGGTACGTCACTGAAGCCAGCTCACCTAGGGAAGACACAGGGGGACAAGTCCCAGAGGGCAGGACTGGAGGTAGGTCCCAGAGGACAAGTCCGAGGCCAGGTTACTTGAGGGGAAGTGACACGGGGCGGGTCCACTGAAGCAGGTCTCAGAGGGCAAGGTCAGTGGCAGTCACAGAGCGGTGGTCACAGTTGCTACGTCACAGAAGCAGCTCACAGAGGGCAGTCGCAGAGTACAAGTCCCTGAGGGGTGGTCGCAGGGCACATGTCGCCAAGGCCCGGTCCCAGAGGGCCGTCACTGATGGCAGGATGAGGGAAGTTCACTAGCGCCGGTCTCTGAAGGAGGCTCCAGAAGTCACAGAGGGTCAGGCACTAAGTGAGGTCCCATAGGGTGCATCACAGAAGGCAGGTCACTGAAGGCCGGCCACACAGGCAGGTCATACAAGGCATATCACCGAAGGAGGTAATATGGGGTAGATCACAAATCCCAGGCGAAGGAAGCAAGGCCTTAGGGCAGATCACAGAGGTCGGGTCACAGATGGCAGAACTGAGGACAGGACACACAGATCACATCACCCAGGGTAGGTCACAGAGGGCTGGTCCTGGTGGAAGTACTGAGTGAAGGTCACTAGAGCAAGTCACTGAGCGAGGTCACAGAGGGCAAGTCACAAGCGGCAGGTCACAAAAGACAGAGGACAGAGGGCAGGTCGTGAAGGAGGTCACAGATGTGAGGGGGAGCATACAGGGCAAGACACTGAGGGAGGTCAACGAGAGCATGTGACTGAGGCAGTCACAGAGGGCCGGCATCACAGGGCAGGTCACTGAAAGCAGGTGATGATTGAGGGCTGGTTACTGATGGCCGGTCACAAAGGGCTGGTCACTGATGGCAGGACTGAGGGAAGGTCACTAGGGTAGGTCACTGAGGGAGGTGATGGGGGAGGACAAAGAGGGCAGGGTAGTGAGTGAGGACATAGGGCCAAGTCACGGAGGGTAGGTCACCAGGGTCAGTCACACAAGTCATGTCACTGAGGGAGGTAATGGGGAGCAGATCACAAATACCACATGAAGGAAGCCAGAACTTAGAGCAGGTCACAGATGCCTGGTCACAGTGGACAGTCACTGAGTACAGGGCACAGACGGATGGTCCCAGAGGGCAGTTCACAGAGAGCAGGTCACAGACAGCGGTCGTAGCCTGTTACTGAGGGAGGTCATAGAATGCAGGTCAAGGAGCGCAGGTCACAGGAGGCTAGTCAAAGAATGAAGCTTTCAGAGGGCAGGTCACAGACAGCAGGTCACTAGGGAAGGTCACTGGAGCCAGGTCACGGAGGGCACGTCTCACTGGGCATGTCCCAGGGGGCAGGTAAGAGACGGCAGGACATGGAACGCAGGGGACTGAGGCAGGTCACACAGAGCTGCTCACCGATGGCAGGACTGAGGGAAGGTCACTAATGCAGCTCACTGAGACAGGACACAGTAGTGAAGTCACAGAGGGCCAGGCACTTAGGTCACACAGCGCACGTCACAAAGGACCTATAGCAGTGGGCAGGACTGAGGGAAGGTCACTAGGGCCAGTCACTGAGTGACGTCACAGAGGGCAAGTCACAGGGGCAAGTCTCTGAGGGAGGACTCAGACAGCATGTTCCTAAGGATAGTCACAGAGGGAAGTTATCAGAGGGCAAGTCACTGAGGCAGATCACACAGGGTGGCTCACCGTGGGTAGCCCCTGAGGACAGCTTGCAGAAAGAAGGTCTCCGAGGGCAGGTCATATTGGTATGTCACTGAGAGCAGGGGTCATGGGGCAGCTTAGCGTCCGCTGGTCACAGAGGGCACGTGGCAGAGGGCAGAAATGAGGGCTGGTCTCAGACAGCAGGTCAAAGAAGGTAGGTAACTGAAGCCAGGTCACCTAGGGAAGACACAGGGGGACAAGTCACAGAGGACAGGACTGGAGGTAGGTCCCAGAGGACAAATCCGAGGCCAGGTTACTTGAGGGGAAGTGACACGGGGCGGGTCCACTGAAGCAGGTCTCAGAGGGCAAGGTCAGTGGCAGTCACAGAGCGGTGGTCACAGTTGCTACGTCACAGAAGCAGCTCACAGAGGGCAGTCGCAGAGTACAAGTCCCTGAGGGGTGGTCGCAGGGCACATGTCGCCAAGGCCCGGTCCCAGAGGGCCGGCACTGATGGCAGGATGAGGGAAGTTCACTAGCGCCGGTCTCTGAAGGAGGTTCCAGAAGTCACAGAGGGTCAGGCACTAAGTGAGGTCCCATAGGGTGCATCACAGAAGGCAGGTCACTGAAGGCCGGCCACACAGGCAGGTCATACAAGGCATGTCACCGAAGGAGGTAATATGGGGTAGATCACAAATCCCAGGCGAAGGAAGCAAGGCCTTAGGGCAGATCACAGAGGTCGGGTCACAGATGGCAGAACTGAGGACAGGACACACAGATCACATCACCCAGGGTAGGTCACAGAGGGCTGGTCCTGGTGGAAGTACTGAGTGAAGGTCACTAGAGCAAGTCACTGAGCGAGGTCACAGAGGGCAAGTCACAGGCGGCAGGTCACAAAAGACAGAGGACAGAGGGCAGGTCGTGAAGGAGGTCACAGATGTGAGGGGGAGCATAAAGGGAAAGACACTGAGGGAGGTCAACGAGAGCATGTGACTGAGGCAGTCACAGAGGGCCGGCATCACAGGGCAGGTCACTGAAGGCAGGTGATGATTGAGGGCTGGTTACTGATGGCTGGTCACAGAGGGCTGGTCACTGATTGCAGGACTGAGGGAAGGTCACTAGGGTAGGTCACTGAGGGAGGTGATGGGGGAGGACAAAGAGGGCAGGGGAGTGAGTGAGGACATAGGGCCAAGTCACGGAGGGTAGGTCACCAGGGCCAGTCACACAAGTCATGTCACTGAGGGAGGTAATGGGGAGCAGATCACAAATACCACATGAAGGAAGCCAGAACTTAGAGCAGGTCACAGATGCCTGGTCACAGTGGACAGTCACTGAGTACAGGGCACAGACGGATGGTCCCAGAGGGCAGTTCACAGAGAGCAGGTCACAGACAGCGGTCGTAGCCTGTTACTGAGGGAGGTCATAGAATGCAGGTCAAGGAGGGCAGGTCACAGGAGGCTAGTCAAAGAATGAAGCTTTCAGAGGGCAGGTCACAGACAGCAGGTCACTAGGGAAGGTCACTGGAGCCAGGTCACGGAGGGCACGTCTCACTGGGCATGTCCCAGGGGGCAGGTAAGAGACGGCAGGACACGGAACGCAGGGGACTGAGGCAGGTCACACAGAGCTGCTCACCGATGGCAGGACTGAGGGAAGGTCACTAATGCAGCTCACTGAGACAGGACACAGTAGTGAAGTCACAGAGGGCCAGGCACTTAGGTCACACAGCGCAGGTCACAAAGGACCTATATCAGTGGGCAGGACTGAGGGAAGGTCACTAGGGCCACTCACTGAGTGAGGTCACAGAGGGCAAGTCACAGGGGCAAGTCTCTGAGGGAGGACTCAGACAGCATGTTCCTAAGGATAGTCACAGAGGGAAGTTATCAGAGGGCAAGTCACTGAGGCAGATCACACAGGGTGGCTCACCGTGGGTAGCCCCTGAGGACAGCTTGCAGAGAGAAGGTCTCCGAGGGCAGGTCACATGGGTATGTCACTGAGAGCAGGGGTCATGGGGCAGCTTAGCGTCTGCTGGTCACAGAGGGCACGTGGCAGAGGGCAGAAATGAGGGCTGGTCTCAGACAGCAGGTCAGAGAAGGTACGTCACTGAAGCCAGCTCACCTAGGGAAGACACAGGGGGACAAGTCCCAGAGGGCAGGACTGGAGGTAGGTCCCAGAGGACAAGTCCGAGGCCAGGTTACTTGAGGGGAAGTGACACGGGGCGGGTCCACTGAAGCAGGTCTCAGAGGGCAAGGTCAGTGGCAGTCACAGAGCGGTGGTCACAGTTGCTACGTCACAGAAGCAGCTCACAGAGGGCAGTCGCAGAGTACAAGTCCCTGAGGGGTGGTCGCAGGGCACATGTCGCCAAGGCCCGGTCCCAGAGGGCCGGCACTGATGGCAGGATGAGGGAAGTTCACTAGCGCCGGTCTCTGAAGGAGGTTCCAGAAGTCACAGAGGGTCAGGCACTAAGTGAGGTCCCATAGGGTGCATCACAGAAGGCAGGTCACTGAAGGCCGGCCACACAGGCAGGTCATACAAGGCATGTCACCGAAGGAGGTAATATGGGGTAGATCACAAATCCCAGGCGAAGGAAGCAAGGCCTTAGGGCAGATCACAGAGGTCGGGTCACAGATGGCAGAACTGAGGACAGGACACACAGATCACATCACCCAGGGTAGGTCACAGAGGGCTGGTCCTGGTGGAAGTACTGAGTGAAGGTCACTAGAGCAAGTCACTGAGCGAGGTCACAGAGGGCAAGTCACAGGCGGCAGGTCACAAAAGACAGAGGACAGAGGGCAGGTCGTGAAGGAGGTCACAGATGTGAGGGGGAGCATAAAGGGCAAGACACTGAGGGAGGTCAACGAGAGCATGTGACTGAGGCAGTCACAGAGGGCCGGCATCACAGGGCAGGTCACTGAAGGCAGGTGATGATTGAGGGCTGGTTACTGATGGCTGGTCACAGAGGGCTGGTCACTGATTGCAGGACTGAGGGAAGGTCACTAGGGTAGGTCACTGAGGGAGGTGATGGGGGAGGACAAAGAGGGCAGGGCAGTGAGTGAGGACATAGGGCCAAGTCACGGAGGGTAGGTCACCAGGGCCAGTCACACAAGTCATGTCACTGAGGGAGGTAATGGGGAGCAGATCACAAATACCACATGAAGGAAGCCAGAACTTAGAGCAGGTCACAGATGCCTGGTCACAGTGGACAGTCACTGAGTACAGGGCACAGACGGATGGTCCCAGAGGGCAGTTCACAGAGAGCAGGTCACAGACAGCGGTCGTAGCCTGTTACTGAGGGAGGTCATAGAATGCAGGTCAAGGAGGGCAGGTCACAGGAGGCTAGTCACAGAATGAAGCTTTCAGAGGGCAGGTCACAGACAGCAGGTCACTAGGGAAGGTCACTGGAGCCAGGTCACGGAGGGCACGTCTCACTGGGCATGTCCCAGGGGGCAGGTAAGAGACGGCAGGACACGGAACGCAGGGGACTGAGGCAGGTCACACAGAGCTGCTCACCGATGGCAGGACTGAGGGAAGGTCACTAATGCAGCTCACTGAGACAGGACACAGTAGTGAAGTCACAGAGGGCCAGGCACTTAGGTCACACAGCGCAGGTCACAAAGGACCTATATCAGTGGGCAGGACTGAGGGAAGGTCACTAGGGCCACTCACTGAGTGACGTCACAGAGGGCAAGTCACAGGGGCAAGTCTCTGAGGGAGGACTCAGACAGCATGTTCCTAAGGATAGTCACAGAGGGAAGTTATCAGAGGGCAAGTCACTGAGGCAGATCACACAGGGTGGCTCACCGTGGGTAGCCCCTGAGGACAGCTTGCAGAGAGAAGGTCTCCGAGGGCAGGTCACATGCGTATGTCACTGAGAGCAGGGGTCATGGGGCAGCTTAGCGTCTGCTGGTCACAGAGGGCACGTGGCAGAGGGCAGAAATGAGGGCTGGTCTCAGACAGCAGGTCAGAGAAGGTACGTCACTGAAGCCAGCTCACCTAGGGAAGACACAGGGGGACAAGTCCCAGAGGGCAGGACTGGAGGTAGGTCCCAGAGGACAAGTCCGAGGCCAGGTTACTTGAGGGGAAGTGACACGGGGCGGGTCCACTGAAGCAGGTCTCAGAGGGCAAGGTCAGTGGCAGTCACAGAGCGGTGGTCACAGTTGCTACGTCACAGAAGCAGCTCACAGAGGGCAGTCGCAGAGTACAAGTCCCTGAGGGGTGGTCGCAGGGCACATGTCGCCAAGGCCCGGTCCCAGAGGGCCGGCACTGATGGCAGGATGAGGGAAGTTCACTAGCGCCGGTCTCTGAAGGAGGTTCCAGAAGTCACAGAGGGTCAGGCACTAAGTGAGGTCCCATAGGGTGCATCACAGAAGGCAGGTCACTGAAGGCCGGCCACACAGGCAGGTCATACAAGGCATGTCACCGAAGGAGGTAATATGGGGCAGATCAGAAATCCCAGGCGAAGGAAGCAAGGCCTTAGGGAAGATCACAGAGGTCGGGTCACAGATGGCAGAACTGAGGACAGGACACACAGATCACATCACCCAGGGTAGGTCACAGAGGGCTGGTCCTGGTGGAAGTACTGAGTGAAGGTCACTAGAGCAAGTCACTGAGCGAGGTCACAGAGGGCAAGTCACAGACGGCAGGTCACAAAAGACAGAGGACAGAGGGCAGGTCGTGAAGGAGGTCACAGATGTGAGGGGGAGCATACAGGGCAAGACACTGAGGGAGGTCAACGAGAGCATGTGACTGAGGCAGTCACAGAGGGCCGGCATCACAGGGCAGGTCACTGAAGGCAGGTGATGATTGAGGGCTGGTTACTGATGGCTGGTCACAGAGGGCTGGTCACTGATGGCAGGACTGAGGGAAGGTCACTAGGGTAGGTCACTGAGGGATGTGATGGGGGAGGACAAAGAGGGCAGGGCAGTGAGTGAGGACATAGGGCCAAGTCACGGAGGGTAGGTCACCAGGGCCAGTCACACAAGTCATGTCACTGAGGGAGGTAATGGGGAGCAGATCACAAATACCACATGAAGGAAGCCAGAACTTAGAGCAGGTCACAGATGCCTGGTCACAGTGGACAGTCACTGAGTACAGGGCACAGACGGATGGTCCCAGAGGGCAGTTCACAGAGAGCAGGTCACAGACAGCGGTCGTAGCCTGTTACTGAGGGAGGTCATAGAATGCAGGTCAAGGAGGGCAGGTCACAGGAGGCTAGTCACAGAATGAAGCTTTCAGAGGGCAGGTCACAGACAGCAGGTCACTAGGGAAGGTCACTGGAGCCAGGTCACGGAGGGCACGTCTCACTGGGCATGTCCCAGGGGGCAGGTAAGAGACGGCAGGACACGGAACGCAGGGGACTGAGGCAGGTCACACAGCGCTGCTCACCGATGGCAGGACTGAGGGAAGGTCACTAATGCAGCTCACTGAGACAGGACACAGTAGTGAAGTCACAGAGGGCCAGGCACTTAGGTCACACAGCGCAGGTCACAAAGGACCTATATCAGTGGGCAGGACTGAGGGAAGGTCACTAGGGCCACTCACTGAGTGAGGTCACAGAGGGCAAGTCACAGGGGCAAGTCTCTGAGGGAGGACTCAGACAGCATGTTCCTAAGGATAGTCACAGAGGGAAGTTATCAGAGGGCAAGTCACTGAGGCAGATCACACAGGGTGGCTCACCGTGGGTAGCCCCTGAGGACAGCTTGCAGAGAGAAGGTCTCCGAGGGCAGGTCACATGGGTATGTCACTGAGAGCAGGGGTCATGGGGCAGCTTAGCGTCTCCTGGTCACAGAGGGAACGTGGCAGAGGGCAGAAATGAGGGCTGGTCTCAGACAGCAGGTCAGAGAAGGTACGTCACAGAAGCCAGCTCACCTAGGGAAGACACAGGGGGACAAGTCACAGAGGGCAGGACTGGAGGTAGGTCCCAGAGGACAAGTCCGAGGCCAGGTTACTTGAGGGGAAGTGACACGGGGCGGGTCCACTGAAGCAGGTCTCAGAGGGCAAGGTCAGTGGCAGTCACAGAGCGGTGGTCACAGTTGCTACGTCACAGAAGCAGCTCACAGAGGGCAGTCGCAGAGTACAAGTCCCTGAGGGGTGGTCGCAGGGCACATGTCGCCAAGGCCCGGTCCCAGAGGGCCGGCACTGATGGCAGGATGAGGGAAGTTCACTAGCGCCGGTCTCTGAAGGAGGTTCCAGAAGTCACAGAGGGTCAGGCACTAAGTGAGGTCCTATAGGGTGCATCACAGAAAGCAGGTCACTGAAGGCCGGCCACACAGGCAGGTCATACAAGGCATGTCACCGAAGGAGGTAATATGGGGCAGATCACAAATCCCAGGCGAAGGAAGCAAGGCCTTAGGGCAGATCACAGAGGTCGGGTCACAGATGGCAGAACTGAGGACAGGACACACAGATCACATCACCGAGGGTAGGTCACAGAGGGCTGGTCCTGGTGGAAGTACTGAGTGAAGGTCACTAGAGCAAGTCACTGAGCGAGGTCACAGAGGGCAAGTCACAGGCGGCAGGTCACAAAAGACAGAGGACAGAGGGCAGGTCGTGAAGGAGGTCACAGATGTGAGGGGGAGCATACAGGGCAAGACACTGAGGGAGGTCAACGAGAGCATGTGACTGAGGCAGTCACAGAGGGCCGGCATCACAGGGCAGGTCACTGAAGGCAGGTGATGATTGAGGGCTGGTTACTGATGGCTGGTCACAGAGGGCTGGTCACTGATGGCAGGACTGAGGGAAGGTCACTAGGGTAGGTCACTGAGGGAGGTGATGGGGGAGGACAAAGAGGGCAGGGCAGTGAGTGAGGACATAGGGCCAAGTCACGGAGGGTAGGTCACCAGGGCCAGTCACACAAGTCATGTCACTGAGGGAGGTAATGGGGAGCAGATCACAAATACCACATGAAGGAAGCCAGAACTTAGAGCAGGTCACAGATGCCTGGTCACAGTGGACAGTCACTGAGTAAAGGGCACAGACGGATGGTCCCAGAGGGCAGTTCACAGAGAGCAGGTCACAGACAGCGGTCGTAGCCTGTTACTGAGGGAGGTCATAGAATGCAGGTCAAGGAGGGCAGGTCACAGGAGGCTAGTCACAGAATGAAGCTTTCAGAGGGCAGGTCACAGACAGCAGGTCACTAGGGAAGGTCACTGGAGCCAGGTCACGGAGGGCACGTCTCACTGGGCATGTCCCAGGGGGCAGGTAAGAGACGGGAGGACACGGAACGCAGGGGACTGTGGCAGGTCACACAGCGCTGCTCACCGATGGCAGGACTGAGGGAAGGTCACTAATGCAGCTCACTGAGACAGGACACAGTAGTGAAGTCACAGAGGGCCAGGCACTTAGGTCACACAGCGCAGGTCACAAAGGACCTATATCAGTGGGCAGGACTGAGGGAAGGTCACTAGGGCCACTCACTGAGTGAGGTCACAGAGGGCAAGTCACAGGGGCAAGTCTCTGAGGGAGGACTCAGACAGCATGTTCCTAAGGATAGTCACAGAGGGAAGTTATCAGAGGGCAAGTCACTGAGGCAGATCACACAGGGTGGCTCACCGTGGGTAGCCCCTGAGGACAGCTTGCAGAGAGAAGGTCTCCGAGGGCAGGTCACATGGGTATGTCACTGAGAGCAGGGGTCATGGGGCAGCTTAGCATCTCCTGGTCACAGAGGGAACGTGGCAGAGGGCAGAAATGAGGGCTGGTCTCAGACAGCAGGTCAGAGAAGGTACGTCACAGAAGCCAGCTCACCTAGGGAAGACACAGGGGGACAAGTCACAGAGGGCAGGACTGGAGGTAGGTCCCAGAGGACAAGTCCGAGGCCAGGTTACTTGAGGGGAAGTGACACGGGGCGGGTCCACTGAAGCAGGTCTCAGAGGGCAAGGTCAGTGGCAGTCACAGAGCGGAGGTCACAGTTGCTACGTCACAGAAGCAGCTCACAGAGGGCAGTCGCAGAAGCAGCTCACAGAGGGCAGTCGCAGAGTACAAGTCCCTGAGGGGTGGTCGCAGGGCACATGTCGCCAAGGCCCGGTCCCAGAGGGCCGGCACTGATGGCAGGATGAGGGAAGTTCACTAGCGCCGGTCTCTGAAGGAGGTTCCAGAAGTCACAGAGGGTCAGGCACTAAGTGAGGTCCCATAGGGTGCATCACAGAAGGCAGGTCACTGAAGGCCGGCCACACAGGCAGGTCATACAAGGCATGTCACCGAAGGAGGTAATATGGGGTAGATCACAAATCCCAGGCGAAGGAAGCAAGGCCTTAGGGCAGATCACAGAGGTCGGGTCACAGATGGCAGAACTAAGGACAGGACACACAGATCACATCACCCAGGGTAGGTCACAGAGGGCTGGTCCTGGTGGAAGTACTGAGTGAAGGTCACTAGAGCAAGTCACTGAGCGAGGTCACAGAGGGCAAGTCACAGGCGGCAGGTCACAAAAGACAGAGGACAGAGGGCAGGTCGTGAAGGAGGTCACAGATGTGAGGGGGAGCATAAAGGGCAAGACACTGAGGGAGGTCAACGAGAGCATGTGACTGAGGCAGTCACAGAGGGCCGGCATCACAGGGCAGGTCACTGAAGGCAGGTGATGATTGAGGGCTGGTTACTGATGGCTGGTCACAGAGGGCTGGTCACTGATTGCAGGACTGAGGGAAGGTCACTAGGGTAGGTCACTGAGGGAGGTGATGGGGGAGGACAAAGAGGGCAGGGCAGTGAGTGAGGACATAGGGCCAAGTCACGGAGGGTAGGTCACCAGGGCCAGTCACACAAGTCATGTCACTGAGGGAGGTAATGGGGAGCAGATCACAAATACCACATGAAGGAAGCCAGAACTTAGGGCAGGTCACAGATGCCTGGTCACAGTGGACAGTCACTGAGTACAGGGCACAGACGGATGGTCCCAGAGGGCAGTTCACAGAGAGCAGGTCACAGACAGCGGTCGTAGCCTGTTACTGAGGGAGGTCATAGCATGCAGGTCAAGGAGGGCAGGTCACAGGAGGCTAGTCAAAGAATGAAGCTTTCAGAGGGTAGGTCACAGACAGCAGGTCACTAGGGAAGGTCACTGGAGCCAGGTCACGGAGGGCACGTCTCACTGGGCATGTCCCAGGGGCCAGGTAAGAGACGGCAGGACACGGAACGCAGGGGACTGAGGCAGGTCACACAGAGCTGCTCACCGATGGCAGGACTGAGGGAAGGTCACTAATGCAGCTCACTGAGACAGGACACAGTAGTGAAGTCACAGAGGGCCAGGCACTTAGGTCACACAGCGCAGGTCACAAAGGACCTATATCAGTGGGCAGGACTGAGGGAAGGTCACTAGGGCCACTCACTGAGTGAGATCACAGAGGGCAAGTCACAGGGGCAAGTCTCTGAGGGAGGACTCAGACAGCATGTTCCTAAGGATAGTCACAGAGGGAAGTTATCAGAGGGCAAGTCACTGAGGCAGATCACACAGGGTGGCTCACCGTGGGTAGCCCCTGAGGACAGCTTGCAGAGAGAAGGTCTCCGAGGGCAGGTCACATGGGTATGTCACTGAGAGCAGGGGTCATGGGGCAGCTTAGTGTCTGCTGGTCACAGAGGGCACGTGGCAGAGGGCAGAAATGAGGGCTGGTCTCAGACAGCAGGTCAGAGAAGGTACGTCACTGAAGCCAGCTCACCTAGGGAAGACACAGGGGGACAAGTCCCAGAGGGCAGGACTGGAGGTAGGTCCCAGAGGACAAGTCCGAGGCCAGGTTACTTGAGGGGAAGTGACACGGGGCGGGTCCACTGAAGCAGGTCTCAGAGGGCAAGGTCAGTGGCAGTCACAGAGCGGTGGTCACAGTTGCTACGTCACAGAAGCAGCTCACAGAGGGCAGTCGCAGAAGCAGCTCACAGAGGGCAGTCGCAGAGTACAAGTCCCTGAGGGGTGGTCGCAGGGCACATGTCGCCAAGGCCCGGTCCCAGAGGGCCGGCACTGATGGCAGGATGAGGGAAGTTCACTAGCGCCGGTCTCTGAAGGAGGTTCCAGAAGTCACAGAGGGTCAGGCACTAAGTGAGGTACCATAGGGTGCATCACAGAAGGCAGGTCACTGAAGGCCGGCCACACAGGCAGGTCATACAAGGCATGTCACCGAAGGAGGTAATATGGGGTAGATCACAAATCCCAGGCGAAGGAAGCAAGGCCTTAGGGCAGATCACAGAGGTCGGGTCACAGATGGCAGAACTGAGGACAGGACACACAGATCACATCACCCAGGGTAGGTCACAGAGGGCTGGTCCTGGTGGAAGTACTGAGTGAAGGTCACTAGAGCAAGTCACTGAGCGAGGTCACAGAGGGCAAGTCACAGGCGGCAGGTCACAAAAGACAGAGGACAGAGGGCAGGTCGTGAAGGAGGTCACAGATGTGAGGGGGAGCATAAAGGGCAAGACACTGAGGGAGGTCAACGAGAGCATGTGACTGAGGCAGTCACAGAGGGCCGGCATCACAGGGCAGGTCACTGAAGGCAGGTGATGATTGAGGGCTGGTTACTGATGGCTGGTCACAGAGGGCTGGTCACTGATTGCAGGACTGAGGGAAGGTCACTAGGGTAGGTCACTGAGGGAGGTGATGGGGGAGGACAAAGAGGGCAGGGCAGTGAGTGAGGACATAGGGCCAAGTCACGGAGGGTAGGTCACCAGGGCCAGTCACACAAGTCATGTCACTGAGGGAGGTAATGGGGAGCAGATCACAAATACCACATGAAGGAAGCCAGAACTTAGGGCAGGTCACAGATGCCTGGTCACAGTGGACAGTCACTGAGTACAGGGCACAGACGGATGGTCCCAGAGGGCAGTTCACAGAGAGCAGGTCACAGACAGCGGTCGTAGCCTGTTACTGAGGGAGGTCATAGCATGCAGGTCAAGGAGGGCAGGTCACAGGAGGCTAGTCAAAGAATGAAGCTTTCAGAGGGCAGGTCACAGACAGCAGGTCACTAGGGAAGGTCACTGGAGCCAGGTCACGGAGGGCACGTCTCACTGGGCATGTCCCAGGGGCCAGGTAAGAGACGGCAGGACACGGAACGCAGGGGACTGAGGCAGGTCACACAGAGCTGCTCACCGATGGCAGGACTGAGGGAAGGTCACTAATGCAGCTCACTGAGACAGGACACAGTAGTGAAGTCACAGAGGGCCAGGCACTTAGGTCACACAGCGCAGGTCACAAAGGACCTATATCAGTGGGCAGGACTGAGGGAAGGTCACTAGGGCCACTCACTGAGTGAGATCACAGAGGGCAAGTCACAGGGGCAAGTCTCTGAGGGAGGACTCAGACAGCATGTTCCTAAGGATAGTCACAGAGGGAAGTTATCAGAGGGCAAGTCACTGAGGCAGATCACACAGGGTGGCTCACCGTGGGTAGCCCCTGAGGACAGCTTGCAGAGAGAAGGTCTCCGAGGGCAGGTCACATGGGTCTGTCACTGAGAGCAGGGGTCATGGGGCAGCTTAGTGTCTGCTGGTCACAGAGGGCACGTGGCAGAGGGCAGAAATGAGGGCTGGTCTCAGACAGCAGGTCAGAGAAGGTACGTCACTGAAGCCAGCTCACCTAGGGAAGACACAGGGGGACAAGTCCCAGAGGGCAGGACTGGAGGTAGGTCCCAGAGGACAAGTCCGAGGCCAGGTTACTTGAGGGGAAGTGACACGGGGCGGGTCCACTGAAGCAGGTCTCAGAGGGCAAGGTCAGTGGCAGTCACAGAGCGGTGGTCACAGTTGCTACGTCACAGAAGCAGCTCACAGAGGGCAGTCGCAGAAGCAGCTCACAGAGGGCAGTCGCAGAGTACAAGTCCCTGAGGGGTGGTCGCAGGGCACATGTCGCCAAGGCCCGGTCCCAGAGGGCCGGCACTGATGGCAGGATGAGGGAAGTTCACTAGCGCCGGTCTCTGAAGGAGGTTCCAGAAGTCACAGAGGGTCAGGCACTAAGTGAGGTCCCATAGGGTGCATCACAGAAGGCAGGTCACTGAAGGCCGGCCACACAGGCAGGTCATACAAGGCATGTCACCGAAGGAGGTAATATGGGGTAGATCACAAATCCCAGGCGAAGGAAGCAAGGCCTTAGGGCAGATCACAGAGGTCGGGTCACAGATGGCAGAACTAAGGACAGGACACACAGATCACATCACCCAGGGTAGGTCACAGAGGGCTGGTCCTGGTGGAAGTACTGAGTGAAGGTCACTAGAGCAAGTCACTGAGCGAGGTCACAGAGGGCAAGTCACAGGCGGCAGGTCACAAAAGACAGAGGACAGAGGGCAGGTCGTGAAGGAGGTCACAGATGTGAGGGGGAGCATAAAGGGCAAGACACTGAGGGAGGTCAACGAGAGCATGTGACTGAGGCAGTCACAGAGGGCCGGCATCACAGGGCAGGTCACTGAAGGCAGGTGATGATTGAGGGCTGGTTACTGATGGCTGGTCACAGAGGGCTGGTCACTGATTGCAGGACTGAGGGAAGGTCACTAGGGTAGGTCACTGAGGGAGGTGATGGGGGAGGACAAAGAGGGCAGGGCAGTGAGTGAGGACATAGGGCCAAGTCACGGAGGGTAGGTCACCAGGGCCAGTCACACAAGTCATGTCACTGAGGGAGGTAATGGGGAGCAGATCACAAATACCACATGAAGGAAGCCAGAACTTAGGGCAGGTCACAGATGCCTGGTCACAGTGGACAGTCACTGAGTACAGGGCACAGACGGATGGTCCCAGAGGGCAGTTCACAGAGAGCAGGTCACAGACAGCGGTCGTAGCCTGTTACTGAGGGAGGTCATAGCATGCAGGTCAAGGAGGGCAGGTCACAGGAGGCTAGTCAAAGAATGAAGCTTTCAGAGGGTAGGTCACAGACAGCAGGTCACTAGGGAAGGTCACTGGAGCCAGGTCACGGAGGGCACGTCTCACTGGGCATGTCCCAGGGGCCAGGTAAGAGACGGCAGGACACGGAACGCAGGGGACTGAGGCAGGTCACACAGAGCTGCTCACCGATGGCAGGACTGAGGGAAGGTCACTAATGCAGCTCACTGAGACAGGACACAGTAGTGAAGTCACAGAGGGCCAGGCACTTAGGTCACACAGCGCAGGTCACAAAGGACCTATATCAGTGGGCAGGACTGAGGGAAGGTCACTAGGGCCACTCACTGAGTGAGATCACAGAGGGCAAGTCACAGGGGCAAGTCTCTGAGGGAGGACTCAGACAGCATGTTCCTAAGGATAGTCACAGAGGGAAGTTATCAGAGGGCAAGTCACTGAGGCAGATCACACAGGGTGGCTCACCGTGGGTAGCCCCTGAGGACAGCTTGCAGAGAGAAGGTCTCCGAGGGCAGGTCACATGGGTATGTCACTGAGAGCAGGGGTCATGGGGCAGCTTAGTGTCTGCTGGTCACAGAGGGCACGTGGCAGAGGGCCGAAATGAGGGCTGGTCTCAGACAGCAGGTCAGAGAAGGTACGTCACTGAAGCCAGCTCACCTAGGGAAGACACAGGGGGACAAGTCCCAGAGGGCAGGACTGGAGGTAGGTCCCAGAGGACAAGTCCGAGGCCAGGTTACTTGAGGGGAAGTGACACGGGGCGGGTCCACTGAAGCAGGTCTCAGAGGGCAAGGTCAGTGGCAGTCACAGAGCGGTGGTCACAGTTGCTACGTCACAGAAGCAGCTCACAGAGGGCAGTCGCAGAAGCAGCTCACAGAGGGCAGTCGCAGAGTACAAGTCCCTGAGGGGTGGTCGCAGGGCACATGTCGCCAAGGCCCGGTCCCAGAGGGCCGGCACTGATGGCAGGATGAGGGAAGTTCACTAGCGCCGGTCTCTGAAGGAGGTTCCAGAAGTCACAGAGGGTCAGGCACTAAGTGAGGTACCATAGGGTGCATCACAGAAGGCAGGTCACTGAAGGCCGGCCACACAGGCAGGTCATACAAGGCATGTCACCGAAGGAGGTAATATGGGGTAGATCACAAATCCCAGGCGAAGGAAGCAAGGCCTTAGGGCAGATCACAGAGGTCGGGTCACAGATGGCAGAACTGAGGACAGGACACACAGATCACATCACCCAGGGTAGGTCACAGAGGGCTGGTCCTGGTGGAAGTACTGAGTGAAGGTCACTAGAGCAAGTCACTGAGCGAGGTCACAGAGGGCAAGTCACAGGCGGCAGGTCACAAAAGACAGAGGACAGAGGGCAGGTCGTGAAGGAGGTCACAGATGTGAGGGGGAGCATAAAGGGCAAGACACTGAGGGAGGTCAACGAGAGCATGTGACTGAGGCAGTCACAGAGGGCCGGCATCACAGGGCAGGTCACTGAAGGCAGGTGATGATTGAGGGCTGGTTACTGATGGCTGGTCACAGAGGGCTGGTCACTGATTGCAGGACTGAGGGAAGGTCACTAGGGTAGGTCACTGAGGGAGGTGATGGGGGAGGACAAAGAGGGCAGGGCAGTGAGTGAGGACATAGGGCCAAGTCACGGAGGGTAGGTCACCAGGGCCAGTCACACAAGTCATGTCACTGAGGGAGGTAATGGGGAGCAGATCACAAATACCACATGAAGGAAGCCAGAACTTAGGGCAGGTCACAGATGCCTGGTCACAGTGGACAGTCACTGAGTACAGGGCACAGACGGATGGTCCCAGAGGGCAGTTCACAGAGAGCAGGTCACAGACAGCGGTCGTAGCCTGTTACTGAGGGAGGTCATAGCATGCAGGTCAAGGAGGGCAGGTCACAGGAGGCTAGTCAAAGAATGAAGCTTTCAGAGGGCAGGTCACAGACAGCAGGTCACTAGGGAAGGTCACTGGAGCCAGGTCACGGAGGGCACGTCTCACTGGGCATGTCCCAGGGGCCAGGTAAGAGACGGCAGGACACGGAACGCAGGGGACTGAGGCAGGTCACACAGAGCTGCTCACCGATGGCAGGACTGAGGGAAGGTCACTAATGCAGCTCACTGAGACAGGACACAGTAGTGAAGTCACAGAGGGCCAGGCACTTAGGTCACACAGCGCAGGTCACAAAGGACCTATATCAGTGGGCAGGACTGAGGGAAGGTCACTAGGGCCACTCACTGAGTGAGATCACAGAGGGCAAGTCACAGGGGCAAGTCTCTGAGGGAGGACTCAGACAGCATGTTCCTAAGGATAGTCACAGAGGGAAGTTATCAGAGGGCAAGTCACTGAGGCAGATCACACAGGGTGGCTCACCGTGGGTAGCCCCTGAGGACAGCTTGCAGAGAGAAGGTCTCCGAGGGCAGGTCACATGGGTCTGTCACTGAGAGCAGGGGTCATGGGGCAGCTTAGCGTCTGCTGGTCACAGAGGGCACGTGGCAGAGGGCAGAAATGAGGGCTGGTATCAGACAGCAGGTCAGAGAAGGTACGTCACTGAAGCCAGCTCACCTAGGGAAGACACAGGGGGACAAGTCCCAGAGGGCAGGACTGGAGGTAGGTCCCAGAGGACAAGTCCGAGGCCAGGTTACTTGAGGGGAAGTGACACGGGGCGGGTCCACTGAAGCAGGTCTCAGAGGGCAAGGTCAGTGGCAGTCACAGAGCGGTGGTCACAGTTGCTACGTCACAGAAGCAGCTCACAGAGGGCAGTCGCAGAGTACAAGTCCCTGAGGGGTGGTCGCAGGGCACATGTCGCCAAGGCCCGGTCCCAGAGGGCCGGCACTGATGGCAGGATGAGGGAAGTTCACTAGCGCCGGTCTCTGAAGGAGGTTCCAGAAGTCACAGAGGGTCAGGCACTAAGTGAGGTCCCATAGGGTGCATCACAGAAGGCAGGTCACTGAAGGCCGGCCACACAGGCAGGTCATACAAGGCATGTCACCGAAGGAGGTAATATGGGGCAGATCAGAAATCCCAGGCGAAGGAAGCAAGGCCTTAGGGAAGATCACAGAGGTCGGGTCACAGATGGCAGAACTGAGGACAGGACACACAGATCACATCACCCAGGGTAGGTCACAGAGGGCTGGTCCTGGTGGAAGTACTGAGTGAAGGTCACTAGAGCAAGTCACTGAGCGAGGTCACAGAGGGCAAGTCACAGACGGCAGGTCACAAAAGACAGAGGACAGAGGGCAGGTCGTGAAGGAGGTCACAGATGTGAGGGGGAGCATACAGGGCAAGACACTGAGGGAGGTCAACGAGAGCATGTGACTGAGGCAGTCACAGAGGGCCGGCATCACAGGGCAGGTCACTGAAGGCAGGTGATGATTGAGGGCTGGTTACTGATGGCTGGTCACAGAGGGCTGGTCACTGATGGCAGGACTGAGGGAAGGTCACTAGGGTAGGTCACTGAGGGAGGTGATGGGGGAGGACAAAGAGGGCAGGGCAGTGAGTGAGGACATAGGGCCAAGTCACGGAGGGTAGGTCACCAGGGCCAGTCACACAAGTCATGTCACTGAGGGAGGTAATGGGGAGCAGATCACAAATACCACATGAAGGAAGCCAGAACTTAGAGCAGGTCACAGATGCCTGGTCACAGTGGACAGTCACTGAGTACAGGGCACAGACGGATGGTCCCAGAGGGCAGTTCACAGAGAGCAGGTCACAGACAGCGGTCGTAGCCTGTTACTGAGGGAGGTCATAGAATGCAGGTCAAGGAGGGCAGGTCACAGGAGGCTAGTCACAGAATGAAGCTTTCAGAGGGCAGGTCACAGACAGCAGGTCACTAGGGAAGGTCACTGGAGCCAGGTCACGGAGGGCACGTCTCACTGGGCATGTCCCAGGGGGCAGGTAAGAGACGGCAGGACACGGAACGCAGGGGACTGAGGCAGGTCACACAGCGCTGCTCACCGATGGCAGGACTGAGGGAAGGTCACTAATGCAGCTCACTGAGACAGGACACAGTAGTGAAGTCACAGAGGGCCAGGCACTTAGGTCACACAGCGCAGGTCACAAAGGACCTATATCAGTGGGCAGGACTGAGGGAAGGTCACTAGGGCCACTCACTGAGTGAGGTCACAGAGGGCAAGTCACAGGGGCAAGTCTCTGAGGGAGGACTCAGACAGCATGTTCCTAAGGATAGTCACAGAGGGAAGTTATCAGAGGGCAAGTCACTGAGGCAGATCACACAGGGTGGCTCACCGTGGGTAGCCCCTGAGGACAGCTTGCAGAGAGAAGGTCTCCGAGGGCAGGTCACATGGGTATGTCACTGAGAGCAGGGGTCATGGGGCAGCTTAGCGTCTCCTGGTCACAGAGGGAACGTGGCAGAGGGCAGAAATGAGGGCTGGTCTCAGACAGCAGGTCAGAGAAGGTACGTCACAGAAGCCAGCTCACCTAGGGAAGACACAGGGGGACAAGTCACAGAGGGCAGGACTGGAGGTAGGTCCCAGAGGACAAGTCCGAGGCCAGGTTACTTGAGGGGAAGTGACACGGGGCGGGTCCACTGAAGCAGGTCTCAGAGGGCAAGGTCAGTGGCAGTCACAGAGCGGTGGTCACAGTTGCTACGTCACAGAAGCAGCTCACAGAGGGCAGTCGCAGAGTACAAGTCCCTGAGGGGTGGTCGCAGGGCACATGTCGCCAAGGCCCGGTCCCAGAGGGCCGGCACTGATGGCAGGATGAGGGAAGTTCACTAGCGCCGGTCTCTGAAGGAGGTTCCAGAAGTCACAGAGGGTCAGGCACTAAGTGAGGTCCTATAGGGTGCATCACAGAAAGCAGGTCACTGAAGGCCGGCCACACAGGCAGGTCATACAAGGCATGTCACCGAAGGAGGTAATATGGGGCAGATCACAAATCCCAGGCGAAGGAAGCAAGGCCTTAGGGCAGATCACAGAGGTCGGGTCACAGATGGCAGAACTGAGGACAGGACACACAGATCACATCACCGAGGGTAGGTCACAGAGGGCTGGTCCTGGTGGAAGTACTGAGTGAAGGTCACTAGAGCAAGTCACTGAGCGAGGTCACAGAGGGCAAGTCACAGGCGGCAGGTCACAAAAGACAGAGGACAGAGGGCAGGTCGTGAAGGAGGTCACAGATGTGAGGGGGAGCATACAGGGCAAGACACTGAGGGAGGTCAACGAGAGCATGTGACTGAGGCAGTCACAGAGGGCCGGCATCACAGGGCAGGTCACTGAAGGCAGGTGATGATTGAGGGCTGGTTACTGATGGCTGGTCACAGAGGGCTGGTCACTGATGGCAGGACTGAGGGAAGGTCACTAGGGTAGGTCACTGAGGGAGGTGATGGGGGAGGACAAAGAGGGCAGGGCAGTGAGTGAGGACATAGGGCCAAGTCACGGAGGGTAGGTCACCAGGGCCAGTCACACAAGTCATGTCACTGAGGGAGGTAATGGGGAGCAGATCACAAATACCACATGAAGGAAGCCAGAACTTAGAGCAGGTCACAGATGCCTGGTCACAGTGGACAGTCACTGAGTAAAGGGCACAGACGGATGGTCCCAGAGGGCAGTTCACAGAGAGCAGGTCACAGACAGCGGTCGTAGCCTGTTACTGAGGGAGGTCATAGAATGCAGGTCAAGGAGGGCAGGTCACAGGAGGCTAGTCACAGAATGAAGCTTTCAGAGGGCAGGTCACAGACAGCAGGTCACTAGGGAAGGTCACTGGAGCCAGGTCACGGAGGGCACGTCTCACTGGGCATGTCCCAGGGGGCAGGTAAGAGACGGGAGGACACGGAACGCAGGGGACTGTGGCAGGTCACACAGCGCTGCTCACCGATGGCAGGACTGAGGGAAGGTCACTAATGCAGCTCACTGAGACAGGACACAGTAGTGAAGTCACAGAGGGCCAGGCACTTAGGTCACACAGCGCAGGTCACAAAGGACCTATATCAGTGGGCAGGACTGAGGGAAGGTCACTAGGGCCACTCACTGAGTGAGGTCACAGAGGGCAAGTCACAGGGGCAAGTCTCTGAGGGAGGACTCAGACAGCATGTTCCTAAGGATAGTCACAGAGGGAAGTTATCAGAGGGCAAGTCACTGAGGCAGATCACACAGGGTGGCTCACCGTGGGTAGCCCCTGAGGACAGCTTGCAGAGAGAAGGTCTCCGAGGGCAGGTCACATGGGTATGTCACTGAGAGCAGGGGTCATGGGGCAGCTTAGCATCTCCTGGTCACAGAGGGAACGTGGCAGAGGGCAGAAATGAGGGCTGGTCTCAGACAGCAGGTCAGAGAAGGTACGTCACAGAAGCCAGCTCACCTAGGGAAGACACAGGGGGACAAGTCACAGAGGGCAGGACTGGAGGTAGGTCCCAGAGGACAAGTCCGAGGCCAGGTTACTTGAGGGGAAGTGACACGGGGCGGGTCCACTGAAGCAGGTCTCAGAGGGCAAGGTCAGTGGCAGTCACAGAGCGGAGGTCACAGTTGCTACGTCACAGAAGCAGCTCACAGAGGGCAGTCGCAGAAGCAGCTCACAGAGGGCAGTCGCAGAGTACAAGTCCCTGAGGGGTGGTCGCAGGGCACATGTCGCCAAGGCCCGGTCCCAGAGGGCCGGCACTGATGGCAGGATGAGGGAAGTTCACTAGCGCCGGTCTCTGAAGGAGGTTCCAGAAGTCACAGAGGGTCAGGCACTAAGTGAGGTCCCATAGGGTGCATCACAGAAGGCAGGTCACTGAAGGCCGGCCACACAGGCAGGTCATACAAGGCATGTCACCGAAGGAGGTAATATGGGGTAGATCACAAATCCCAGGCGAAGGAAGCAAGGCCTTAGAGCAGATCACAGAGGTCGGGTCACAGATGGCAGAACTAAGGACAGGACACACAGATCACATCACCCAGGGTAGGTCACAGAGGGCTGGTCCTGGTGGAAGTACTGAGTGAAGGTCACTAGAGCAAGTCACTGAGCGAGGTCACAGAGGGCAAGTCACAGGCGGCAGGTCACAAAAGACAGAGGACAGAGGGCAGGTCGTGAAGGAGGTCACAGATGTGAGGGGGAGCATAAAGGGCAAGACACTGAGGGAGGTCAACGAGAGCATGTGACTGAGGCAGTCACAGAGGGCCGGCATCACAGGGCAGGTCACTGAAGGCAGGTGATGATTGAGGGCTGGTTACTGATGGCTGGTCACAGAGGGCTGGTCACTGATTGCAGGACTGAGGGAAGGTCACTAGGGTAGGTCACTGAGGGAGGTGATGGGGGAGGACAAAGAGGGCAGGGCAGTGAGTGAGGACATAGGGCCAAGTCACGGAGGGTAGGTCACCAGGGCCAGTCACACAAGTCATGTCACTGAGGGAGGTAATGGGGAGCAGATCACAAATACCACATGAAGGAAGCCAGAACTTAGGGCAGGTCACAGATGCCTGGTCACAGTGGACAGTCACTGAGTACAGGGCACAGACGGATGGTCCCAGAGGGCAGTTCACAGAGAGCAGGTCACAGACAGCGGTCGTAGCCTGTTACTGAGGGAGGTCATAGCATGCAGGTCAAGGAGGGCAGGTCACAGGAGGCTAGTCAAAGAATGAAGCTTTCAGAGGGCAGGTCACAGACAGCAGGTCACTAGGGAAGGTCACTGGAGCCAGGTCACGGAGGGCACGTCTCACTGGGCATGTCCCAGGGGCCAGGTAAGAGACGGCAGGACACGGAACGCAGGGGACTGAGGCAGGTCACACAGAGCTGCTCACCGATGGCAGGACTGAGGGAAGGTCACTAATGCAGCTCACTGAGACAGGACACAGTAGTGAAGTCACAGAGGGCCAGGCACTTAGGTCACACAGCGCAGGTCACAAAGGACCTATATCAGTGGGCAGGACTGAGGGAAGGTCACTAGGGCCACTCACTGAGTGAGATCACAGAGGGCAAGTCACAGGGGCAAGTCTCTGAGGGAGGACTCAGACAGCATGTTCCTAAGGATAGTCACAGAGGGAAGTTATCAGAGGGCAAGTCACTGAGGCAGATCACACAGGGTGGCTCACCGTGGGTAGCCCCTGAGGACAGCTTGCAGAGAGAAGGTCTCCGAGGGCAGGTCACATGGGTATGTCACTGAGAGCAGGGGTCATGGGGCAGCTTAGTGTCTGCTGGTCACAGAGGGCACGTGGCAGAGGGCAGAAATGAGGGCTGGTCTCAGACAGCAGGTCAGAGAAGGTACGTCACTGAAGCCAGCTCACCTAGGGAAGACACAGGGGGACAAGTCCCAGAGGGCAGGACTGGAGGTAGGTCCCAGAGGACAAGTCCGAGGCCAGGTTACTTGAGGGGAAGTGACACGGGGCGGGTCCACTGAAGCAGGTCTCAGAGGGCAAGGTCAGTGGCAGTCACAGAGCGGTGGTCACAGTTGCTACGTCACAGAAGCAGCTCACAGAGGGCAGTCGCAGAAGCAGCTCACAGAGGGCAGTCGCAGAGTACAAGTCCCTGAGGGGTGGTCGCAGGGCACATGTCGCCAAGGCCCGGTCCCAGAGGGCCGGCACTGATGGCAGGATGAGGGAAGTTCACTAGCGCCGGTCTCTGAAGGAGGTTCCAGAAGTCACAGAGGGTCAGGCACTAAGTGAGGTACCATAGGGTGCATCACAGAAGGCAGGTCACTGAAGGCCGGCCACACAGGCAGGTCATACAAGGCATGTCACCGAAGGAGGTAATATGGGGTAGATCACAAATCCCAGGCGAAGGAAGCAAGGCCTTAGGGCAGATCACAGAGGTCGGGTCACAGATGGCAGAACTGAGGACAGGACACACAGATCACATCACCCAGGGTAGGTCACAGAGGGCTGGTCCTGGTGGAAGTACTGAGTGAAGGTCACTAGAGCAAGTCACTGAGCGAGGTCACAGAGGGCAAGTCACAGGCGGCAGGTCACAAAAGACAGAGGACAGAGGGCAGGTCGTGAAGGAGGTCACAGATGTGAGGGGGAGCATAAAGGGCAAGACACTGAGGGAGGTCAACGAGAGCATGTGACTGAGGCAGTCACAGAGGGCCGGCATCACAGGGCAGGTCACTGAAGGCAGGTGATGATTGAGGGCTGGTTACTGATGGCTGGTCACAGAGGGCTGGTCACTGATTGCAGGACTGAGGGAAGGTCACTAGGGTAGGTCACTGAGGGAGGTGATGGGGGAGGACAAAGAGGGCAGGGCAGTGAGTGAGGACATAGGGCCAAGTCACGGAGGGTAGGTCACCAGGGCCAGTCACACAAGTCATGTCACTGAGGGAGGTAATGGGGAGCAGATCACAAATACCACATGAAGGAAGCCAGAACTTAGGGCAGGTCACAGATGCCTGGTCACAGTGGACAGTCACTGAGTACAGGGCACAGACGGATGGTCCCAGAGGGCAGTTCACAGAGAGCAGGTCACAGACAGCGGTCGTAGCCTGTTACTGAGGGAGGTCATAGCATGCAGGTCAAGGAGGGCAGGTCACAGGAGGCTAGTCAAAGAATGAAGCTTTCAGAGGGCAGGTCACAGACAGCAGGTCACTAGGGAAGGTCACTGGAGCCAGGTCACGGAGGGCACGTCTCACTGGGCATGTCCCAGGGGCCAGGTAAGAGACGGCAGGACACGGAACGCAGGGGACTGAGGCAGGTCACACAGAGCTGCTCACCGATGGCAGGACTGAGGGAAGGTCACTAATGCAGCTCACTGAGACAGGACACAGTAGTGAAGTCACAGAGGGCCAGGCACTTAGGTCACACAGCGCAGGTCACAAAGGACCTATATCAGTGGGCAGGACTGAGGGAAGGTCACTAGGGCCACTCACTGAGTGAGATCACAGAGGGCAAGTCACAGGGGCAAGTCTCTGAGGGAGGACTCAGACAGCATGTTCCTAAGGATAGTCACAGAGGGAAGTTATCAGAGGGCAAGTCACTGAGGCAGATCACACAGGGTGGCTCACCGTGGGTAGCCCCTGAGGACAGCTTGCAGAGAGAAGGTCTCCGAGGGCAGGTCACATGGGTCTGTCACTGAGAGCAGGGGTCATGGGGCAGCTTAGTGTCTGCTGGTCACAGAGGGCACGTGGCAGAGGGCAGAAATGAGGGCTGGTCTCAGACAGCAGGTCAGAGAAGGTACGTCACTGAAGCCAGCTCACCTAGGGAAGACACAGGGGGACAAGTCCCAGAGGGCAGGACTGGAGGTAGGTCCCAGAGGACAAGTCCGAGGCCAGGTTACTTGAGGGGAAGTGACACGGGGCGGGTCCACTGAAGCAGGTCTCAGAGGGCAAGGTCAGTGGCAGTCACAGAGCGGTGGTCACAGTTGCTACGTCACAGAAGCAGCTCACAGAGGGCAGTCGCAGAAGCAGCTCACAGAGGGCAGTCGCAGAGTACAAGTCCCTGAGGGGTGGTCGCAGGGCACATGTCGCCAAGGCCCGGTCCCAGAGGGCCGGCACTGATGGCAGGATGAGGGAAGTTCACTAGCGCCGGTCTCTGAAGGAGGTTCCAGAAGTCACAGAGGGTCAGGCACTAAGTGAGGTCCCATAGGGTGCATCACAGAAGGCAGGTCACTGAAGGCCGGCCACACAGGCAGGTCATACAAGGCATGTCACCGAAGGAGGTAATATGGGGTAGATCACAAATCCCAGGCGAAGGAAGCAAGGCCTTAGGGCAGATCACAGAGGTCGGGTCACAGATGGCAGAACTAAGGACAGGACACACAGATCACATCACCCAGGGTAGGTCACAGAGGGCTGGTCCTGGTGGAAGTACTGAGTGAAGGTCACTAGAGCAAGTCACTGAGCGAGGTCACAGAGGGCAAGTCACAGGCGGCAGGTCACAAAAGACAGAGGACAGAGGGCAGGTCGTGAAGGAGGTCACAGATGTGAGGGGGAGCATAAAGGGCAAGACACTGAGGGAGGTCAACGAGAGCATGTGACTGAGGCAGTCACAGAGGGCCGGCATCACAGGGCAGGTCACTGAAGGCAGGTGATGATTGAGGGCTGGTTACTGATGGCTGGTCACAGAGGGCTGGTCACTGATTGCAGGACTGAGGGAAGGTCACTAGGGTAGGTCACTGAGGGAGGTGATGGGGGAGGACAAAGAGGGCAGGGCAGTGAGTGAGGACATAGGGCCAAGTCACGGAGGGTAGGTCACCAGGGCCAGTCACACAAGTCATGTCACTGAGGGAGGTAATGGGGAGCAGATCACAAATACCACATGAAGGAAGCCAGAACTTAGGGCAGGTCACAGATGCCTGGTCACAGTGGACAGTCACTGAGTACAGGGCACAGACGGATGGTCCCAGAGGGCAGTTCACAGAGAGCAGGTCACAGACAGCGGTCGTAGCCTGTTACTGAGGGAGGTCATAGCATGCAGGTCAAGGAGGGCAGGTCACAGGAGGCTAGTCAAAGAATGAAGCTTTCAGAGGGTAGGTCACAGACAGCAGGTCACTAGGGAAGGTCACTGGAGCCAGGTCACGGAGGGCACGTCTCACTGGGCATGTCCCAGGGGCCAGGTAAGAGACGGCAGGACACGGAACGCAGGGGACTGAGGCAGGTCACACAGAGCTGCTCACCGATGGCAGGACTGAGGGAAGGTCACTAATGCAGCTCACTGAGACAGGACACAGTAGTGAAGTCACAGAGGGCCAGGCACTTAGGTCACACAGCGCAGGTCACAAAGGACCTATATCAGTGGGCAGGACTGAGGGAAGGTCACTAGGGCCACTCACTGAGTGAGATCACAGAGGGCAAGTCACAGGGGCAAGTCTCTGAGGGAGGACTCAGACAGCATGTTCCTAAGGATAGTCACAGAGGGAAGTTATCAGAGGGCAAGTCACTGAGGCAGATCACACAGGGTGGCTCACCGTGGGTAGCCCCTGAGGACAGCTTGCAGAGAGAAGGTCTCCGAGGGCAGGTCACATGGGTATGTCACTGAGAGCAGGGGTCATGGGGCAGCTTAGTGTCTGCTGGTCACAGAGGGCACGTGGCAGAGGGCAGAAATGAGGGCTGGTCTCAGACAGCAGGTCAGAGAAGGTACGTCACTGAAGCCAGCTCACCTAGGGAAGACACAGGGGGACAAGTCCCAGAGGGCAGGACTGGAGGTAGGTCCCAGAGGACAAGTCCGAGGCCAGGTTACTTGAGGGGAAGTGACACGGGGCGGGTCCACTGAAGCAGGTCTCAGAGGGCAAGGTCAGTGGCAGTCACAGAGCGGTGGTCACAGTTGCTACGTCACAGAAGCAGCTCACAGAGGGCAGTCGCAGAAGCAGCTCACAGAGGGCAGTCGCAGAGTACAAGTCCCTGAGGGGTGGTCGCAGGGCACATGTCGCCAAGGCCCGGTCCCAGAGGGCCGGCACTGATGGCAGGATGAGGGAAGTTCACTAGCGCCGGTCTCTGAAGGAGGTTCCAGAAGTCACAGAGGGTCAGGCACTAAGTGAGGTACCATAGGGTGCATCACAGAAGGCAGGTCACTGAAGGCCGGCCACACAGGCAGGTCATACAAGGCATGTCACCGAAGGAGGTAATATGGGGTAGATCACAAATCCCAGGCGAAGGAAGCAAGGCCTTAGGGCAGATCACAGAGGTCGGGTCACAGATGGCAGAACTGAGGACAGGACACACAGATCACATCACCCAGGGTAGGTCACAGAGGGCTGGTCCTGGTGGAAGTACTGAGTGAAGGTCACTAGAGCAAGTCACTGAGCGAGGTCACAGAGGGCAAGTCACAGGCGGCAGGTCACAAAAGACAGAGGACAGAGGGCAGGTCGTGAAGGAGGTCACAGATGTGAGGGGGAGCATAAAGGGCAAGACACTGAGGGAGGTCAACGAGAGCATGTGACTGAGGCAGTCACAGAGGGCCGGCATCACAGGGCAGGTCACTGAAGGCAGGTGATGATTGAGGGCTGGTTACTGATGGCTGGTCACAGAGGGCTGGTCACTGATTGCAGGACTGAGGGAAGGTCACTAGGGTAGGTCACTGAGGGAGGTGATGGGGGAGGACAAAGAGGGCAGGGCAGTGAGTGAGGACATAGGGCCAAGTCACGGAGGGTAGGTCACCAGGGCCAGTCACACAAGTCATGTCACTGAGGGAGGTAATGGGGAGCAGATCACAAATACCACATGAAGGAAGCCAGAACTTAGGGCAGGTCACAGATGCCTGGTCACAGTGGACAGTCACTGAGTACAGGGCACAGACGGATGGTCCCAGAGGGCAGTTCACAGAGAGCAGGTCACAGACAGCGGTCGTAGCCTGTTACTGAGGGAGGTCATAGCATGCAGGTCAAGGAGGGCAGGTCACAGGAGGCTAGTCAAAGAATGAAGCTTTCAGAGGGCAGGTCACAGACAGCAGGTCACTAGGGAAGGTCACTGGAGCCAGGTCACGGAGGGCACGTCTCACTGGGCATGTCCCAGGGGCCAGGTAAGAGACGGCAGGACACGGAACGCAGGGGACTGAGGCAGGTCACACAGAGCTGCTCACCGATGGCAGGACTGAGGGAAGGTCACTAATGCAGCTCACTGAGACAGGACACAGTAGTGAAGTCACAGAGGGCCAGGCACTTAGGTCACACAGCGCAGGTCACAAAGGACCTATATCAGTGGGCAGGACTGAGGGAAGGTCACTAGGGCCACTCACTGAGTGAGATCACAGAGGGCAAGTCACAGGGGCAAGTCTCTGAGGGAGGACTCAGACAGCATGTTCCTAAGGATAGTCACAGAGGGAAGTTATCAGAGGGCAAGTCACTGAGGCAGATCACACAGGGTGGCTCACCGTGGGTAGCCCCTGAGGACAGCTTGCAGAGAGAAGGTCTCCGAGGGCAGGTCACATGGGTATGTCACTGAGAGCAGGGGTCATGGGGCAGCTTAGCGTCTGCTGGTCACAGAGGGCACGTGGCAGAGGGCAGAAATGAGGGCTGGTCTCAGACAGCAGGTCAGAGAAGGTACGTCACTGAAGCCAGCTCACCTAGGGAAGACACAGGGGGACAAGTCCCAGAGGGCAGGACTGGAGGTAGGTCCCAGAGGACAAGTCCGAGGCCAGGTTACTTGAGGGGAAGTGACACGGGGCGGGTCCACTGAAGCAGGTCTCAGAGGGCAAGGTCAGTGGCAGTCACAGAGCGGTGGTCACAGTTGCTACGTCACAGAAGCAGCTCACAGAGGGCAGTCGCAGAGTACAAGTCCCTGAGGGGTGGTCGCAGGGCACATGTCGCCAAGGCCCGGTCCCAGAGGGCCGGCACTGATGGCAGGATGAGGGAAGTTCACTAGCGCCGGTCTCTGAAGGAGGTTCCAGAAGTCACAGAGGGTCAGGCACTAAGTGAGGTCCCATAGGGTGCATCACAGAAGGCAGGTCACTGAAGGCCGGCCACACAGGCAGGTCATACAAGGCATGTCACCGAAGGAGGTAATATGGGGCAGATCAGAAATCCCAGGCGAAGGAAGCAAGGCCTTAGGGAAGATCACAGAGGTCGGGTCACAGATGGCAGAACTGAGGACAGGACACACAGATCACATCACCCAGGGTAGGTCACAGAGGGCTGGTCCTGGTGGAAGTACTGAGTGAAGGTCACTAGAGCAAGTCACTGAGCGAGGTCACAGAGGGCAAGTCACAGACGGCAGGTCACAAAAGACAGAGGACAGAGGGCAGGTCGTGAAGGAGGTCACAGATGTGAGGGGGAGCATACAGGGCAAGACACTGAGGGAGGTCAACGAGAGCATGTGACTGAGGCAGTCACAGAGGGCCGGCATCACAGGGCAGGTCACTGAAGGCAGGTGATGATTGAGGGCTGGTTACTGATGGCTGGTCACAGAGGGCTGGTCACTGATGGCAGGACTGAGGGAAGGTCACTAGGGTAGGTCACTGAGGGAGGTGATGGGGGAGGACAAAGAGGGCAGGGCAGTGAGTGAGGACATAGGGCCAAGTCACGGAGGGTAGGTCACCAGGGCCAGTCACACAAGTCATGTCACTGAGGGAGGTAATGGGGAGCAGATCACAAATACCACATGAAGGAAGCCAGAACTTAGAGCAGGTCACAGATGCCTGGTCACAGTGGACAGTCACTGAGTACAGGGCACAGACGGATGGTCCCAGAGGGCAGTTCACAGAGAGCAGGTCACAGACAGCGGTCGTAGCCTGTTACTGAGGGAGGTCATAGAATGCAGGTCAAGGAGGGCAGGTCACAGGAGGCTAGTCACAGAATGAAGCTTTCAGAGGGCAGGTCACAGACAGCAGGTCACTAGGGAAGGTCACTGGAGCCAGGTCACGGAGGGCACGTCTCACTGGGCATGTCCCAGGGGGCAGGTAAGAGACGGCAGGACACGGAACGCAGGGGACTGAGGCAGGTCACACAGCGCTGCTCACCGATGGCAGGACTGAGGGAAGGTCACTAATGCAGCTCACTGAGACAGGACACAGTAGTGAAGTCACAGAGGGCCAGGCACTTAGGTCACACAGCGCAGGTCACAAAGGACCTATATCAGTGGGCAGGACTGAGGGAAGGTCACTAGGGCCACTCACTGAGTGAGGTCACAGAGGGCAAGTCACAGGGGCAAGTCTCTGAGGGAGGACTCAGACAGCATGTTCCTAAGGATAGTCACAGAGGGAAGTTATCAGAGGGCAAGTCACTGAGGCAGATCACACAGGGTGGCTCACCGTGGGTAGCCCCTGAGGACAGCTTGCAGAGAGAAGGTCTCCGAGGGCAGGTCACATGGGTATGTCACTGAGAGCAGGGGTCATGGGGCAGCTTAGCGTCTCCTGGTCACAGAGGGAACGTGGCAGAGGGCAGAAATGAGGGCTGGTCTCAGACAGCAGGTCAGAGAAGGTACGTCACAGAAGCCAGCTCACCTAGGGAAGACACAGGGGGACAAGTCACAGAGGGCAGGACTGGAGGTAGGTCCCAGAGGACAAGTCCGAGGCCAGGTTACTTGAGGGGAAGTGACACGGGGCGGGTCCACTGAAGCAGGTCTCAGAGGGCAAGGTCAGTGGCAGTCACAGAGCGGTGGTCACAGTTGCTACGTCACAGAAGCAGCTCACAGAGGGCAGTCGCAGAAGCAGCTCACAGAGGGCAGTCGCAGAGTACAAGTCCCTGAGGGGTGGTCGCAGGGCACATGTCGCCAAGGCCCGGTCCCAGAGGGCCGGCACTGATGGCAGGATGAGGGAAGTTCACTAGCGCCGGTCTCTGAAGGAGGTTCCAGAAGTCACAGAGGGTCAGGCACTAAGTGAGGTCCTATAGGGTGCATCACAGAAAGCAGGTCACTGAAGGCCGGCCACACAGGCAGGTCATACAAGGCATGTCACCGAAGGAGGTAATATGGGGCAGATCACAAATCCCAGGCGAAGGAAGCAAGGCCTTAGGGCAGATCACAGAGGTCGGGTCACAGATGGCAGAACTGAGGACAGGACACACAGATCACATCACCCAGGGTAGGTCACAGAGGGCTGGTCCTGGTGGAAGTACTGAGTGAAGGTCACTAGAGCAAGTCACTGAGCGAGGTCACAGAGGGCAAGTCACAGGCGGCAGGTCACAAAAGACAGAGGACAGAGGGCAGGTCGTGAAGGAGGTCACAGATGTGAGGGGGAGCATACAGGGCAAGACACTGAGGGAGGTCAACGAGAGCATGTGACTGAGGCAGTCACAGAGGGCCGGCATCACAGGGCAGGTCACTGAAGGCAGGTGATGATTGAGGGCTGGTTACTGATGGCTGGTCACAGAGGGCTGGTCACTGATGGCAGGACTGAGGGAAGGTCACTAGGGTAGGTCACTGAGGGAGGTGATGGGGGAGGACAAAGAGGGCAGGGCAGTGAGTGAGGACATAGGGCCAAGTCACGGAGGGTAGGTCACCAGGGCCAGTCACACAAGTCATGTCACTGAGGGAGGTAATGGGGAGCAGATCACAAATACCACATGAAGGAAGCCAGAACTTAGAGCAGGTCACAGATGCCTGGTCACAGTGGACAGTCACTGAGTACAGGGCACAGACGGATGGTCCCAGAGGGCAGTTCACAGAGAGCAGGTCACAGACAGCGGTCGTAGCCTGTTACTGAGGGAGGTCATAGAATGCAGGTCAAGGAGGGCAGGTCACAGGAGGCTAGTCACAGAATGAAGCTTTCAGAGGGCAGGTCACAGACAGCAGGTCACTAGGGAAGGTCACTGGAGCCAGGTCACGGAGGGCACGTCTCACTAGGCATGTCCCAGGGGGCAGGTAAGAGACGGCAGGACACGGAACGCAGGGGACTGAGGCAGGTCACACAGCGCTGCTCACCGATGGCAGGACTGAGGGAAGGTCACTAATGCAGCTCACTGAGACAGGACACAGTAGTGAAGTCACAGAGGGCCAGGCACTTAGGTCACACAGCGCAGGTCACAAAGGACCTACAGCAGTGGGCAGGACTGAGGGAAGGTCACTAGGGCCAGTCACTGAGTGAGGTCACAGAGGGCAAGTCACAGGGGCAAGTCTCTGAGGGAGGACTCAGACAGCATGTTCCTAAGGATAGTCACACAGGGAAGTTATCAGAGGGCAAGTCACTGAGGCAGATCACACAGGGTGGCTCACCGTGGGTAGCCCCTGAGGACAGCTTGCAGAGAGAAGGTCTCCGAGGGCAGGTCACATGGGTATGTCACTGAGAGCAGGGGTCATGGGGCAGCTTAGCGTCTCCTGGTCACAGAGGGAACGTGGCAGAGGGCAGAAATGAGGGCTGGTCTCAGACAGCAGGTCAGAGAAGGTACGTCACAGAAGCCAGCTCACCTAGGGAAGACACAGGGGGACAAGTCACAGAGGGCAGGACTGGAGGTAGGTCCCAGAGGACAAGTCCGAGGCCAGGTTACTTGAGGGGAAGTGACACGGGGCGGGTCCACTGAAGCAGGTCTCAGAGGGCAAGGTCAGTGGCAGTCACAGAGCGGTGGTCACAGTTGCTACGTCACAGAAGCAGCTCACAGAGGGCAGTCGCAGAAGCAGCTCACAGAGGGCAGTCGCAGAGTACAAGTCCCTGAGGGGTGGTCGCAGGGCACATGTCGCCAAGGCCCGGTCCCAGAGGGCCGGCACTGATGGCAGGATGAGGGAAGTTCACTAGCGCCGGTCTCTGAAGGAGGTTCCAGAAGTCACAGAGGGTCAGGCACTAAGTGAGGTCCCATAGGGTGCATCACAGAAGGCAGGTCACTGAAGGCCGGCCACACAGGCAGGTCATACAAGGCATGTCACCGAAGGAGGTAATATGGGGCAGATCACAAATCCCAGGCGAAGGAAGCAAGGCCTTAGGGAAGATCACAGAGGTCGGGTCACAGATGGCAGAACTGAGGACAGGACACACAGATCACATCACCCAGGGTAGGTCACAGAGGGCTGGTCCTGGTGGAAGTACTGAGTGAAGGTCACTAGAGCAAGTCACTGAGCGAGGTCACAGAGGGCAAGTCACAGACGGCAGGTCACAAAAGACAGAGGACAGAGGGCAGGTCGTGAAGGAGGTCACAGATGTGAGGGGGAGCATACAGGGCAAGACACTGAGGGAGGTCAACGAGAGCATGTGACTGAGGCAGTCACAGAGGGCCGGCATCACAGGGCAGGTCACTGAAGGCAGGTGATGATTGAGGGCTGGTTACTGATGGCTGGTCACAGAGGGCTGGTCACTGATGGCAGGACTGAGGGAAGGTCACTAGGGTAGGTCACTGAGGGAGGTGATGGGGGAGGACAAAGAGGGCAGGGCAGTGAGTGAGGACATAGGGCCAAGTCACGGAGGGTAGGTCACCAGGGCCAGTCACACAAGTCATGTCACTGAGGGAGGTAATGGGGAGCAGATCACAAATACCACATGAAGGAAGCCAGAACTTAGAGCAGGTCACAGATGCCTGGTCACAGTGGACAGTCACTGAGTAAAGGGCACAGACGGATGGTCCCAGAGGGCAGTTCACAGAGAGCAGGTCACAGACAGCGGTCGTAGCCTGTTACTGAGGGAGGTCATAGAATGCAGGTCAAGGAGGGCAGGTCACAGGAGGCTAGTCAAAGAATGAAGCTTTCAGAGGGCAGGTCACAGACAGCAGGTCCTAGGGAAGGTCACTGGAGCCAGGTCACGGAGGGAACGTCTCACTGGGCATGTCCCAGGGGGCAGGTAAGAGACGGCAGGACACGGAACGCAGGGGACTGAGGCAGGTCACACAGAGCTGCTCACCGATGGCAGGACTGAGGGAAGGTCACTAATGCAGCTCACTGAGACAGGACACAGTAGTGAAGTCACAGAGGGCCAGGCACTTAGGTCACACAGCGCAGGTCACAAAGGACCTATAACAGTGGTCAGGACTGAAGGAAGGTCACAAGGGCCACTCACTGAGTGAGGTCACAGAGGGCAAGTCACAGGGGCAAGTCTCTGAGGGAGGACTCAGACAGCATGTTCCTAAGGATAGTCACAGAGGGAAGTTATCAGAGGGCAAATCACTGAGGCAGATCACACAGGGTGGCTCACCGTGGGTAGCCCCTGAGGACAGGTTGCAGAGAGAAGGTCTCCGAGGGCAGGTCACATGGGTATGTCACTGAGAGCAGGGGTCATGGGGCAGCTTAGCGTCCGCTGGTCACAGAGGGCACGTGGCAGAGGGCAGAAATGAGGGCTGGTCTGAGACAGCAGGTCAGAGAAGGTAGGTCACTGAAGCCAGCTCACCTTGGGAAGACACAGGGGGACAATTCACAGAGGACAGGACTGGAGGTAGGTCCCAGAGGACAAGTCCGAGGCCAGGTTACTTGAGGGGAAGTGACACGGGGCGGGTCCACTGAAGCAGGTCTCAGAGGGCAAGGTCAGTGGCAGTCACAGAGCGGTGGTCACAGTTGCTACGTCACAGAAGCAGCTCACAGAGGGCAGTCGCAGAGTACAAGTCCCTGAGGGGTGGTCGCAGGGCACATGTCGCCAAGGCCCGGTCCCAGAGGGCCGGCACTGATGGCAGGATGAGGGAAGTTCACTAGCGCCGGTCTCTGAAGGAGGTTCCAGAAGTCACAGAGGGTCAGGCACTAAGTGAGGTCCCATAGGGTGCATCACAGAAGGCAGGTCACTGAAGGCCGGCCACACAGGCAGGTCATACAAGGCATGTCACCGAAGGAGGTAATATGGGGCAGATCACAAATCCCAGGCGAAGGAAGCAAGGCCTTAGGGCAGATCACAGAGGTCGGGTCACAGATGGCAGAACTGAGGACAGGACACACAGATCACATCACCCAGGGTAGGTCACAGAGGGCTGGTCCTGGTGGAAGTACTGAGTGAAGGTCACTAGAGCAAGTCACTGAGCGAGGTCACAGAGGGCAAGTCACAGGCGGCAGGTCACAAAAGACAGAGGACAGAGGGCAGGTCGTGAAGGAGGTCACAGATGTGAGGGGGAGCATAAAGGGCAAGACACTGAGGGAGGTCAACGAGAGCATGTGACTGAGGCAGTCACAGAGGGCCGGCATCACAGGGCAGGTCACTGAAGGCAGGTGATGATTGAGGGCTGGTTACTGATGGCTGGTCACAGAGGGCTGGTCACTGATGGCAGGACTGAGGGAAGGTCACTAGGGTAGGTCACTGAGGGAGGTGATGGGGGAGGACAAAGAGGGCAGGGCAGTGAGTGAGGACATAGGGCCAAGTCACGGAGGGTAGGTCACCAGGGCCAGTCACACAAGTCATGTCACTGAGGGAGGTAATGGGGAGCAGATCACAAATACCACATGAAGGAAGCCAGAACTTAGAGCAGGTCACAGATGCCTGGTCACAGTGGACAGTCACTGAGTACAGGGCACAGACGGATGGTCCCAGAGGGCAGTTCACAGAGAGCAGGTCACAGACAGCGGTCGTAGCCTGTTACTGAGGGAGGTCATAGAATGCAGGTCAAGGAGGGCAGGTCACAGGAGGCTAGTCACAGAATGAAGCTTTCAGAGGGCAGGTCACAGACAGCAGGTCACTAGGGAAGGTCACTGGAGCCAGGTCACGGAGGGCACGTCTCACTGGGCATGTCCCAGGGGCCAGGTAAGAGACGGCAGGACACGGAACGCAGGGGACTGAGGCAGGTCACACAGAGCTGCTCAGCGATGGCAGGACTGAGTGAAGGTCACTAATGCAGCTCACTGAGACAGGACACAGTAGTGAAGTCACAGAGGGCCAGGCACTTAGGTCATACAGCGCAGGTCACAAAGGACCTATATCAGTCGGCAGGACTGAGGGAAGGTCACTAGGGCCACCCACTGAGTGAGGTCACAGAGGGCAAGTCACAGGGGCAAGTCTCTGAGGGAGGACTCAGACAGCATGTTCCTAAGGATAGTCACAGAGGGAAGTTATCAGAGGGCAAGTCACTGAGGCAGATCACACAGGGTGGCTCACCGTGGGTAGCCCCTGAGGACAGGTTGCAGAAAGAAGGTCTCCGAGGGCAGGTCACATTGGTATGTCACTGAGAGCAGGGGTCATGGGGCAGCTTAGCGTCCGCTGGTCACAGAGGGCACGTGGCAGAGGGCAGAAATGAGGGCTGGTCTCAGACAGCAGGTCAGAGAAGGTAGGTCACTGAAGCCAGCTCACCTTGGGAAGACACAGGGGGACAATTCACAGAGGACAGGACTGGAGGTAGGTCCCAGAGGACAAGTCCGAGGCCAGGTTACTTGAGGGGAAGTGACACGGGGCGGGTCCACTGAAGCAGGTCTCAGAGGGCAAGGTCAGTGGCAGTCACAGAGCGGTGGTCACAGTTGCTACGTCACAGAAGCAGCTCACAGAGGGCAGTCGCAGAGTACAAGTCCCTGAGGGGTGGTCGCAGGGCACATGTCGCCAAGGCCCGGTCCCAGAGGGCCGGCACTGATGGCAGGATGAGGGAAGTTCACTAGCGCCGGTCTCTGAAGGAGGTTCCAGAAGTCACAGAGGGTCAGGCACTAAGTGAGGTCCCATAGGGTGCATCACAGAAGGCAGGTCACTGAAGGCCGGCCACACAGGCAGGTCATACAAGGCATGTCACCGAAGGAGGTAATATGGGGCAGATCACAAATCCCAGGCGAAGGAAGCAAGGCCTTAGGGCAGATCACAGAGGTCGGGTCACAGATGGCAGAACTGAGGACAGGACACACAGATCACATCACCCAGGGTAGGTCACAGAGGGCTGGTCCTGGTGGAAGTACTGAGTGAAGGTCACTAGAGCAAGTCACTGAGCGAGGTCACAGAGGGCAAGTCACAGGCGGCAGGTCACAAAAGACAGAGGACAGAGGGCAGGTCGTGATGGAGGTCACAGATGTGAGGGGGAGCATACAGGGCAAGACACTGAGGGAGGTCAACGAGAGCATGTGACTGAGGCAGTCACAGAGGGCCGGCATCACAGGGCAGGTCACTGAAGGCAGGTGATGATTGAGGGCTGGTTACTGATGGCTGGTCACAGAGGGCTGGTCACTGATGGCAGGACTGAGGGAAGGTCACTAGGGTAGGTCACTGAGGGAGGTGATGGGGGAGGACAAAGAGGGCAGGGCAGTGAGTGAGGACATAGGGCCAAGTCACGGAGGGTAGGTCACCAGGGCCAGTCACACAAGTCATGTCACTGAGGGAGGTAATGGGGAGCAGATCACAAATACCACATGAAGGAAGCCAGAACTTAGAGCAGGTCACAGATGCCTGGTCACAGTGGACAGTCACTGAGTACAGGGCACAGACGGATGGTCCCAGAGGGCAGTTCACAGAGAGCAGGTCACAGACAGCGGTCGTAGCCTGTTACTGAGGGAGGTCATAGAATGCAGGTCAAGGAGGGCAGGTCACAGGAGGCTAGTCACAGAATGAAGCTTTCAGAGGGCAGGTCACAGACAGCAGGTCACTAGGGAAGGTCACTGGAGCCAGGTCACGGAGGGCACGTCTCACTGGGCATGTCCCAGGGGGCAGGTAAGAGACGGCAGGACACGGAACGCAGGGGACTGAGGCAGGTCACACAGCGCTGCTCACCGATGGCAGGACTGAGGGAAGGTCACTAATGCAGCTCACTGAGACAGGACACAGTAGTGAAGTCACAGAGGGCCAGGCACTTAGGTCACACAGCGCAGGTCACAAAGGACCTACAGCAGTGGGCAGGACTGAGGGAAGGTCACTAGGGCCAGTCACTGAGTGAGGTCACAGAGGGCAAGTCACAGGGGCAAGTCTCTGAGGGAGGACTCAGACAGCATGTTCCTAAGGATAGTCACACAGGGAAGTTATCAGAGGGCAAGTCACTGAGGCAGATCACACAGGGTGGCTCACCGTGGGTAGCCCCTGAGGACAGCTTGCAGAGAGAAGGTCTCCGAGGGCAGGTCACATGGGTATGTCACTGAGAGCAGGGGTCATGGGGCAGCTTAGCGTCTCCTGGTCACAGAGGGAACGTGGCAGAGGGCAGAAATGAGGGCTGGTCTCAGACAGCAGGTCAGAGAAGGTACGTCACAGAAGCCAGCTCACCTAGGGAAGACACAGGGGGACAAGTCACAGAGGGCAGGACTGGAGGTAGGTCCCAGAGGACAAGTCCGAGGCCAGGTTACTTGAGGGGAAGTGACACGGGGCGGGTCCACTGAAGCAGGTCTCAGAGGGCAAGGTCAGTGGCAGTCACAGAGCGGTGGTCACAGTTGCTACGTCACAGAAGCAGCTCACAGAGGGCAGTCGCAGAGTACAAGTCCCTGAGGGGTGGTCGCAGGGCACATGTCGCCAAGGCCCGGTCCCAGAGGGCCGGCACTGATGGCAGGATGAGGGAAGTTCACTAGCGCCGGTCTCTGAAGGAGGTTCCAGAAGTCACAGAGGGTCAGGCACTAAGTGAGGTCCCATAGGGTGCATCACAGAAGGCAGGTCACTGAAGGCCGGCCACACAGGCAGGTCATACAAGGCATGTCACCGAAGGAGGTAATATGGGGCAGATCACAAATCCCAGGCGAAGGAAGCAAGGCCTTAGGGCAGATCACAGAGGTCGGGTCACAGATGGCAGAACTGAGGACAGGACACACAGATCACATCACCCAGGGTAGGTCACAGAGGGCTGGTCCTGGTGGAAGTACTGAGTGAAGGTCACTAGAGCAAGTCACTGAGCGAGGTCACAGAGGGCAAGTCACAGGCGGCAGGTCACAAAAGACAGAGGACAGAGGGCAGGTCGTGAAGGAGGTCACAGATGTGAGGGGGAGCATAAAGGGCAAGACACTGAGGGAGGTCAACGAGAGCATGTGACTGAGGCAGTCACAGAGGGCCGGCATCACAGGGCAGGTCACTGAAGGCAGGTGATGATTGAGGGCTGGTTACTGATGGCTGGTCACAGAGGGCTGGTCACTGATGGCAGGACTGAGGGAAGGTCACTAGGGTAGGTCACTGAGGGAGGTGATGGGGGAGGACAAAGAGGGCAGGGCAGTGAGTGAGGACATAGGGCCAAGTCACGGAGGGTAGGTCACCAGGGCCAGTCACACAAGTCATGTCACTGAGGGAGGTAATGGGGAGCAGATCACAAATACCACATGAAGGAAGCCAGAACTTAGAGCAGGTCACAGATGCCTGGTCACAGTGGACAGTCACTGAGTACAGGGCACAGACGGATGGTCCCAGAGGGCAGTTCACAGAGAGCAGGTCACAGACAGCGGTCGTAGCCTGTTACTGAGGGAGGTCATAGAATGCAGGTCAAGGAGGGCAGGTCACAGGAGGCTAGTCACAGAATGAAGCTTTCAGAGGGCAGGTCACAGACAGCAGGTCACTAGGGAAGGTCACTGGAGCCAGGTCACGGAGGGCACGTCTCACTGGGCATGTCCCAGGGGCCAGGTAAGAGACGGCAGGACACGGAACGCAGGGGACTGAGGCAGGTCACACAGAGCTGCTCAGCGATGGCAGGACTGAGTGAAGGTCACTAATGCAGCTCACTGAGACAGGACACAGTAGTGAAGTCACAGAGGGCCAGGCACTTAGGTCATACAGCGCAGGTCACAAAGGACCTATATCAGTCGGCAGGACTGAGGGAAGGTCACTAGGGCCACCCACTGAGTGAGGTCACAGAGGGCAAGTCACAGGGGCAAGTCTCTGAGGGAGGACTCAGACAGCATGTTCCTAAGGATAGTCACAGAGGGAAGTTATCAGAGGGCAAGTCACTGAGGCAGATCACACAGGGTGGCTCACCGTGGGTAGCCCCTGAGGACAGCTTGCAGAGAGAAGGTCTCCGAGGGCAGGTCACATGGGTATGTCACTGAGAGCAGGGGTCATGGGGCAGCTTAGCGTCCGCTGGTCACAGAGGGCACGTGGCAGAGGGCAGAAATGAGGGCTGGTCTCAGACAGCAGGTCAGAGAAGGTAGGTCACTGAAGCCAGCTCACCTTGGGAAGACACAGGGGGACAATTCACAGAGGACAGGACTGGAGGTAGGTCCCAGAGGACAAGTCCGAGGCCAGGTTACTTGAGGGGAAGTGACACGGGGCGGGTCCACTGAAGCAGGTCTCAGAGGGCAAGGTCAGTGGCAGTCACAGAGCGGTGGTCACAGTTGCTACGTCACAGAAGCAGCTCACAGAGGGCAGTCGCAGAGTACAAGTCCCTGAGGGGTGGTCGCAGGGCACATGTCGCCAAGGCCCGGTCCCAGAGGGCCGGCACTGATGGCAGGATGAGGGAAGTTCACTAGCGCCGGTCTCTGAAGGAGGTTCCAGAAGTCACAGAGGGTCAGGCACTAAGTGAGGTCCCATAGGGTGCATCACAGAAGGCAGGTCACTGAAGGCCGGCCACACAGGCAGGTCATACAAGGCATGTCACCGAAGGAGGTAATATGGGGTAGATCACAAATCCCAGGCGAAGGAAGCAAGGCCTTAGGGCAGATCACAGAGGTCGGGTCACAGATGGCAGAACTGAGGACAGGACACACAGATCACATCACCGAGGGTAGGTCACAGAGGGCTGGTCCTGGTGGAAGTACTGAGTGAAGGTCACTAGAGCAAGTCACTGAGCGAGGTCACAGAGGGCAAGTCACAGGCGGCAGGTCACAAAAGACAGAGGACATAGGGAAGGTCGTGAAGGAGGTCACAGATGTGAGCGGGAGCATAAAGGGCAAGACACTGAGGGAGGTCAACGAGAGCATGTGACTGAGGCAGTCACAGAGGGCCGGCATCACAGGGCAGGTCACTGAAGGCAGGTGATGATTGAGGGCTGGTTACTGATGGCTGGTCACAGAGGGCTGGTCACTGATGGCAGGACTGAGGGAAGGTCACTAGGGTAGGTCACTGAGGGAGGTGATGGGGGAGGACAAAGAGGGCAGGGCAGTGAGTGAGGACATAGGGCCAAGTCACGGAGGGTAGGTCACCAGGGCCAGTCACACAAGTCATGTCACTGAGGGAGGTAATGGGGAGCAGATCACAAATACCACATGAAGGAAGCCAGAACTTAGAGCAGGTCACAGATGCCTGGTCACAGTGGACAGTCACTGAGTACAGGGCACAGACGGATGGTCCCAGAGGGCAGTTCACAGAGAGCAGGTCACAGACAGCGGTCGTAGCCTGTTACTGAGGGAGGTCATAGAATGCAGGTCAAGGAGGGCAGGTCACAGGAGGCTAGTCACAGAATGAAGCTTTCAGAGGGCAGGTCACAGACAGCAGGTCACTAGGGAAGGTCACTGGAGCCAGGTCACGGAGGGCACGTCTCACTGGGCATGTCCCAGGGGCCAGGTAAGAGACGGCAGGACACGGAACGCAGGGGACTGAGGCAGGTCACACAGAGCTGCTCAGCGATGGCAGGACTGAGTGAAGGTCACTAATGCAGCTCACTGAGACAGGACACAGTAGTGAAGTCACAGAGGGCCAGGCACTTAGGTCATACAGCGCAGGTCACAAAGGACCTATATCAGTCGGCAGGACTGAGGGAAGGTCACTAGGGCCACCCACTGAGTGAGGTCACAGAGGGCAAGTCACAGGGGCAAGTCTCTGAGGGAGGACTCAGACAGCATGTTCCTAAGGATAGTCACAGAGGGAAGTTATCAGAGGGCAAGTCACTGAGGCAGATCACACAGGGTGGCTCACCGTGGGTAGCCCCTGAGGACAGGTTGCAGAAAGAAGGTCTCCGAGGGCAGGTCACATTGGTATGTCACTGAGAGCAGGGGTCATGGGGCAGCTTAGCGTCCGCTGGTCACAGAGGGCACGTGGCAGAGGGCAGAAATGAGGGCTGGTCTCAGACAGCAGGTCAGAGAAGGTAGGTCACTGAAGCCAGCTCACCTTGGGAAGACACAGGGGGACAATTCACAGAGGACAGGACTGGAGGTAGGTCCCAGAGGACAAGTCCGAGGCCAGGTTACTTGAGGGGAAGTGACACGGGGCGGGTCCACTGAAGCAGGTCTCAGAGGGCAAGGTCAGTGGCAGTCACAGAGCGGTGGTCACAGTTGCTACGTCACAGAAGCAGCTCACAGAGGGCAGTCGCAGAGTACAAGTCCCTGAGGGGTGGTCGCAGGGCACATGTCGCCAAGGCCCGGTCCCAGAGGGCCGGCACTGATGGCAGGATGAGGGAAGTTCACTAGCGCCGGTCTCTGAAGGAGGTTCCAGAAGTCACAGAGGGTCAGGCACTAAGTGAGGTCCCATAGGGTGCATCACAGAAGGCAGGTCACTGAAGGCCGGCCACACAGGCAGGTCATACAAGGCATGTCACCGAAGGAGGTAATATGGGGCAGATCACAAATCCCAGGCGAAGGAAGCAAGGCCTTAGGGCAGATCACAGAGGTCGGGTCACAGATGGCAGAACTGAGGACAGGACACA